>NC_073238.2:46776666-47085277 GCF_029281585.2 Gorilla gorilla gorilla | reverse complement strand
GCTGGGACTACAGGTGTCTGCAACCACGCCTGGCTAATTTTTTTTTTTTTTTTTTTTTTTTTGTATTTTTTTAGTAGAGACGGGGTTTCACCGTGTTAGCCAGGATGGTCTCAATCTCCTGACCTTGTGATCTGCCTGCCTCGGCCTCCCAAAGTGCTGGGATTACAGGCATGAGCCACTGCACCCAGCTTTTTTTTTTTTTTTTTTTTGAGACAGAGTCTCGCTCTGTCACCCAGGTTGGAGTGCAGTGGGGCAATCTCGGCTCAATGCAACCTCTGCCTCCCGGGTTCAAGTGATTCTCTTGCCTCAGCCTCCCGAGTAGGTGGGACTAGAGGCATGTGCCACCATGCATGGCTAATTTTTGTATTTTTAGCAGAGATGGGGTTTCGCCGTGTTGGCCAGGCTGGTTTCAAACTCCTAAACTCAGGTGATCCATCTGCCTCGGCCTCCCAAAGTGCTGGGATTACAGGTGTCATTGCACCTGTCCTTTAAGTGTTATTTCTTACTTGCTTTGGACTGAATTGTGGCCCCCACCACCAAAGAAAAGAATTGTATGTTGAAGCTCTAATCCCAATGTGACAGTATTTGGAGATGGGGCCTTTAGGAGGTATTTCGTTGAGATGAGGTCATGAGGTAGCACCCTCATCATGAGATTAGTGTCCTTATAAGAGGAAACATCAGTGAGCTTGGGTGCCTTTCTTCTTCCTCCCACCCCACACCTCTCATGTGAGGACACAGGAGAAGGTGGCATCTGTAACCCAGGAAGACAGCCCTCATCAGGAACCAAATCTGCTGGCACCTTGATCTTGTACTTCCAGCCTCCAGAACTGCAAGAAAATACATTTCTGTTGTTTAAGCTACCCAGTCTGTGGTATTTTATAACAGCAGGTTGAGCTGACTAAGACATTATTGTGTATTGTTTTAGAACAGAATGTGAGATGAGATTCTAAACTGGATTTTCCATTCCCAAAGACACATCCAACCATTTCAGAATCAATGATTTGTAGTGCTTCCTTTATTTTATATGTTTTGAACAAGAAGAATATTTCTGGGCTATCATAACAGAAGCACAATATTTTACTAAGTATAATTATGTATCTGGTAGGGCTGAACCTACCTTTATTTCTCCTCCTTTTATATTTATTTATTCCTCCACATAGACTTGAAACAAAACCATGCTGGAATTTTGCAATTATATATTCAGTTGAAAAAAACTTTCATCCTTTTTTATTCCTTTTTCCTATACAAGAACATTGCCTGCCTTCTCTCTCTTCAAGTCTTCCAGTTTTGAGATTTTCTACATATAGGTCCTCCCTATCTCAGTTTTGCGATTTTCTACATATAGGTACTCCCTATTTCTTTTAAAGGTTATATTTAAATCTATGAATCTGTCAATCAGTCAATCTAAGTTTGTTGTTGCATTGGTTCTTGTGATGAAGAAAATAATCCCTTTTCCCCTAAATGTACATCTGATACAAACCAAAATTATCAGAGTAATGTTAGTTACAAACATAAATATATACATAGGTAGGGATAGATTTTCAATTGCTTCTTTTATTTTTCTAAGATTACAAAAATAACAATTGGTCAAACATTCTAGAGCAATTTTAAAAAACAGTGGTGACAGCAGGTTGCTTGTTTTGTTCCTGATTTTTAAAAAGAATGCTTCAAGTATTTTGCCTTTAGGAAGAATGGCATTGACTACTGATTTAAAATAGACAAAACTTTTAGCACATTAAAGATGTATCCTTCTGGTACTAGTTTACTAAAAGTTCCTATTTGTCAAGAACGGATTTTAAGTTTTATTTATGTCCTCTTGGCATGATCTGAAATTATTTTGTTTTTGGTTTTCCCTTCGGTTTATTTAATATACTATCATAGTAAAAGATTTGGTAACATTAAGCTATCCTTACATTCTAAGGAGAGGGGAAGATCTATACATGACTGGATTTAGTTTGTTTTATTTATTTAGAGTTTTGTGCACAAATTAAAAATTAACTGTTGTTACTCAAAGATAAGAAGGTAAAAGAAATGTTAAATTAGAACTAAATTTAAAATGTCACTTCTTATTTTAATTACTATAATTCTTTTTGATGTCCAAAGATCTAAAAAGGTAGATGATTTCCTTTAAGCTTTGGAAAAGGTTGGCAGTAAAAAGAAAACCCAATGTCTACTTTCTTGAGAATACTAATCTAGTTTCCTAAAGCACCACTACTTCTCATTTCTTTTTCATTTTGCATTGCACTGTTTTAAGAACAGAGGGAGTATAAAATTGAGGTTAGAAGCAAAAGACAGGAAAATATTTTATTTATAAAGCTAAATATTTAAATACAAACGTATATGGAAAATAATTCCTTTGCTGTGAAATTTCAATGAGAAGCTGGTAACAAGCAAATGAGACCGTGCTCTTTCATTATAATCTACTGGTCTTTAAATTCAACTTGTGTCTCATAATGCTCATCTCTCTGAGGGCACTTCAGTCAAAACTAGCTTATTAATAAGATTCTTCTAGCACCTCTAAAACTGGACCTAACGTTACACATTATCCATGCCACAACAAATAGCAAAAGGCCTCCATTACAATCATACTAATAGATCTCAAGAGCTCAAAAATTCAAAATAGTTCAATGAAAAATAGAGTAGACTTTGTTCTGTACTATCCCAAAAGGTAAAAGCAGATGCAAAATTTATAGGATAACAGATTAAGAATTAATAAAAACCATGTTTCCCAACTTTTGGGGGATGGGAACACCAAGGTATAAGTGTAGTACACTATAGGTGTGGGTATGAGTGACCTAGTTGACTTTTCCAACAAATGAAATACATCATGAGCTCTCTGCTTAAAGCATTTTCAACGTGGTGACCAGCTCTCATTAATAATAAAGGAATTTCTGCAGTAAGTGAGAACTAAGAAGACATAATACCTTTTCTAATTCAAGGATTTTCTTCTGTAAATCCAGATAACAAGATTGTTTCCAAGCTAAGTGATCAATTCTTAATTTTGCTCATGTGAAAATTTTAAACAGCCAATAAACATCGTAACTTACAGTACACATAGTTAGAATTCAGTAAAATTTTAGAATAATTCTTTCACAGCAGGCAGTATGGCTCAAGCCTGTAATCCCAGCACTTTGGGAGGCCAAGGCAGGCAGATCACCTGACATCAGGCGTTTGAGACCAGCCTGGCCCACATGGTGAAACCCCGCCTTTAAAAAATACAAAAATTGGCTACGCATGCTGGCACATGCCTGTGGTCCCAGTTACCCAGGAGGGTGATGCAAGAGAATCACCTGAACCCAGGAAGCGGAGGTTACAGTGAGCCCAGATCGTGCCACTGCACTCCAGCCTGGGCGACAAAGTGAGACTGTGTCTCAAAAAACAAAACAAAACAAAACAAAAAAGAATAACTCTTTCTAAATGGAAATAAACACCCTGCCAAAATAAGTTATTGGAGAAACATGAAAATAAACTTCTTGGCATGTGTAATGCTGGACTTGTGGAAGATGGGCAGTAATATTTTAGAGAAAGTAAAAGTAATTATTTCTTGGTTAACCTCTCACCTCTCTTAATCACGTAGATCTGAACATTTTAACTTTTATTATTATGATAACCATAATCAAAAGTCGTAACAATGAAACAGCAGCAACAATTCATTTTGGCTAAGTCACTTACTCTGATAAAGCTTACCAGCTAAGTATCCAAAATTTACATACAGATAAGAAAATTGATTCTGATAGCCTAATTAGTTATTAAGGAAATGATCTGAAGCTGAACTGTAAAGTCAAAACAAACCCAGTTAAGTCCATTGAGTTGTGTTAGAAGACATAACTGTATTTTGTCTATGCTAAAACTTTAGCAAATTTGTCTTAAAACAACACAAACTGTCTATCATACAAGTTATCATTTTATCATTTCTATTAAGATTTAAAAACTGAACAAGGACTTGACGAGAACTATAGCATTTTCTACCTTTAACAGCAGCTTATTTAGTAAAAGGCTCAAGAAATAAATTAAATGAAAGAAGCTTTAAGGGTCCTCATTCCATTCCCCTTCTCTAAGGCTAAGTCTAAATATCCTATGTTAACAAAAACAACAACAACAAAACCACAAGCAAATGAGGAAAACAATACAAAAACCAAGCAGTTGAGTATGCAATTGGCAAGTCTAATACCAAAAATCTGAACAATCGAGATTACTTATCACATTGATAAGAAGCACAGATTCTATATACTTAAATTACATAGAGGATAATTATAAACTCAGGTTTGTGGTTAAAACCACTAAAATAAAACAAAATGTAAATTTGATAGTCATGTTAACTGGTTTCAGTGTAAACATTACTAAGTAAAATTATCATTAATATTATTATAAAATCAATGCAAATATCTCACCCTTACAAGATCAGAGTCGTCTCTCTTGTCACTTTTTTTCCCCGGCAAAGGTGAAGACATTGTGTAATCTTCATTTTCACTGTGATCCATTTCAGAACTATCAAGCCTTTTAATATAGACATTTGTAATTGTTATTACAATCAAATAACCTTACAAGCTTTTTCTGTTCCTAGTGTAGCTTTACAGATTTATGGAAAAAATTTCATTCTTTTCAAAAATGAATCAGTTTCATTCTACCATATTTGGTACCAACTCAACAAGCAATGAAGCTCATTTAATTTAATATAGTGAGAAAATTTTAAAAATCAAAAATTTAAATCTAATATTTTTCTAAGTCTTTTTAAAACCTAAATTCTATTTTGGGGTCAGATCATAGAACCAATTAAAACTTTTCTCGTTGGCAGGTTAGCTTGGTCTACACTGCAACCTGCCCTCGTTCCTTACCCTATTCTATTTTTTCTTCTCTCTGTAGAATTTAACACCCTCTAACACACTATAATTATTACATTTATTACGTACTGACTGCCTTCCCCTGTTAGAATATAAGCATGAATCTTGTGTCAATCAATTTTACTTACCAATGTATGCCAAGCACTTAAATCAGTGCCAGGCATAGAGTTGGCATTCATATAAAGGTCCAGGCCTCTGTCCTGGGTGGTCTCATCTTTATCTAGTTTTTAAAACTATTTATATGTTGTTGAACTCTAAATCTCAATCTCTGGTCCAGCTACGCTGAGTTCTAAACTCACATATCCAATTGTCTACTCAACACTTCACTTGAAATTCTAATAGGCACCTGATCTTTAATGTAGCCAAAACAGTTATTTGAACACTCTTCTTATTCCCACTTCCCCAAAACACACACATACAAACAGAGCCTGTTCTTCCTCAAGGCTTCTGTATCTCAGTAAACGGTACCACCATCTCTCCAGTTATTCAAGTAAAAAGCCCAGGATACACCCTTAAATCGTCCCTTTCCCTAACTGTTCACATCTAATCCATCAGAAAGATCATCTGATCTATCTAACATCAAAATAAATCTGAGGGTGGTCTAAAGGTAGTGAGTTATTCTCAACTGATTGCTCATAGTTAGTTAGACATCAAACTCCTTGTTTTAACTCACTCCTCCCTTCTCACTACTGCATTTCACTACTCTTAAAAAAAAAATCTGAAATTTGACTATTTACCATCTTCTTCCCTCTTCATCCCTGCCATAGATTATGATTCGCTGACTCCTAACTGCTTTTTCTACCTAAATTCTAGCTCCTCTATAGTACATTCTGCACAAATCATCAGGGCAATTTTTTTTTAAAACCACAAATGAGATTGCTAGACTCCCTGGCAAATCTTTCAGTTGCACTTAAAATCAAATCCAAACTCCTTACCATGGTTCACGAAGTCCAAACATAATCAGACTACCTCTCAACTTCCTCTCATAATTTTTCCCTCATTCCTACTTTCCAAACAGGTTTCTCAAATATACCTACTTCATTCCCCGCAAACAGTCCCACTAAACAGACGGAATTTGGAAGAAAAAAATAACAAAACAGATTGGTCAAACATTGAGAGAAAGTTTAAAGAAAACTATATTGAAAAAGTATAAATTAGGATACTTTTGTGTTGAATAACAAATGGATGATAAGGAGAGGGTGAAATTATACTTGTCTTGGAAGCAAACAAGGGAAGCCAATTAAGATCTCTGAGCAATGAAATAACATCACAACAGTAGTTAGTATTTTTAAAGGATTATCTAGCAGTGATACAATATACACAATTGAGAGGAATAAGGAAGTAAACTAGTCAAATACAACAATAATTAAAGAAAGAAAATGAACTAAATGATGACAGTAAAAAGAGAAGTACAAAACATTGCACAGAAAAATGTTAGCAAAACTCAGCAACTGAACAAATATAGAGGGGGGAAGAGTCAAACACAATTTCGAGGCTTTCTAACTGGGTGAATTAGATCATCTTTGATTATAATAAGGAATTCAAGGAGAAAAACCAGTAATTTAGAAAATGAGTTGATGGAAATGTTTCTGGTCATGTTAAATATGAGACCATTTGATAGAAAATGTCCAACTGATATAACTAAAGGGTCACTTAGGTATTAGCCACTAACATGCATTAATACAGGAATCTAGAACAAACAAAAGCTATAAATGCAATTTCTTTTATTTCTATCATACTATATATCATTCAACAATTTATTCATTATAAGAAATTTGGTAAGATTTCATAGAATGTCACCTACCTTCTTTACTGATTGGTTATCAACAATGAAAAAGACAGTAGTCTTTTAATAATAACTTGGCAAAAATCAATAAATAGTGGCAGTTTAGCCCTATACAATGCTCTGTGCTAACAAATCATGCCCTAAGCACTTATGCTAAAACCAGTGAAAGGATGAATTAAGTTTCCTTTTGTTTTTCTCAAAGAATCATTTTAAAAACTCTTCTTTAATGAGCAAAGGACATGAACAGACACTCCTCAAAAGAAGACAAATGGCCAACCATTAAAAAATGCTCATCATCGCTAATCATCAGAGAAATGCAAATCAAAACTACAACGAGATACCATCTCACATCAGTCAGAACGGCTATTACTAAAAAGTCAAAAAACAACAGATGCTGGTGAGGCTGCAGAGAAAACAGAACGCTTATATGTTGTTGGTGGGCATGTGAATTAGTTTAGCCACTGTGGAAAACAGTTTGGAGATTTCTCAAAGAACCTAAAACAGAACTACCATTTGATCCAGCAATCCCACTACTGGTTATATACCCAAATGCAAATAGATCATTACACCAAAAAGTCACACGCACTCATCTGTTTAATGCAGCACTATTCACAATATCAAAGATATGGAATCAACCTAGGTACCCATCAATAATGGACTGGATTAAAAAAATGAAGTTCATATATACCATGGAATACTACGCAGCCATAAAAAAGGATGAAATCATGTACTTCACAGCAAGAAGGCCATAGTCCTGAGCAAATTAACACAGGAACAGCAAACCAAATACTGCATGTTCTCACTTATAAATGGGAGGGAACATCAAACACACATGGGTATACACATGGAAACAACAGACAATGCGGACTACTGGGGGAGCTGGAGAAAGGAGGATGTGGGCTGAAAAACTACCTATTGGGTACTATACTCACTATCTGGATGCAATATACCCATGTAACAAACCTGCACAGGTACCCTCTGTATCTAAAATAAAAGTTGAATTTTAAAAAACCAAAAAAGCAAAAACATACTTTTAAAAAAACGAAGTTTATATATGTACGTGGTACTATACAAATAAATTCAAATGATACCAAAAAGTATAAAATAACCTCCCTTTCTATACTAGGTTAACATAAATACTGTTAAGATTTTGCATATTCTTCAAAAAAACTTTCTATGCATATAAAAACAAATGTGAACATTAATCTGCTTTCAAAACTTAAAGATTCCATAATGCTGTTTCATATACTTTGCCTTTTTCACTCAATAATGTATTGTGGAAACTCTTCCATACTAACTCAGACCTCATCATGTTTAATGACTATGTATTCCATTGTATCATACACCATAATACAACAGTTTTACAATTGCTACACACTGAGGTTGGAAACTAGTTTATGTGTACTAACACAGATTACCCCCAACAAGCTAAAGAATGAAAGACTAAGACAGAGCACCCATCCAAAATAAGCAAGCAAATAAGTATGAACTTGTGACTACCAATGTTAAATGGAAAAATTAAGCAATACATTACTTTCCATTTACTGACATGAAACATTTTGGATTATATTATTTCAGATCTCATAGCCTTGCTGGAATCCTTAAATGTAAATTGTGGCATTTCTTTTGCACTTACCTCCCCTTTATTCTTCCAGGAGAGCTTGGATTTGAGCTGCTGCTTGCATTGCTTACAGTTTCCATTCGTGATGATTTGGTCTGAGATTGCTTGCCTGCTGATGAAAGTGGCTTGTTAACAGCTCCTAGAACATTGGTTGTTTTAGGCTGAAATGAGAAATGTACATCTCTTTTTATTTGGTTAAAGCCAAAAGAAAGTTACGTGTAAAGAACCATAAATAACATCTCTAAGTATTTACTTACAAATCATGAAAAATGTGTCTATCCTTAAGCAAAATAATAAGTATAAACTAAATATCACTTGAACAAATTAAAAACTATACAGACAGAGTAACAGTTGAATTTCTTAGTTATTTGGAGAAAACGGCTTACATAAAAAGTGAGAACAAATGAAATAAATAATCAACAATGAAAATAGATAATTAGACTCTTGCCATGGAAAGACATAAGAATATGCTTTTTTGGCCGGGTGCAGTGGCTCATGCCTATAATCCCAGCACTTTGGGAGGCCAAGGCGGGTGGATCACGAGGTCAGGAGATCGAGACCATCCTGGCTAACACAGTGAAACCCCGTCTCTACTAAAAATACAAAAAATTAGCCGGGCGTGGTGGCAGGCACCTGTAGTCCCAGCTACTCGGGAGGCTGAGGCAGGAGAATGACTTGAACCCAGGAGGCGGAGCTTGCAGTGAGCCGAGATGCGCCACTGCACTCCAGCCTGGGCAACAGAGACTCCGTCTCAAAAAAAAAAAGCTTTTTAAGATTTTTTTATCTTGATATTAACCTAAGAAGTCTAAGAATCAGGTCTCCTAGGACTTTATTACAAGCTAAAAAGTAAGTTTGTGTATTTCAGCTTGTGTATATCTAGTAAATATAATTATTTCTTACTAGTAAACGTAAGATCGTTAATACTTATATTTTCCAGCTTGAAAATATAAATTTTTGAAGAAATACAAAATAACACAATTTTGCCAATAATCATGCTAAAATAAGCTACCACATAAAAATTAAAATGATTCTCAAAACATACTTTTCCAGGAGTGAAAAATGATTTCATTTCAGGAGGCAGATAATTTTTGGTGTTACTGAAATTCTACAACCAAGAGAAAAAGAAGTCGTCAGTGAATATTAAAACACTATCTACAGGTGGTTCAAAAGCCAACAAAGCAAACAGCAGTTTTTTTATTTAAACTAAATTATCATATGAAACACAAAATTTCAGTCACTGATTTTAACTACTGTAATAAGGTTAAACCAACCTCATGCCAACTCTAATATTAACAAAACATATTTGAGCTCTAACATGTTAGAGCTCTAAGAGTGCATCAGAAAACACATGCTTCTTTAATAACACCCTTCAGGGGAAAGACCACATGTACATACTCCTATTACTCTGCTCACACCAACGTGACAGCCCTTTTAGCTACTGAGCAATCCTACAGGGCTGTTCCAAATCTCTATACACTGGTAAGGTCTTAACTGGCATTTTGCTTTAAAAGCAAAAAGAGGATAGTGGTTATTTCCAGACTCTGTTACTCAGTATGTTCAGCTAAATTACGAGGAATTAAATAAATAGATTATAAGGGAGTAAGAGGGACTGTGGGAAACACTTTTTACATCTTATATCACACTCGAGTTTTTGGAGCATGGTTTGGTAACACTCTTGTAGTATTCCCAGGGTCTTAGGCATGTTCTAGTGTCTGTTCTCTGCTTGTTTCCTCATACCAATTATAAATCCCAATAAAGGGCTTTTAACTTCAGACTGTATCTCTATCAGCACTCTCCTTCCCATTTTGAACAATGGCCATTAATTCACAGATTCACATGCTTTGATCACATTTCTACTTGTGCTCTAAGACTGTCTTAAAACTGAACATAAACACCAGATCATCCTAATATCTGAACCTTACGTGTGTCCTCCAGTTTGACTCATATTCTGGTTCTGATCTTAAATCACATTCTTAAGACTCACAGCAATTTTTCCATGATCCTTCCTGATCTTCCTACAACCCAGTGCTGAGAATACATTTTATTTCAACTTACACAAACAAACTGTAAAGTAACTACCTTGTCAGGTTGAGTGAAGAAACGAGCTGGTAGTACCGGGTCTTTAGGAGATTCCAAACTGTATGTAGTACTCTTTGACATGATGATATTCATGGCAACATCACACACGGTGTACAGTTTCTGCAATAGTATATTTTTTAAAAAACAGATACTTAAGCTGGCAATCTAGACTCTGTAAACTAGGAATAATTTCAGAACATGAATCCAGTCTGAATAGTAAACTAATGAAAGCAACAGTCTGTGTAAGCATTTTAGCTTACACTACTGGTTTTGCTCATTTACTTGTAATAAAATTACTGCTAATTCTACGTAATTCTAATTACTAATAGAAAAAATTATTTGATGTTATCTATAAATACTACAGAAGTTTCATACTTTACACCTAAATTTTTAAATCAATATGGAACCATAATTATTTACAAAGAATTACATACTTCATTCATTTTTGCATCATCTGGTCCTTGGGCATCTTTTGTTTGTTTAATATTTTCTACCATCTTTCTGATAAAAGCGTGACTGTTATTTTCATTTTTAGCCATTAATATTTCCAGAACAAACCAAAGACATCTAAAAAAAAAAAAAAGGAAAAAAGAAATATAGAAGAAAATCATCCTTTGTTAAATATAGATACAATAATTCTAAATATAAATATAACGAACCTAGATAATATAACTCCAGGAAGAAAAAAAAAAAAAAGAAACAGTTACAAACCAGCAGGGAAAAAGAATATGTCACACAAACATATAAAAACAGGTCAACAATGCAGATATGAGCTTATAAGATCCCTTCTTAAAATCTCACTAGATTTCCAAGGAGGCAGGTTAAAGGGGAAACATAAATGGTAGAAAGGATGAAGTTATCTTAACCCTCAGCTATGACAGGGAGTTAAAGACTATCAAAGGAATAGTGGTGCCACGGATCAAGTGAGGCCTCAGATACTCAAGACTGACTACAGTCCTGATGGGAACTCTTCAAGAGAATATAACTGCCTTATTAAATATAAACAGTTAAGAATATTCAATAATAGAAAAAGTCACGACTGACAACTATAAGCATTGTCTTTGCTTAAAAAGGGAAAAATTAAAAGAAAGCTTCAGTAGCTAAGTTTTAAACTTAATTACGTACAACTCTACTCAATAAAAAATGAAAATTTTTTTGCTTATGTATTATAGAGACAGAAAGGAACAAAGTTATAGTTGATACATAGAGGAGAAAAGTAATGGGAGAAGGAGGAGAGAAATGTGAAGCAAGGTATTATTCTAGAACAGAAAAGAAATAACCTTTAGGAACTTAGGTATAGGATAAGTTCTTCTGAAGTGGCTCCCTGATAGAATGGAGATTATGCATGGCTACACTGGGGCTACTTAGAAATATAACCGTAAGTCTCTAGTAAATTCCAAAGGATGTTTTATTTATTTTTAAAAACCCAATGTTCTCAGAAAGAAGTGGCTAGAGGTTTTCAATAGTTTTAATCACTCTAACACAAAACTAATTTTGATAGAACTAATTTTTTTTTTTTTTTTAATAGAGACAGAGTCTCACTCTGTTTGCCCAGGCTGGAGTGCAGTGGTGCGATCTTGGCTCACTGCCAACCTCCACCACCCAGGTTCAAGCAATTCTCCTGCCTCAGCCTCCCAAGTAGCTGGGACTACAAGCACGCACCATCACATCTGGCTAATTTTGTTGTACTTTTAGTAGAGACAGGGTTTTGCCATGTTGCCCAGGCTGTTCTGGAACTCCTGACCTCAGGTGATCCACCCGCCTCAGCCTCCCAAAGTGCTGAGATTACAGGCATGAGCCACCAGGCCTGGCCGAACTAATTTCTCATTTTTTAAAAAAGGAAACTGCAGTGGGAAAAAAAGGGCATTTTTTCCTTTGCCATGAGAATTCATCATTAATTTGATTTTATTCTCCTGAGGCTTCTCAAATTATTTAACTATAAAATACTTCTAAAAATTAAGACATTAAGAAACATTTTAATATAATAGGAAACTAAAGGCATCATAAATTAGTTGATTAAAAATCCCAATGGTAATCTTTTATTGTAACTGAACGAGGACCAGGGTCTTGAGCTTATTTAAAGAATTATGCTGGTCTTAAAAAGATTTCTCTAAATATCACTATATTCCTATTCCCCATCCAGGCATGTACAGTGTTTTCAGTCTTTAAGCAATAATCTTTGAAAAGAATTACAAATATTTTAAACTCTAGCTAGAGAATCACCAATTAAGTAATAAGTAGGAGTAGTTCCCCAGTTACGAATTTGGCCCATTGTTAAAATTAGACCATTCTCCTTCTACAGAGGAAGACAGTTATTGCAAAGAAAAATGTGCTTACTACATGAGTAAAAGCAAGATTATTAATTGACCTCACATGAAAATCTACACAGTTTCAGAAGGAAGAAGGAAAAGATAAGAAATGGAATGGAAATTTTAATGAATTACTTCAATAGAAAAGGAACACCAGACTGGTAAAGAAACATAACTATAATAATTATGATTAAGTTTTGGGAAACTACATTAAAAATGTAATATAAAGAGATGGTATGAAAAAAGAAAGACAAGAGAGCAAATAAAGAACCTTAAACACCTAAGAAATGAAATACATCAATAAACTAATTATAACTGAGATCCAATTATCAGCATTAAGGAGAAAAAATAACTTTCAGAAAATATGAAAATGGGATGGAAAAAGTCTTACTCTTTAACATCTTTAAGTTGTTCAATATCCTGTACTTTGACATAATCTGGGTCATGTGCCAAAAGGTGAATTGTATATGGAACAACATACTCTGGTAGAAGAGACAATAATTTTTCTGAAAAAGAAAACAAACAAACAAAAAAAAAAAAACAGAAGAAAAAGAAAAAAACAAAACAAAACAAAAATATCCAGGTTAGAAAACCAAATCTTACACACTCTTTCTTTCGTACTATATTTTCTGCATCCCAACAGTTCACCACAATGACTTGAAGAAAAATATATTGAAATACCCTGTGTTGAGGTACATGATAAACAGTCTATTCATTCATCTACCATGTTCAATATTGAAATGGCCTACTAAATACACCATGGGCTGAGGCTACAAAAACAAATATTTCAGTTTTAAAATACATAAGGAAAAAGTGACCCAAACAAACTATATTCAAAAGTGAGAGAAAAAACATCTATTTTTCCTATTAGAAGTGACTCTATGTTTAACACTCTCTTGTAAGCTGCTGAGCAAAATAAGTAACATCTAGTATTTTTCAGAGTCAATATGGAACAAGAGGTTGATAACTACTTGTAACAGAAGAACAGAATAAAGGAACAGACTTAAGAGTTTCTAGGGCATTTTAAATAAAGAAACAGCTATTTAGTTTAAATGCAATTATTTTTGTATGTTGGCTGAGATAAGCATATTCTGTTAAAGAGGTCAGAATGGTAATCCTAATTGGTTTAATAAGGGGTACACATAGACTGGGACTCATATTCTGGACAATTTCCATTTATATTTCCTATTTTCCAAATAAAAATATAAATTGGATGTTTTAACCTCATGTATATGTGTCAATAAAGCATCAAATTTTCTTTATTTCTATTGCTAAATCTACAAAGAACAGTTTGTGTGTAACATCATTCATTTCAAGGCCGACGTGGAAAGAAAAAGGCAACACGGTTCAAAATCTGGTGAAATTAAAATTAAATTCTATCAAATATTTATTGACTGTTTACTATGTTCCAGGCCTATATTAGAATCTAAAAATATAAAGATGAGTAAGACTAGGTAAAGAGCTCACACTAAAGCATAATCAGAGACAGAAGCTACACTTCAATGTGAAAGGTGCACCAAAATAAGAATGGCTAACACATACTGAGCACTTCTTTGGGCCATACATTATGCCAGGCACTGTATGTAATTTTTTAAATTCTCACAACAACCACAAGCAATCAGTATAATTATACCAATTTTGCAAATAAGGAAACTAGGGCACAAATGATTAAGTAATCTGCCAAAATACGACAGGTAAACGGCAGAAATGGGATGTGACTGCAGACCCCTCACATTTTCCAGCATAAGGAAAGAAGAAAAAGAAAGAGGGTCACAGTGATGTGGTAACCCCAAAACTGTATTTTAAAGCATTCAAAAGGTGTCAACCATGTTCCTTGGTTTTGTTCATTGTTTGTCTGGAAACAGGAGGCAATTTCCAGATAGAGTTGACAACAGAGAAAAAAGACTGTTACACAAATTTCAAGTAATCGAAAGTA
Organism: Gorilla gorilla gorilla; assembly: GCF_029281585.2. Classification (NCBI taxonomy): domain Eukaryota; kingdom Metazoa; phylum Chordata; class Mammalia; order Primates; family Hominidae; genus Gorilla; species Gorilla gorilla. The sequence continues at coordinate 47,070,705 of NC_073238.2, read as the reverse complement.
AATGAAACACAGATTTCATAATAGGGAGCAGAAAGAAAGCTTGAAACTCAGGCTGAGAGCAAACTATAAAGGGCTATAAGGTGTTTCAACTTTATCCCACAAGCAACAGAGAATCAACAGAAATTTCAAGTAAGGGACTGATGTGATCTAATCTGTTTTAGAAGGATAATTTTGATAGCAATGTGATACAGCAGGCAGTGGGTCAGAGGCACAGGAGCAATTACAACAGGGAGGCAATGTATACAACAATCCAAGTGAAAATATAGCAAGGTAGGAGAGTAGAAGATGAATGCTCAAGACATTTGGAGAAAGAATTAACAGAATTTGGTGACGGATGAGAGGAGGGAAAAAAGGTATGAATAATGCCTCTGATTTCTGAGTGAGATAACTGGATGGATTTTAATGCTGTTTGTTAAATCACAGAAGTCAAGAGGCACACCAACTAACCTCAATGGGGTAAAGTGAGCAGATGAAAAGTAGGCATGCAAACACCTGATATTAATGTCAGCTACAGGTGAGAACAAACAACAAACTTATACTTTTTTCCAATTAAAATAAGATAAAGCTCAGACAATCTATATAAACGTACAAATTTTACTATTCTGTTAAAAGTACCTCCAATGTCATTGTTTATTTTCCTTGGCCATTTAGTCCTTTACATAAACAGATATAGGTTGATATTTAAGTACCATGCATTTTTTAAATGACCTTCATATTAAATGAAAAGCAGTTATTGAAAAATGGTAATAAAAAGTGTCAATTACAAATAATAAATAACAGTAATATCATATATCATGCTATATTCTATAAAACTGAAACTAGCAGGCTGAAAAAGTATCCTTTTCATTTTCTTATATGCTTACCACTAACAGCTGCATGCTGCTTCAGATACTCCCGCCTTACATTTATATTTTTCACCAAACATTGCCTAGCATGAGCTCTTCTCTCCTTTACAGGATCTTTTGCACAAAGGGCACAGATTGCCATATACTCAAGTGGAAGCCGTAAACGGGAAAGGCCTTTGTGAAGTTTCTGGGCAAACACTTGTCTTACTTGATAGCATTCATCCTGTAAAGACACAATTATTCCAGATATGATTCAAATGGCAGCAAAGAGTAACAACTTCAGATATAAAATTTGCTATTTTAAGTAAAGAAAAGAGTAAACAGTAGCAAGTTTATCTACAATAATTGCTTCACTGCTCACAAGAGTGAGATGTTGTGACTAAAGTTCATTTCAAAGCTGCAATATTCATCTGGGCCCTAATAAGTACCAGTTAGATGTGTTAGAAAACAAACATACTTTTAAAACAGAAAAAAACTAGTAAATATAAATCTGCCCTAACTTAAATAAGATACAAATATTAAGGCTTAAACACCATCTCATATATATCTTTTTCATTTACTGGGCAAGATAAAACTGCCCAATTTATACATTTGAGTTCTGTCACTGAAAAAAACTATTCATATTAAAATGTACAACTCTAGCTGGGCATGGTGGTACACACCTGTAGTCCCAACTACTCGGGAGGCTAAGGCAGACATAGCAAGACCCTGTCTCTTAATAAAGAAATAAAAAGCACAACTCTGAAGGTAAGGATTACTAATCCATTTCAGAAACACCAAATTATTTTGACTTCTATACTTAAACCAGGCTGATTATTACCCGTGTGCCTGCTTAACTCATACTACTCCCCTCTCCTAAACTACCCACCCCTAGTCTCCTAGCTAACTCCTACTTATCCTTAAAGATAGCTTCTATATCAGACAGAACGCAGTGTGTAATCTGTATCCAGCACCCACCTCTGTACTCTTAGCATTCTGTACTTATCTCCAGCATAGCATTTAGTATAAAGTATTAAAATGATTGGTTTAAATGTCTGTCTTACCCATCAGTACTTGTTCCTTGAAGAAAAGAATTATGTTTTTATCTCTCTAAGCCTAACAAAAAACCTGGCACATAGATGATCAGAAGTTTTTCTGAACGACACTAGTTCCCCCTTATCAGTGGAGGTAGAGGATACATTCCAAGACCCACAGTGGATGCCTGAAACTGAGGATAGTACCAAATCCTATATATATTCACAAATGAACAGGCCATTCATTAAAATCCCAATCAAGTCCAGGTTTTTGTCCCTCTCTGACTAATCATTCAGGATGCAACAATACAAGACAAATTAATTGCAATGTCAATCCTTGAAGCATCACACAAGTAGCAGGTTTTCAAAAAGTCATCAAAGTGATGTTAGAGAACTGTGAAATCATAGGCAACTCCACTAACATAAATAACAACTGAAGAAGAGAAAATTAACAGGAATGATGACACACACATAGGTACTTCAAGAGAATCATATGAATAAATAAGTATAAAAAGCGCTACTGGGAACTGAGGAAGTCTTCAAATATTTTTCTGCAAAGATGATTATCCTTTTGACCGGTATTACAAAAGTTAAATGTGAAGTAAAGAATAGAGTAATACAATTTTATCTGAAAAAAATGTACCCTCAAAAAAGCAAACACTGGATATAATTGGTTAAACATAAGAAAAAAACAGATGGTGTCTAATACTACAAATGTCCCCGCCCCCCCAGATAAAGTTCCAATCAAAGCTTTTATTCACTACTGACTATAAAATTAATTTTAGTCTGCAGCTTAAGTAAATTCACTTTTAGTAGCCTTTTCTAGTTCAAAGTATCTCAAAACTACCATTAATACCATGTAAATATTTCAATTAGTTTGTGTATCTCATTGTATTATTGATACATCTCTATTTTCTGTTCTCCTAAGAGATTGTTAGCTTCTCTGGGCTATAACCATGACTTACTCATCTTTGTATTTCCAGAACTTAGAACAATGTACAGCACACAGAAGTACAGAGTAAATCTTTCATGAACTGAATTCCAAGTTCTAAAATATCTAAGTAATTAAATTATATTAAAATTAATATTGTTTTATTAAATTTCTCCAAATGTACTTTCTGTTCAAATACATAACAGCAGCCTCCCAGATACAATACCGCATTTAAAGAGCCTCAAGAAATAAAGTACATGTACTAAAGCACAAAGCATAGTCCTGTATGTATCAGGGGACTACAAATAAAATTCATAGGAAATCAAAGACTTCTTCCAGCTAAAAGACTCAGAGCGAGTTTTGTAAAGAAGGTTGTGTCTGAGCACTGACTTGCAGAAAGGGTTAGGTTGGATGTGTGGAAATGGGAGAGTAAAGAGAAAATTAAAGGCAGCAAAGTACAAGGCACAAAAAAGAAAAAAAGCTGTTCAGCTACATGAAAGGAGGTTAAGTAAAGGAGAGTGTGCTCAACAAGATTTTTAAGCGTACATTTGGGTTAAAATATTAGAGGGGCTCAAACACCACGTTGTAAAATATGTGCAGTTGTTTTTACAAGCATCAACCCCCTAAATATTTTTGGAACAGAGGAATGACATGATTATAACTGTAATTAGGGAAATTTACCAACAATAAAAAAGATTCCCAACAGTCTTGGTGAGAGCTAATGATGATTACGGCAATAAGAATGGTCAAGAAAGTATGAATAAAAATTATATAATGGATATCAAAGGACAGAATTATCTGTACTTTGCAACAAGGTGCAAGGACAAGCCAAGAGTCAAATATAAACCATGCTTTTAGGTATAAGAAATGCCATTCAGATTTATTTAACACTTATATAGGCTCTTCATGTCAAGAAAGAATAGATCTGGGAACTACTATATTTAACACTTATATAGGCTCTACATGTCAAGAAAGAATAGATCTGGGATATATTATAACTCTCAGTATTATATTCACAGAACATAAAAGTATAAAATTTCTGTTTAGCATCTGAAGTAGGACCTGAGTCTTGAAAAACCTTAACGTTGCTGATGTAATAGTCACTTACATAGATGATGAGATGGCCAAAGAAGACTGTGTAAGTGAAGAAGTTGATCCTAGACAGATCCTCATAGAAGACATACATTTAAAAAAAAAAAAAAAAGAGGAAGAGCCAGAAAATGTAATCAGATAAGTAAAGCAACAATCAAGAGACAGAAACCAAATAAGACAGTTTTAAGAATAAAGAAGCAATGAGTTGTGTCAAATATAATGAAGCCCAGTATCACTGGACTTGAGGACTTCAACAGGACATTTCTGGAAAACAACAAAGGCAAATGACAAAATATGAGTAGAGAAGACAGGATAAGAGAGTAAGAGAGACAAAGACAGATTATTCTTTCTTGAGGTTTGGAGGTTTAAAAAGAGGAGATGGGCATATGATTTAAAGGAAGAACAGATTACAGAAAAGCTTTGCTTAAAATAGGGTAATTTGATATGTTTCTAAGTTGTGAGAAGATGCTAGTAACTGATTTTTAACCACTGACACATGTTCCATAGTCAAGATAATTCCAAAGCAATCTTAAAGTTTAGGCCATTTGAACTTTCACCTTGGGAATTTGGTGCTTGAGGTGGCAATGTATAACAAATATTTGCTAGAAAAGGAAGTCCTTAGAAGTCAGTAACTGTGGATGCTTTTTACTTAGAGTGGACATTTACCTAATGGCTGGCACATACTTCTTATATACTGTAAGTTTCAAATAAAGTCCATTTCTTGTATTAGCATACTTTGTGTTTTTTAAATATTTCCACTTCAATAATGATAGCAGCAAATGCTCTAAGAAATGCCATACCAAGAACCTGATAAACAGACTGCAAGTCTTCCCAATTTAATAAAATAATTACATATGTTGGTTTCTTCTAAGAAATGTGATAGATGCTTTTTAAACAATTTTCAGTTTAAGATTATCTCCAAAAATTAAGTGGGGAAACTATACCAAGGAAGTTATGGGCTCCCCAAAATTCCTTTTTTTTTTTTTTTTTTTTGAGATGGAGTCTCGCTCTGTTGCCCAGGCTCGAGTGCAATGGCACGACCTCGGCTCACTGCAACCTCTGCCTCCTGAGTTCAAGCAATTCTCTGGCATGAGCCACCACACCCGGCCGAAATAGCTGTTTTTAAAAGACTGAAGTACCAGTCTTGACAAATCATTTGACAAAAATGATTACAATTTAAAAATAGATGACTGTGTCTAGAGAGTTATACATAAGTGGCAATTTAAAAATATGTACTAGAATAAAGTGTGGGGAGGAAGAATTGCAATGATCACTGAAGTAAATTCTTAAGACTACTTGGAAAAGAAGAGAAAAACTAAGTGTAAAATAACGAAATTATTAATGAAAAACTCATACTGAAACTATTTTATTTACTAATGTGAAAGTCCTTTTTACTTTTCTCAATGATGCTAAAGACTTCTAAAGCGGTACAGTCCAAATATAAAGTTACTCTAACAAGAAATCCATAAAACTGGAATAGGAATCTGAAAGTTTCACTGCTTATAATCCGAAAACTTAACTCACTGAGTAATAAGGAATGCTTCTAACCTGAAATTAGTTCTATGTCATGTCTTTATAAAAGTATAAATTTCGATACTGTTGTTTTCCTTTCAGGAACTGAATACATACAGTCAGTCTTCCTTATTTGTGGATTCTATGTTTAGGAATTTGCATACTCATTAAAATTTATTTGTAACACCAAAATTAATACTTGAAGCAATTTTTGGGTCATTTGCAAAGTAAATACACAAAGCAGCAAAAAATGTAAGTAGCCAGATGTGCACATTCCCAGCTAATGTCAAAGAAGGCAACACTGTGCCTTCTTGTTTCAGCTTTCATACGTAAACAGTGTCCTTTTTGAGGTCTATTCAGTGCCACATTTTTCACAGTTTTGTGGTTGATGTTTTTGTTATTTCATGATGAAGTACTGTCTGGTGTTTCAAAGCACAAGCATACAGATGAACTGCTGTCTGGCGTTCCAAAGCACAAGAAGGCTCTGATATTCCTTACAGAGAAAATGTGTGTACTAGATAAGCTTTGTTCAGGTACGAGTTACAGTGCTGTTGGCTGTGAGTTCAGTGTTGAGACAACTATATATAATAAATAGTCTTTAAACAGATACATACATAAAACAAGGTTGTATATTAACTGGATGATGAAAATGTTGTGGCCAGGGGCTTGAAGGAATCTATTCTGTGAGTTCTCTTAAGAGCAACTGTTCAGTATCTGCTAACTGAATGCCTGTGATAACATTATAGAACAAAACTATTACAAAGAAGAAGATCAACTGTACTATGTTAGCAACCCAAAACTCAAATGACAGTTTCAGAACTCTGAAATGTTTCTCATGCATAAATTTTTCAGAAACAAACCAACCATACACATTCAAGATTTTAATCTATGTATCACAGTGGATGTTTTTCCTTCCTAAAAGTCAAAGACCTTCAAAAAGTAGTTGTACACAGCCATTTCCTTACGTTGATAGCTAATGCACATAGCTGATATTGTTCTAATGTGATGATTTCATGGTAACAGGGTTCTTGCGCCAGCTTCACAATAGCACTCCCAGCAGCAAGTCTCAGACGTGACATATCTGGTTTACTGAAAAATGAGTAGAATGAATATAGATTAGCATTTAAAATACTTGTACAAAATCTTCTGTACATCTAATATTATTAAAAATTCTGGCACAAAAAAGTTAAAAAAAAAATGCTGTGATCTGAATGTTTGTGTCCCCCAAAATTCCTATGTTGAAATGCAAGTACCTAGGAGATAGTATTAGGAGGTGGAGCCTTTGGTGAGGTGATTAGGTCATTGTGGGAAACCCTCATGAATGGGATTAGTGTCTTTAAAAAGTGGCCTGAGAGGGCTTGTTTACCACTTCTGCCATTTGAGGACACAGCAAGAAGTCAGCAGTTTGCAACCCTGGAGAGGGCCCTCACCAGAACCCAACCATGCTGGCACCCTGATCTTGGATTTCCCAGCCTCCAGAACTGTGAGATAGAAATTTCTGTTGTTTATAAGCCTGGTATTTTATTACAGCAGTCTGAGCAGGCTAATACAGAAAATAATTTAGTGATACTGAACACCATATTATGCTCATTTAACTTTGGAAGATGTTGTCTAATACTACAAAATTCTTCTTTTAAACATAAGTCAATGCTAGTGTCACTCAAGTCATTTAATTCCCTCATTCTAAATAAAACAGGTCTTAGTCAAGCGTAGAAGAAATCTGTCTCTATGTTTAGTTGTTAGGTTTTACATACTCTACTATGGATTTTGTTGGAGAAATGTTTATATATAGATGAGGCATCAAATATGTTCTAGCTTGCTAATAAATCAAACACAACTACTGTGCTAAGCACAGAAGAAGAATGAAAGCAGGTGTGGTGAGGAAAACATTACTATTCTTAGCTAGAATTCAACTTTTCAAATATTACCAAGAGGCTCTTTTTAAGTTCAAGGAAAGAAAACTGCTAAAATGAAGCACAATTCATAGAATTCCAGACTAGTAAATACATCTAAACAATCCTTCCTAATATAGTGATATATTAGCTGAAATAAAAGGGATCTTGAACAAATATAAGGAGGGAGAAGTTGTAACTCCTTAAATAGAACCCCTTTGTAGCTCTATAGTAAAAGATTGTTATTCAACATCCATGCAACAAATCTATGTCTATTGTGTACATATAGCACTGCGGGGTATTTAAAATAAAAGACAATCTTAGTTTTCCAAGACTTAATAATCTAGTTGGCCATGTAAAAATATTGACTGGATGCTAGCCAACATTAGTAAGTTTCTAAAGTTGTAGGACCTCGTCTCAAAGGTGTGTCTCATCTCATCAACAACAATATTCCAAGTAGCTATTAATCAGTAAATCACAGTTCTTAGTGCAAAAAGTATAAACCACCTGTTGGATGTTTTCCTCACAGATATGGATAACAGATGCTTCCTGTGTTATCTATCCTTAAAATTTCCCATCTAGACCAGAGGTTTCTATTTAACCTCGTAAACTTTTTTTGTTTTGTTGTTTTTAGCTTTATTAAGCAGAGGAAACTTTTCTTGAAACCAAATCTTACATAAAAGTTTAAGGTGTAAACACAAAAAATCACTTTTGCTTAAATAGGAATGCAAGCTTCCTACTTAAGGAAAGGACACAGACCCCCACCTACCAACTCCCAAGACTCCACCTGTTATGTCTCTACCAGAAAAAATTCTTATTCCAACTCTAGGCTGCCCCTAAATATTCCTGAATGTCATATGGGTTCCACAAAACACAGCATAAGTGACATTATATACTGGGTATTATTCCAATTACATTCGAAATTTTAATACATATAACCCTTACATAAACTCTATAAGGAGATACTATTGTTATCCTCATTTTACAGATGAAGAATCTAAGACACGTAGAAGTTAAATAACTTGCTGATAAATAAAAGCAGCTGATAAATGGTAGAACCTCAGTTTGAACCTGTGTAGTGTGTCTTCAATCTGCCTGAATGTTGTAAACCACCAAAGAACTTTGCCTCTCTGATAAAAGTTTATATAGCTGAATATAATTGGCCAAATAAGAAGTATAAAATAATATAATTAATAAATTGATTTATAAGGCCAAATGTATTAACACTGAGGAAAATTTCTTTACCAGGCTGAGCTGATCAATACAAAATTATTTCAAATTCAGTAAAAATTTTAAATCAAAACATACTTATTATTTGTAACTCCTAAACATTGGCATATATAAATTAGGGGAATAGAGACATGAAAACAGAATAGATTAATTAGAATAAAAGAAAGTAAACAGATACAGAATGAATAGTTTACCAAGTTTTTTTTATATGTTTTGTTTGAGAAGGATGTGCTTCTGTTAACATTCTATGCAAAGAATACAGTATAAGCAAAACATACAAGCAGAATACAGTATAAGCAAAACATACAAGATGGAAAGGCAGAAGGCAGCTGGCAGTCATCTTTGTATGTTTTCTTATTAAAGTCTTTAGATATATTAAGGAGCACAGAGCTATTCTCCTATTTTGTATTACCAAGGAGGGGCACCAAATGGCACTTGGTTTACAAGAGGACAAACCTTAAATTTTAACTAACACTGACATAATAACCACCATTATCATCAATGCTTCTAATTATTATGTGCTAAGTAGTGTTTTAAATGCTTTAGGTATACTAACTTATTTAGTTATATCATAACAGCTAGATGAGCCAGGTACACATAATTATTACCTCTACTTCGTGGGTTAGGAAACTGAGGGACCAAGAAGTTAAAGCAACTTACTGAAGTTCACCTGACTAGTAAGTGGTGGAACCAGAATTTGAATCCAGGCTCCAGAGTCCAGTAGTTTTCAATCACTACACTCTACTTACTACATCTTTCAAAGAAAATAAAATAACAAAAACCAAAAAAGTGTGCTCATTTTCAATAATTTACTTCAAGTACATTTTTAAAGTATGCATTTATTTATACTTCTGGAAACAGATTCAATAAGTTGCCTTTCACCCAATCTGTTGTTTCCCCTTATATATTTAACAAGAATGTAAAACACCAGTTATTGACTGGTACACTCACACTTTCATACGAGATATTCTAAAATGTAAGAATCTATTGTTTAAAATATTTACAATGTATAACAGTACCCTGCACCAGACATGTGACCGCCACTGTAAAATAACCACTGTACAAAAGCATATTCCAGTAAAAATATATGCACATGTACAAAGCAATTCTAATTTTAAAAAAAAAAGAAAAAGAAACAGCACCATTCAACAGTTACACCAAGAGCTGAAATATTATGCAATCCAAAGAACTGTGAAATAGTAATTGCATACCTGATTTTCCCCTGTTCTGTCAAGTCTCCATCACTATGCAATATTGTTGTTAGCAATCTTAAGGTAGAAGTTCCTGATTTACTGTGATTATTTTTCATTCCAAGTAGCCATCGAACCATCATTTTAATAGCCTGAATCTATTTAAGAGAGAAGTCGACAAATAAAACACTGGTACATTTTGAAAGAATTTCCGTATCAACTTTTTTTAAAATAAAATGTATTTAATGGATGCTTTTTAAGAAAAGAAAAAATTCTTTTCTGTATATATGAAGATAATCTTGAATGTTTTAAAGATGTTTCAAACCTCCAAGAAAATGGCAAAAGAATGATTTGACTAAAGACTAGTTTGTTCTTTGCTGTTTTAAAATGTTTCCCCAACATGTATTTGATCCTGTAGAACATACAGTAAAATCATGCTTAACCTCTCTAATCAGAAAAGTTAAGTTCCCAACTACAAATTACATTTAATCTTTTCTGCCTAAAAAATGATACCACTCATATTTGTTCTACATTTTATGATTATGAAGTATTTAAAGTATTTTTACACGCATTACTTCCTTTAATGTTTCCAAGAATTCTTTTGAAGAAGTACATATTACCTCTTTTTAAAATGATGTACAAATTATCTTTCACATATTAGCTCAGCTTTTTACAGAGCTAAGGCTCAGATGCTAAGAGGGTCTTCGATAGTGTCTGGCTCACGGCAAAGACGGAAGATCTCTTTCCTGGCCAGTTGGTAAGTATGCCTACCAACTGGTAAGTTGGTAAGTGGCCTACCTTCTAGTCCAGTGCTGCTTTCAAGTATACAAAAACTGCAGCTTGAGACCAATGCCGAGAAAAACAGGTTTATACTGAGACTCAAAGTATCAAGCATCATTCATTGATGTAAAGGTGGGGCTATTGTACAAGTCTGCAAAACTAGTATCATAACCTCAAGCTAGAACAATGTGAAAAGGTAGTTCGTAATACGAACTATAAACAAATATAAATACACACACACACACACACACACACACACACACAGAGACTGAAAGGGTTTATAAGAAATTACAGCTAGAAAATAACAATATTTAATGTATTTATTTTTGGCCTTCATATCTTGGTAGTGGATTGACATGAGGTCTACACTACAGGCCATAGATGGTTTTAATAAATCAAGAGTCTATACCAATGATGAGCAATCTTATAAAACTCCTAATTCAATAAATTATAGGCTGAATTTTTTAAAAATAAAAAGTTTTATTAAATCCCATGGAAAAGATGAACAGGCTTAAAATCTGAATTATCATCTTTACAGAACAGAGGAAAGTCCATAAAAACTAGCACTGCCTTTTGCCATCAGGGAAGCAGCTTTCAAATCTTTTTTTCTCCTCAAACTAGATTATGTGCAGCTGTCCACAAAATCCCAGCTTTCTCATTATTACCCTATAGTCTCACAGCACATAAGACATCATACAATAAATATAAATACTTGAGTGACTTTAACATCTTTCCAATAGAAATAGAAATTTTAATACCTCAAATATTACAATGTGGTGATTATATTAAAATCAATAGATCTATGCATATTACTCACTTTGACCATTGTCTCAGGAGATACTTCTTCATCTGGAACCCAAAGTTTAGTTGTCTTTTTCCCTGGAAGCTAAAAATAAACGAGAAAAAAAAAAAAAACAAGGACTTTAAAATATAAATATGAATTCTTTTCAATTAGCACTTAGAAAATGAATGAAATCTGTACCTTCTGCAGTGACATTTGTTATATATGACTAAAGTACTTCATCTAACCCTATTTACTTTAAAAAAAAAAAAGGTTGAAAGGCATACCTTCACTAGCGCCTATGTACAGCACTTACAGATCCATCACGACTGGTTCTTTCTAGGTCTGTGGTGGGACTAACTCTAACTTCTTACACATCACTCCCTTATTTAGCCCCTTTTGAGATTCAATTATCTAATGCAAGAACTAGGATTTTAAAAAAACATGGAGCCAAAAGGTGTAGCTCTTAAACAAGAAAGTTATAAAAAAAAAAAAAAATCTTGAGCTGGAGAGGTTTTGTTTTTGTTTTCAGCACAACTGCAAACTAATCCTGAGGTGATCATGTGCAAGTACTAGCAGGTAGGTGTTTACAGTAGTAACCAGGAAATTAAAATAAGATGGCAAAAGAGCTGAACCAATCTCGGAACACTTGAGATCCCATTTTTACCCTCAGGTCAAAGAACAGGAATTGAATATCACCTCAGGTAACCCTCTGGTAACAAAACAGGTAGCCCCCAACATCTAAAAAGGCAAACTCCCTCAAACACAAACAGCTACAGATTCACACACAGTTTATAACTCATTTCTTCCACTGAGAAGTGCCTTCAAAGTATGAAGTAAAAATAATGAAAAAGGAATCACATTAGGCACCTTGTGATGAAATTTCTAACTAAGGATGTCAAGATCCCAAAAGCTTCCATAGAGAAACTACCAAAAAGGAATAAAAGATTAACTTCAGATTTCTCAGCTGCAAGACCAGATGCCAAAAAAACAATGCTCTGAATTTTCAAGTGACTTGAAACACAGAATTCTAATATCCAAAAAACAGTACTGAAGAATGAACACTAGAATTCAAGACAGAAAGCTTCCAAATTACAATCCATGTTGAAAGAATTACTCAAAGATAACACTATTTAATTCACAAGAAAAAACTAAATTAGTATAAACTATTACAAATACAAAGAAAAATGAAAACAAAAACCTTACATAAATAAGAAACTATCAGATACTACCAGAAACAACAGAGACTATCAGGTAGATTTATAAATAATAAAGCCACAAAAGATACAACAAAAACAAACAACATAAGAAATCTGAAAATTATGGGATGGAAAAATATACCAGTCAAGATGAAAAGCACTGAAGAGGATATGGACTTAAATGGGATACTGATATATTTTATCTTACAACACCAAATAAAATATAAAATTCATGAACATTTACACAACCAGCAGAATAACATCAAAATAAACCAGAACAAACATGATTAAAATCAGAAGATTGAAAACTTCATCACAGCAGAATATGTGAATATATCTCTTTCAAAAACTGGTAAGTTAGGATGAAAAAGGATAAATACCTAAAATGGAAGTAAATATACAGAAATAAAATATGCAAGCATTAGAAAATAATCAAAGCTGGCATTCTTTATAATTGACAAAATTAGAATTTAGCAAGAAAGATGGATATAAAATCAGAATTACCAAATAATTCACCTTATCAATCATAAACATAAAACATAATCTTAAAAACTTTATTTAGTGCCTAACATAAGTTGTGTGAGAGAAATTTAACATTTTTCTTTTTAGAGAAAACTATAAAACATTAAGGAAAGACATCTTGTGGATGGGCAAACACATCAGTGGAAAAGAACAGAGGCTCTATAGGAGACATGAGTGGTAGCACTGCAGATTACCAGGAGATGGTAAGATATTTAATAAACAGTGCTGGGAAATTTGGTAACCCTAACATGCAGCAAAAATGAAATCCTTATATCACAGCATACAAAAAAAAAAGTAAATCAATTCCAGATGGATTGATTTTTGTGTGTGTAAAAAAAGAAAACCTTTAAACTTTTAGAAGAACATATGGGAGGCTATTTTCATGACATTAGAGTAGGAAAAGATTTCTTAAATAAGATGTAAAAAGTATTAACTACCAAAGAATAATGATAAATACAGCTACATTAAAAGTAATAACTTTTGTTCAGGCCAGGAGCGTGGTGGCTCACGCCTGTAATCCCAGCACTTTGGGAGGCTGAACTGGGTGGATCACGTGAGTTCAGGAGTTGGAGACCAGCCTGGCCAACATGGTGAAACCCCATCTCTACTAAAAATACAAAAACTAGGTGGACATGGTGGTGGGCGCCTGTAGTCCCAGCTACTCGGGAGGCTGAGACAGGAGAATGGCTTGAATGTGGGAAGTGGAGGTTGCAGGGAGCCGAGATGGCGCCACTGCACTCCAGCGTGGGTGACAGAGTGAGACTCCATCTCAAAAAGAAAAAAAAAAGGAATAACTTTTGTTCAAAGGATCAAAGGACACAATAAAGGAGTGAAAAGACACACATAAATGAGGTTTTACACACTTCATGATGATACTATAACATGTACCAGATAAAAGATCAATATAGGTAAAGATTGCCTATGGGAAAAAAACACCAAGGGGAATAAAAGGTAAAATACATCAAAAGGGAATTTCAGAAAGTAGGCAACATGAATGGTGACTAGACACACAAACTTAATTAGTAACCACAGAAATGCACATTGGGACTATAATGAGCTATAATGAGATACTGTATCTATTAGATATTTTCTCCCAACAGTGTATAACATTATTGTCAGATTTCTTAATAGAAAAATAAGTTTTAACAAACATTATAAAAAATGACTTAAAAAAAGTGAAAAGTTAAATATGTCTATATACCGTGATTCATCAACTTCACTCGTAGGAATAAAACCTAGAGAAATTCTTGCTCATATGTAGCATGGGGCTTCAATAGCAACATTCATAGCAGCACTGTCCGAAAGAGTAAAGAAATGGAAATATTCCACAATCTACTAGAAGAATAAATAAATTATGAGATATTTTCCACAGTGAAATCATAGAGTAACAAATGAATGAACCACAGTTAGATTTAGTAACGAAGATTATTCTTAGAAACAAATGTGGAGTGATAAAAGCAAATCCTCCAAGACTATACAGGGTATGATATAATTCTTAGAAACCTCAAGAACAAGCAAAACTAAACAAGTATGTGGTAAATTTTGTTGCTGTTACAGATTAACCGAAGATTCAAGAGAGTAGATATTAGGGACAAGGAGGAAGTAGAAAGGATTGAAGAGTAATAAAACTCTAAGAACTCTAAGGAACTAAAAGTTCATAGGTGTTCATTGTATTATGAAACATGTTATAGAAATGTTACATATATTCCTTTGTACATATCAAATATATAATAAAACAAGACAAATTAATGGATTAAAAATGGTGAGCAGTTCTGTTTCTGACAAGATGTGACTAGGTTGTTTTGAACCAATTTTCATACTGAAACAAACGGAAAGGCTAAACAAAATATTTTTTAAAAATCAGTTTGAAGGGAACAGACAGCTACCAAAGCAGTGAGAATTTGCAGGGCAAAGTTTCAAATAAGGAGGGAAAGCAAAGATTTGAGTCTGGCACTGAGATTAGTTTTTTCACACAGACGATTAATGATTCTGAAAGTGAAAGGGGGATGAGAAGTTGAGCAAAGCTTTCCTGTCACAGAGCTAGAAGAACAAGATTAAGAATCCTGAGCCCATTAAAAAGTAAAGGCCTTGTTAAACAACCTGGACTTCTGGGTGGATCCCAGACAAATATACTCTAGACATAAGGTGACCAGAAAAAAATAATAAGCTTGTCCAAAACTGAAGCCAAACTTCCATTTTCATTGGATGGAAGTGATCTGACGATAGCTTAACTGCCTGACAGAAACAAAAGTAAAACTCTGGAAGAATATAACCACATCTGAAGCCTCACAT
Organism: Gorilla gorilla gorilla; assembly: GCF_029281585.2. Classification (NCBI taxonomy): domain Eukaryota; kingdom Metazoa; phylum Chordata; class Mammalia; order Primates; family Hominidae; genus Gorilla; species Gorilla gorilla. Next base: position 47,055,426 of record NC_073238.2, on the reverse strand, counting down.
TATCTCAACAACTTTTCATACAAAAAGTCTATCACTCAATCAAAAGCAATATATGTACAAGATAAGATTTGACCAAAAATTTGAGAAAAAAATAGACAAAAGTTACAAGAGATCATGATTATAAGCCTAACAGATACAAACTTCACATAATTAAGATTTTTCAAGGATTTAATGACAAGCAAATTCTGCAGCAAAACAAAGAGCTATGTTTAAAAACTATAGAATTACAGAATTGAAGTATGTGTATATATGTGAAATTAAGAATTCAAAGCATGAGCTTTACGTACGATTAGACAAAACTGAAGAGAGTGAACTCAAAGATAGGTCAGAAAAAAAACAAAAACTGAAGCATGAGGAGGCTGGTAGAAAAGTACAGAAAAAGTGTGTCACACAGCTAGGTCACAGCAAAAAAAAATGTACGTTTAAAGTGTGTTAATAGAACTGCAGTAAGAAAGGAAAGAGAATATGAAACAGAAATTGTATATGTAAAGATAATGCCTAAAAATTATTTAAAATTTGTAAAAGACTTTAAGCTATATATACAAGAAGAGCTATAAGCCAAGTACGATAACTATAAAGGAAAGCATACCCAGACACATCATAGCAAAACTGGAAACCAATGGAAAACAGAAAAGACAAAAACATTCACAGCAAAAAGACAGAAGACCTTCAGAGGAACAAGACTGTCAATAAACTTCAAGAAAAAAGAAAATGGAAAATAGAATAATATATTCAAATCATTGATGGGGGAAAATACGCCAGTCTAGAATTCTTAACCCAAAGAATGCATCCTTTAAAAAATCAAGGTAAAATAAAGATCTTTCCAGACAAACAAAAACTGAGAAAATTCATTAGTGGAAATCCAAACTAAAAAAAAAGTATTAAAGTAGTTCTTTAGATAGAAAATCATTACATAGAAAGGAATGAAAAACAAAAGGAGAAAATATGTTGGCAAATCTAAATAAACATTAACTGCATAAAATAACAGCAGTAATAGAACTGGGTGAACAAGAGCACAAAAAAGCACCAAGGAATAAAAGGGATTAAAGTATTTTGAAGTTCCTTGTGCTATACTGAAAGTTCAAAGCAGACCAATTGACACTGGCCTTTAGAGTAAGTCCAAAGTCCATGTCGTAATTTCTAGGAAAACTACTAAAATAATAGCAAAATGTAAAACAGACTGGTAAAATGAAATAAAAATATTTAATCAAAAATAAGAAAAGAGAAAAATACACAACTGACAGGACAAACTGAAAACAAAAAATCAGGTGGCAGATTAACCCAGATATCACTACTTACATTATGTTTACTTTTTGGAGGAAAAACTTTATCTCATGTTTCTTTTAATTTTCCAGAGAACCTAGTACAGTGCTGTCACAGCAGATACAAAATAACTGGAGACTAACAAAATCATTATTTCCTCTCCCAATGTTTTTTCGTTCTCTCCCAATGTAGGGAAAAGAACAAGTTTATATAGAAAAAGGTAAAACTATAATCATGACAACCATACTATGAGCTGGTTTACCAATCTGCATATTTTTAAAAATAGATGTCCTGTCAAAAATTAAACCCCTGTAAATCTGAAATAGATAGCATCAGGTTATACTTTATATTTATCAAGGAATGTATTTGAGGTCATATGCCTATTCTCAACTAAAAAGATGTTTCAAGGTGGTTTTGCTTATAATGGAGACAAGCCTTATTTTTTTTAAATAGGAAAACCTAAAATCAAGGCAGTCAAATGGAAGTATTATTGATATCATTTCACTTCTTTCTTTGTTGGATAAAATTGCAAAAGTTAACATTACAAAGAACATGAATCTAAAAAATATAAATTACCCGATCATTCATGAGAAGATCTTTCACAATGAAAGTAGCTACCAAAGATTTCAAAGGCGCAGCAAATTGATCAGGTGCAAGGAGAGCAATATGACCAATAGTAACCAATGGTGTTATGAGATGTTCCAGGTTGCTTGGATCTAGGCTCTTATGCAGAGGCTGAAAATGAGGGGAGGAAAATATATTTCAACTCTACACATATACAAATAAACTGTTTACATATTTCATTTTCAAATTACAAAATTTATTTTGTAATTTATTTTGTAATTCAAATTATAAAAACTACAAAAATTTCAATAAATATACATAGTATAAGTAGTAACTCAAGATTACATTTAGACTTCTATAGGTTATCTATGTCCAGAAGGCATCAGGTTCAAACATTTTCAGTTTTGCCCAATTCAGTTTAGAGGTAGGGTAAAGAAACATTTCGACACAGACTTCATAGCATATAGTTTATGACCATATACATGAATGTGTTAGAGACTGCTAGGGCTCACCAATATCCACTTCAATTTCCTGGGCATAAGGATGACTCCACTTGCAGCTTCCTGTGCAGTTAAGTGAGGATATATGAATGAGTTCTGGTCAAGAGAGTGGGAGTAAAATGAAGTATGCCACATATGCACTGAGGTAGGTATGAGCAGTATGTCTTCTCCACAGGCTCTACTCACTGGCTGGCTTGATGCCAAGAATCCAGTGGGATTTAAAGAGAAGTCACTAATCAGAATGAGTCTGTGTCCCTAAGCCACTGATTAGAAGGTCATTCAAACACCCACTAGACTTTTCAGAAGCAAGAAATAAGCTTTTACTACATCTAGTCACTTGAATTTGGGGATCTTCATTATAGCACCAAATATTAAATACCATAACAAATAAAATGATTTTTTGTTATTCTGATAGGAAACCCAACCATTAATATGCATTTCACCATGATAAAAGAATGAACAAGCTCTTCAAATACTCATATAAAATGATATCAGAAATATATTGTTAAGGCCAGACATTAACAATTACAGATTACATCTGTAATCCCAGCACTTTGGGAGGCCAAGGCAGGCAGATCACCTGACGTCAGGAGTTCGAGACCAGCCAGGCCAACATGGTGGAATCCCATCTCCACTAAAAATATAAAAATTAGCCAGGCTTGGGGCATACGCCTGTAATCCCAGCTACTCAGGAGGCTAAGCCAGGAAAATCACTTGAACAAGAAAGGTGGAGGTTGCAGTGAGCAGAGATCACGCCACTGCACTCCAGCCTGGATGACAGAGCAAGACTCTATCTCAGAAAAAAAAAAAAGAAAACAAAATATATGTTTGTGTGTGTGTGTGTGTGTCTGTGTGTTTTAATTTTTGAAATCAGAAGGGTGACTAAAATATGCCATTGGCATAAGGAGAGGAGAGGGAAACAAAATATGCGTGTGTATGTGCATGCATGTGTGCATGTGCATATTTACATGCCCTTACTTGTATATGAATAAAATATCTCTGGAAAAGTACGTTTAGAAACTAGTAACAATGGCTCTGCCTCTGGGAAAGGAAACTAAGTGGCTGGGGATACATGGGTGGGAGAACTTTTCACCGTATATTCTTTTTTGCATCCTTCTGATGTTGAAACAAGTGAATATATTTTCTATTAGACATTTTAATGCCACATTTTAACGAAAAACTGGTGCTCTATTCTCCCACACTGAACACCAAGAATTGTAGGCTTGAAAGGCCAATACAAAACTGTTCTTTCCCAACAAATTAGGGCAATATGAGGCTTCATTTAGTCAAAAATACATTTAAATGAGTTTACTTCTTGCTATTCTTGAAGACTTCCCTCAGTACTTCCATTGCACATCTTGCCAGCCTATTGTTCATATTATAAACAAAAATATCATAGTGTAGTTTTTTCAACTAGATTATAAGTTTGGTAATTTTCCATAACAAAACCATTTCTAAAAAGCAAAATTAATGGCCAGGCCCTAGATTAGTGGAACCTCAAAAATGCCAGATATTTCTAAGAAACCTTTTCTCAGGAAGCCAGCCAACCAAATGCTACATAGTAGGAGGACTACAGAGGTTCTTGTAAAGATAAAACAGCAGATACAATATCAAAATGAAAAAACTACTCTGAAATTCAACTTATATCAGTGTTTCTCTCATCACCATTGAGAGGAAAAGGAGAGCAACCAAAAAGAAAACTTTCCTATAAATTAACATCAATTTATTGAAGCCATTCTCATATACAAACACAGACTACAGAAAATACCGCCATCCCCAAATACACAAAAATTAAATTATCTGCTATCTACAGGAAAGATGGTGTTTGGAGGATATACTACTTTTCTTTCTCCTTCAGGTCTTTAACATAATACATGAAAATATGACAAAAGTACCAACTTTCTAAAACAAAGATATTAAGTCCAAGTACTTATGTCAAGGAGCATCAGAATAATTTCTAAATTGTTTTGACTCTACTCAAGGCTCTTGAACTAAAATTACAAAGTAGGATTTTATGAATTTTCTGCTTAGCTTTTATTTGCACTAACAGTGTTAGTGTTAGGTTCTAATTACCACAGGCAGCAATAAAATTGCAATGCCTGGGTAAAAGTTATTTAGAATGTGGATAAAATAATATAAAATACATATTGAAAAGATACTTTATATCTGACACAAAATTAGGTCAGTCATAAAACTATAAACTTACTTTATATTAACAATTAGTACTGATTTACAAAACCTTACACTTCAATAGTTTCTCAAACAGAATTCAAATTTTTTGATCCTACAAATGAAAGAATAATCATCTGTTACCTACTATCTGTAACTATGATTTTATATGTAATTACCTGTTAACAAAACATAGTCTCCAAATACAAATATATAAACCAATGTACAAAAATAAACAATTGCTTGATTTCTGAATCTGTTATCATTAAACATTTGAATACTCAGATATTTTCATATTTTAACACTTATCAATGTTGATTTTACTGATTCAAATTCTGAAAATATATTACAAAATGATGCATCACCAAATGTGAACATTCCATAAAATCATCAATATTTGTTTTGTAACTATGACATATGAAATAAACAAGAAAATTTTTTTCTCATTACCTCAAATATCTGTGCAAACTGGGTCTCTTTACTAGAAAATATCGCATGGATACAATGAATGGCATATTTGGCTTGACGGGGGGGTCCTTTTTTAGATTTGTGATGTAAAACAGGAAGCAAGGCTCTATTAAAAAAAAATCAAAGAAAAACAATAAACCAGAAAAATCAACAAGACTTCTGCTAGATACTTTAATATTTGTATTTTTAAGTAATGATTTACAAGGTCAGAAAAAGTCACCAAGATTTACTCAAACTCACTTTCAAAGGCCTATGATTTTGCTTTATAAATATTTATATTAAAAATGTAATCCAAATACAAATGTGGTGCTTTTTACTTTTTATTCACCAATAGCAAACACTAACAGGCTGGTGACTCACACTCTCCTGTTAACGTCGCTCCCAACAGGCCTCTCTCTTTTTATTCTTACTGCTATCATTCCAGCTAAACTTCTGCCACCTTACACATGTATGAAACTGACACTGTCTCTTCTTTCTCAAGTCTCTGCCTCTTCCAATTCACCTTTCATTTTGTGCCAGAGCAAACCACAAAAAGGAAAATCTGATTAAACAATGCTTATTAAGCAATATTACATGCCAGGGACTATTAAAAGGCTCCAGTATTTAACTTGATGCTACTAGCATTTTAGGGACAAGATAAATTAACAAAATAAATGTTATGTTAAACTGTGAGAACTGCTACAGAGAAAAAATTTTTTAAAGATGGAGGATAGAAATAGGAAACAGGGAGGGAGGTATAAGAGAATTACAATTTTAAACAGAAGATCTCCCTGATAAAGAAACATGTGAGCAGAGTTCTGAGGGAGGTACTGAGTAAGTCATATAGCCACCTGGAAGAACATTCATGCATCGTATTATTTCATAACTCAAACATTTAAAATGAATACTGAATAAAGGAGCTCTTAAACTATTATACAAACATCTCAAAGCAAAAGAAACTTCCATATCTTCCTCATTGCCTGATACCAACCCAGTGCTTATTACACTAAGAGTAGAGTCTCACAAAAGATACCAAAGGTGAAGTATAATTAAAAGAAATATATTCCTAACATGTAAAGGCCTAAAAACGGAGAATGAAGAGACCAACAAAAACACAGAAAAACAGGCAAGACAGAAAAAGGTAAAACATTCTTTAATATTATACTGAATGGGCAAAAGCTGGAAGCATTCCCTTTGAAAACCGGCACAAGACAAGGATGCCCTCTCTCACCACTCCTATTCAACATAGTATTGGAAGTTCTGGCCAGGGCAATCAGGCAAGAGAAAGAAACAAAGGGTATTCAAGTAGGAAGAGAGCAAGTCAAATAGTCACTGTTTGCAGATAACACGATTGTATATTTAGAAAACCCTGTCGTCTCGGCCAAAAGACTCCTTAAGCTGAGAAACAATTTCAACAAAGTCTCAGGATACAAAATCAATGTGCAAAAATCACAAGCATTCCTATACACCAATAAAAGACAAACAGCCAAATCATGAGTGAGCTCCCATTCACAATTGCTACAAAGAAAATAAAATACCTAGGAATACAACTTACAAGGGATGGGAAGGACCTCTTCAAGGAGAACTACAAACCACTGCTTAATGAAAAAAGAGAGGATACAAACAAATGGAAAAACATTCCATGCTCATGGATAGGAAGAACCAATGTCGTGAAAATGGCCATACTGCCCAAAATAATTTATAGATTCAATGCTATTCCCATCAAGCCACCACTGACTTTCTTCACAAAACTAGAAAAAACTACTTTAAATTTCATATGGAACCAAAAAAGAGCCCATATAGCCAAGACAATCCTAAGCAAAAAGAACAAAGCTGGAGACATCATGCTACCTGACTTCAAACTATACTACAAGGCTACAGTAACCAAAAAAGCATGGTACTGGCACCAAAACAGATAAATAGACCAATGGAACAGAACAGAGGCCACAGAAATAACATTACACATCTACAACCATCTGATCTTTGACAAACCTGACAAAAACAAGCAATGGGGAAAGGATTCCGTATTTAATAAAGGTTGCTGGGAAAACTGGCTAGCCATATGCAGAAAACTGAAACTTGACCCCTTCCTTACACCTTATACAAAAATTAACTCAAGATGGATTAAAGACTTAAATGGAAAACCTAAAACCATAAAAACCTTAGAAGAAAACCTAGGTAAAACCATTCAGGACATAGGCATGGGCAAAGACTTCATGACTAAAACACCAAAAGCAATGGCAACAAAAGCCAAAATTGACAAATGGGATCTAATTAAACTAAAGAGCTTCTGCACAGCAAAAGAAACTTATCATCAGAGTGAACAGTAAGTAGCCTACAGAACAGGAGAAAGTTTCTGCACTCTATTCATCTGACAAAGGGCTAATATCCAGACTACAAGAAACTTAAACGAATTTACAAGAAAAAAACAACTCCATCAAAAACTGGGTGAAGATGAACAGACACTTCTCAAAAGAAGACATTTATATGGCCAACAAACATATGAAAAAAAGCCCATCATCACTGGTCATTAGAGAAATGCAAATCAAAACCACAATGAGATACCATCTCACATCAGTTAGAATTGCGATCATTAAAAAGTCAGGAAACAACAGATGCTGGAGAGGATGTGGAGAAATAGGAACGTTTTTACACTGTTGGTGGGAGCATAAATTAATTCAACCACTGTGGAAGACAGTGTCGCGATTCCTCAAGGATCTGGAACTAGAAATACCACTTGACCCAGCAATCCCATTACTAGGTATATACCCAAAGGATTATAAATCATTCTACTATAAAGACATATGCACACATATGTTTATTGCAGCGCTATTCACAATAGCAAAGACTTGGAACCAATCCAAATGCCCATCACTGATAGACTGGATAAAGAAAATGTGGCACATATACACCATGGAATACTATGCAACCATAAAAAAGAATGAGTTCATGTCCTTTGCAGGGACATGGATGAAGCTGGAAACCATCATTCTCAGCAAACTAACACAGGAATAGAAAACCAAACAACACATGTTCTCACTCATAAGTGGAAGTTGAACAATGAGAACACGTGGACACAGGGAGGGAACATCACACACCAGGGCCTGTTGTGGGGTGGGGGGCAAGGGGAGGGAGAGCATTAGGACAAATACCTAATGCATGTGGGGCTTAAAACCTAGATGACAGGTTGATGGGTGCAGCAAACCATCATGGCACATGTATACCTATGTAACAAACCTCCACGTTCTGCACATGTATCTCAGAACTCAAAGTTTAATTTTTTTAAAAAAGAAGACATACAAATTACCCTAAAACGCATGAAAAACTGTTTACCTTCACACATTTTTTAAAAAAACTATAACAAGAGGACTTCTGCTTCAGATTACAATGGTGTAACTAAGACTATTTACTCTCCTGCCTTAAATGCCCAAAAGAGATAAATACGCTAAAGGTTTCAGACACTAGGGAACAGGTAGCAGAGAAATGTGATCCCTGATAAATGAGAAACAAACTAGAAGAGCTTTACTGCCCAGCTTATTGCATGGAAGTATTAAATAGTTTCTAGGCTGTAGTACAAATGACCCAAATAGAGCCTGGGTTGAGGGAGATAAAGATGAGAGTTCAGGGAGGCCAAGGAAGCTCTGATTTCTAGAGCACAATACCAGAAAGGAAGGAGTTACAAAGGGAAAGGCAGCATGAGCTCTGCTAATCTGCAGAGGCTATCCCTGAGTCTTTGGCTGGATAATGATCCTCAATCGTGTTAGGAGGAAAAACTACCTGAGACCAGGAAAAGGACCATGGAAAGCAGTAGGACAAAAAATTCCCTCAACACAAACAGGGCGGTTAATTACTCATTCCTACTAGACATAGTAGAAAACCCTTATAATATACAACCTGGAGAAAAATTACTCAATAGAAATAGACCCAAAAATGACATAAGTGATAGAATTAGGGTAGACATTAAAAGAGCTGTTACAAAAAAACACTATGCTACATAGACTCAAGAAGTTAGAATAAATCAGGAACGCAGTGCTAGAAATGAAAAATATAAAATATAAAAAATATAAATAGATATAAAAATATAAAAAAAGAACACAAATAGAATTACTAAATATAAGAAATACAATAGAAATGGAAAATAAACTGATGGAATTAAAAGCAGATTATACACTGCAAGAGAAAAGTATCAGTGAACTTGAAGACACAGCAATAGAAACTATCAAAATAAAATGAGAGAGAAAAAAGGGCAAGAAAAAAATAGTAAGACAGCAGCTGTGATCTATAAGACAGTATCAAGTAGTCAAAAATACTTGTAATTGGAGCCCCAGAAAACAAGAAGGCAGATGGAGAGAATAGATAAAAAAAAAAAGTATTCAAAATAATAATGGCCAATTTTTTTCCAAATCTGATTAAAATAACCTTAGAGATCCAAGAATCTCAATAAACCTCAAGCAGAAAAAAGATAAACCATTTCAAGGCATATTATTATTCATTTGGTTAAAAATTAGTGAAAAACAGAAAAATCTTAAAAGCAGTGCAAAAACAGAGGAAAAAGGATTGATAGAACACTTTTCATCAGAATCTGCAATCCAGAAGATAATGGAGTGACATCTTTTAAACACTAAATGAAAATCACTGTCAACCTAAAATTCTATTCCAAGCAAAATTATCTTTTAAAAATGAGGGAAAAATAAAGACTTTTTCAGACCAAAAAATTCACTATAAAATTCACTATAAAGAGAACTATACATCAAGAAATATTAAAAAGAGTTCTTCCAGAAGAAAAATGATACCAGATGAAAATATGGATAGACATCCAACAAATGAAAAGTGACAGAAATGGTTATTATGTGTGTAAAAGAAATTTGTCATTATTAATTCGAGATACACTAGACTAGAGTAAAAATATCAAGAACATATTATGGAGTTTATAACATAGAAAAACAAAACATAAGACAACAAAACTTAAAAGACTGGAGGAAATGGGCATGGAAGTATAGTGCTGTAAAGTTTTTACACATTAGTATAATTTTATTGGATGTAGATAAACCAATAGTAAAGATAAAATCATAATACTTGATTAATCTCAAGGAAAGCAGACATAAAGAAGAAAATAGAAGAGGAAAACTATCAAGATGGTAGCTTTAAACCCCACCATATCAATAATTACAATAAGTGTAAATGCTCTAAGCACTCCCATTGAAACAGTCTGTCAAATTGGATTCAAAACAACCAATATAAAAGCAAACAAGGAAACAAAAAACAACAACAGAAAGACAACTAGGACATTTATTTAAAAATAAATAAAGAAATAAACTTTTTCTTTAAGGGTCTTGCTCTACTGCCCAGGCTGGAATGCAGTGGTACAATCATAGCTCACTGGAGACTGAAACTCCTGGGCTCAAGTGATCCTCCCGCCTCATATTCTCAAAGCACGGAGATTTACAAGTGTGAGCCACCATGGCCGGCCAAGAAACTCACTTTAAATATGAAGTCCCAGGAAGACTAAAAATGGAAAGGAAAAATATATGCCTTACAAACACTAGGACCAAAGAAAAGTACAAATGGCTACACTATTCTCAGACACAAAAGCCTGCAGAACAAGGAAGATGACCAGAGTTAGGAAGAGACATATTTCATAACAACATTGTCTACTGGCAAGGCTGTGGGGAAGCAGACACTCTTACATACTGCTAGTGAGAATGCAAAGTGGTGTAACCATTATGGATAGGAACACAGTAATACCTAGCAAAATTGTACATGCATTTACTCTTCTATTTCTAAGAACTGCTCCCAAAGATAACTGTCAAAAAACACAAAAGGCACAAATACAAAGCTATTCACTGAAAGACTGTAATACTGAAAACAACCCAATGTCCATAAATAATGAACTGGTTAAATAATGATACAGCCACACAATAAATGGGGATCTCTCTATATTTATATGAGATAATTGCCAGTGCATGCCATTAGAGAGAAAAAAGGTGAAGAAAAGTGTATATAGTTTATCTTATTCATTTTATCAACTGTGCATACATATGCAGACAGATATGTGCACAGAAGAGGGCTTTTTTTTTTTTAAGTTTATCTACAGGGAAGAAAGGAATAGGTTAGAGGATTGAGGAATAGATGCTGGACTTCCTGAAATTTATCTTGCTTCCTTTAGATATGTTTAAAGCCATTTAACATTTCATATAATTAAAAAACAAAATTAAATTTTAAAAGAGCGACCTCTCAAAAAGAATGGAACAAATGAACAAGGGTATGTATCCATGTGCTAGCATAACCACCCAAAGAATTATTATTCCAAATAACTTTAAAATGGGAATTTGACTGCAGATCTCTAATATGATACATGCTAAATAAAAAAAAGAACTAGCTAAAAAAGTAAATGACTACTTTTAGGAATCATATTGGTGGTGCTACTGCTATCATGAGACTGCTATGGATGTATTATGAGATAAAGCATTGAGTTATTATGTAATATTATAGTGTTGTTACCCTGTACCATGAGGGAAAAAAGAGATATAAATGTAAAATTGAAGTTCAGTAAAAACCATGTAATCCTGAATTTGAACTGGAAGTAGCCGTATAAACAAACATGAATTTCATCTTTCAAAAAAGCTATGTCTACTGAATTATCATAGAGTCATGACTTATACATCAGCAATTAGTACCCACAGGACTCATGTTGTGATTTCTTAATACCATTCCCATTAAAAGGAACCAGAGCCCCTCGGAGAATTGGCCAATTCCAGGTCTGGGGCAGAACAAGTACAAGATAGTCCTGGAATATCCTGTCATACAAGATAGCAAAGAAATTACAGAGATTATTGGGATTGTTTCAAAGGACTCAGGGACTAACATGAAGAGGCTTCCAAGATTATACACGGGACAATCTGGGCATCAATGCATGTGATCACTATAACTGACTGAAACACAAATATGTGTAAACCCATCATGATTTTTTAAAAAACGACACTCAACTGGTCACCTTTGGAGGACACTAGTCCTCTTTATTTTGAATACTACTAAATAACATTCAAAAAATCAAGCATTTATTCTGCCTTTCCTAAACAAATATAACACTGGGAAACCAAAGAATCGATAAGAAATTTGCTTTTTACGAAAGTATTCAGCTAGGAAATGAAGAAGACTGACAATAAGAATATCAAGACTGACTACTAATATCAACAGCTGCAAACATCATAAATAGAGAGATGGCCAGCTATTATGAGCCTCCTGACAGGAAAGCATACCAATCTTATAAAATAGTCCTGTAAAAATAAAAAAGTTGAACCAGAATCCAATGAGGTCTCTGGACTCAGCCATCATTTTAGAGAAAATAAAGAAATATGGCCAGGCACAGTGGCTCACACCTGTAATCCCAGAACTGTGGGAGGCTGAGGTGGACAGATTGCTGGAGCCCAAGAGTTCGAGACCGACTGGGCAACAAGGTGAAACTCCGTCTCTACAAAACAACATAAAAATTAGCCAGGCATGGTGACATGTGCCTGTAGTCCCAGCTACTTAGGAGGCTAGGTGGGAGGATTGCTTGAACCAGGAGGTCGAGGCTGCAGTGAGCTGTGATCGCACCACTGCACTCTAGCCTGGGCAACAGAGCAAGACCCTGTCAAAAAAATCAAAACAAACAACAACAAAGGAGAACCTATCAAATTATGTCTAAGGGATAAAATTAGCAAAAATCAGTCTATGGGAAACTCTTCAAGAGAAACAACCTGATTCCTACTGCAAGCAGAGTGAGAGCTAGAGAGAAAGCCCACAAGAAACAAGATACTTAAAAGACACAGCAACCAATCACAATGTACTAAATCTTACTTGCATCCTGAATCAAACAAACAATTTTTGAGGAGGAAGAGTGGCTTGAGCCCAGGAATTTGAGACCAGTCTGGGCAACATAATGAGAGACTCCATCTCTACAAAAAGTTTAAAAAAAAAAATTAGCTGGATGTGGTGTCTGTGGTTCCAACTACCGAGAAGCTGAGGTGGGATGGTCACTTGAGCCCAGAAGTTCAAGGCCGCAGTGAGCTACAATCTGACTACTGCACTCCTGTCTGGGCAACATACCAAGACCCTGACACAAACAACAACAACAACAAAAACACATTTTTTGAGAAAACCAATTGGACATTAAGTTATTAGTGTTAACTGTGTTTGGGATAAAGATATATAGATAAAATGACAGTATCTGGGATTTGCCTTCAAATATAAGAGGAACAAGGGAGTGTGTGGAGGCACAGAAAAAATAAAGCTGGCTGTAAGTTTATTCATTGTTAAAGCTGGTTGGTGAATACCTGGGGATCTGTATTCTCCCTATTTCTGTATATGTTTGAAAATTTCAATAATATAACGTGGAAAAAAATTAGTATAACTAAAACACTAATCTTTTAGTCTATGGTCTGTGGTTTCTTTGTGAAATAAAAGATTATTATTCTGAGGTTACTTCAGTAACTAAACTTCATAGATAAGACCTATCTTCTCATAAATCAGATTTGATAACACAAACACCTATAATCTCTTTCCCCAATAATCAAGAGAAAAATTATTGTTCACACTAGCAGCAACTTTAGCTGAGATTTTTAAAGATAGTTACGTGAAACCTTTAGCTCATCCAATATTTTACATACTCAGTTATTTTAAAAGAAAACAAACTGAAACAATGAACATAAAGAAAAAACAATTTTAAGAATTCTGCAGTACTAAGTCAATGAAAATAAATAACCACCTATGCTGACTGCTTTTCCTATTGAAACGAATTTCTTATTCCCTCATTAAATTGACTTTCTACCTTCAAGTTCAAGTTTTTTCCTTGATAACAATCATACCAATATAGAAAATGAAAAATACATTCAAACTGAAAAATACATGAAAACCCTAAAGAAAAAACTCAGCATCTCACTACCCTGAAACAATACTGTCAACATTTTGGTGAACACTCCTAAAATTTCTCTAGACATATTATTATACAGACATTAATAAGTAAGGATATAAAATACACAGTATTTGGAAACATTTTTTTCAACCAACAATGTGTGTAGAACCTCATTTGTCAAATATTGCTAAGCACTATTCTTTTTAACAGTCACATAGCTCTCAGTGTATGTATAGTGTATGGCTATACCAAAACTAATCTCATACTGATAAGCATTTTAGATTTAAAATTTTTTTAAAACACCTTAACAACAATACCATGAATATCCCTGTGCTGGCTGTTTACATACTGTCTCTGAGCTTTAAACCTATCCTTTCATAATCTGCTCAGAGATCTTGAAGCTGTAAATCTGCAAAGAGCTGGTTTCCTATTAATTTCTTCCACTACAAGACACTAGAGCTTCTTAAGGCATTCTGAGCAGTAGTTTCACTGCTCCCCAGCAACAGCCAGGCCACGCCATACTTTGGCAGTCTGTTGGATGATACTGACAGGACTCCTCCACCTCTTAACATTACTTCTTCCCAATTATCCCACCAGCTCTAGAGGTAGTAGCTGCTTCCACCAATTTGTATCTCTGAATTACCAATGCAACATTTTTCTCTTTTGTCCTTTAAACATCTGTATTAATTTGTTTAAAATACAGTCATGCATCACTTAACAATAGGGATACATTCTGAGAAATGCATCACTGGATGATTTCATTGTTGTGAGAACATCATAGAGTATACTTACATAAACCTAGATGGTATAGCCTACTCACACCTATATGGTATGACCTATTACTCCTAGACTACAAACTTGTACTACATGTTACTGTACTGAATACTATATGCAATTATAACACAGTGGTAAATATTTGTATATCTAAACATAGAAAAGGTACTGAAAAAATATGGTGTAAAAGATAAAAGTTGCTCTCTCTCCCTCTCCCTCTCCGTCGTCTCCGTCTCCCGCTTTCCACGGTCTCCCCCTCTCCCTCATCTCCCGCTTTCCACGGTCTCCCTCTGTTGCCGAGGCTGGACTGTACTGCCGCGATCTCGGCTCACTGCAACCTCCCTGCCTGATTCTCCTACCTCAGCCTGCCCAGTGCCTGGGATTGCAGGCGTGTGCCACCACGCCTGACTGGTTTTTGTATTTTTTGGTGGAGACGGGGTTTCGCCGTGTTGGCCGGGCTGGTCTCCAGCTCCTGACCTCAAGTGATCTGCCCGCCTCGGCCTTCCAAGGTGCCGGGATTGCAGACGGAGTCTTGCTCACTCAGTGCTCAATGTTGCCCAGGCTGGAGTGCAGGGGCGTGATCTCGGCTCGCTACAACCTCCACCTCCCAGCTGCCTGCCTTGGCCTCCCAAAGCGCTGAGATTGCAGCCTCTGCCCGGCCGCCACCCCGTCTGGGAGGTGAGGAGCGTCTCTGCCTGGCCGCCCATCGTCTGGGATGTGAGGAGCCCCTCTGCCCGGCCGCCCAGTCTGGGAAGTGAGGAGCGCCTCTTCCCAGCCATCATCCCGTCTAGGAAGTGAGGAGCGTCTCTGCCCGGCCGCCCATCGTCTGGGATGTGTGGAGCACCTCTGCCTGGCCGCCCCGTCTGGGATGTGAGGAGCACCTCTGCCCAGCTGCCCCGTCTGGGAGGTGAGGAGCGTTTCTACCTGGCCGCCACCCCATCTGGGAGGTGAGGAGTGCCTCTGCCCGGCCGCGACCCCGTCTGGGAAGTGAGGAACGCCTCTGCCCGGCCGCGACCCCGTCTGGGAACTGAGGAGCGCCTCTGCCCGGCCGCCCCGTATGAGAAGTTAGGAGCCCCTCCGCCCGGCAGCCACCCCGTCTGGGAAGTGAGGGGCGCCCCCGCCCGGCAGCCGCCCCGTCTGGGAGGTTGGGGGAGCCCCCGCCCGGCAGCCGCCCCGTCTGGGAGGTGGGGGTCGCCTCTGCCCAGCTGCCACGTCTGGGAAGTGAGGAGCCCCTGTGCCCGGCCACCACCCTGTCTGGGAGGTGTACCCAACAGCTCATTGAGAACGGGCCATGATGACAATGGTGGTTTTGTCGAATAGAAAAGAGGGAAATGTGGGGAAAAGAAAGAGAGATCAGATAGTTACTGTGTCTGTGTAGAAAGAAGTAGACATAGGAGACTCCATTTTGTTCTGTACTAAGAAAAATTCTTCTGCCTTGGGATGCCGTTAATCTATAACTTTACCCCCAACCCTGTGCTCTCTGAAACATGTGCTGTGTCAACTCAGGGTTAAATGGATTAAGGGCGGTGCAAGATGTGCTTTGTTAAACAGATGCTTGAAGGCAGCATGCTCGTTAAGCATCATCACCACTCCCTAATCTCAAGTACCCAGGGACACAAACACTGCGGAAGGCCGCAGGGTCCTCTGCCTAGGAAAACCAGAGACCTTTGTTCACATGTTTATCTGCTGACCTTCTCTCCACTATTGTCCTATGACCCTGCCAAATCCCCCTCTCCGAGAAACACCCAAGAATGATCAATAAATACTAAAAAAATTTTTAAAAAAATAATAAATAAATAAAAATAAAAAATAAAGATAAAAGTTGTACCCCTGTGCAGTGCAGCTCCATCATAATCTTACGAGACTACCATATACATCTGGTCTATCGTTAACCAACACACCATTATGCAGTACATGACTTTATACCTAGTATAGTTTGTTTCTCTGACTGAACCCTGAACTATATGACAGATTATGTGCACATCTTTTCTAATTATCTCTGGGATAAGTTCCTGAAAGTGCAGAGTCAAAAACTATACACATTTTAAGTTTGCATATATTACCACATTACCAACCTAGAAGCATAGCATCATTTTATACTTCCACCAAGACAGCATTGTTGGAATGCTAACTAATACTGGTTGCATCACATAATTGCTTTTATTTGTATTTCCTTGATTACATAAGCATCTTTTCATGATTTGGAAGGCTGACAGGACTTCCTGCTTGTAAATTTCCTGTTCATTCTCTTTGCTAGTATTCTATGAGATTTATATTTGTTATTCCTTCATTAAGAATCTTTAATACATTGCAGCCAGGCACAGTGGCTCACACCTGTAATTCCAACACTTTGGGAGGCCAAGGTGGACAGATTACTTAAGGCCAGGAGACAGAGATCAGCCCGGCCCACATGGCAAAATCCGGTCTCTACTAAAAACACAAACAAAAAAAAATTGCCAGGGGTGGTGGCACACGCCTATAATCGCAGCTATTTGGGTGGCTGAGACACAAAAACTGCTAGAACCTGGGAGGCAGAGGTTGCAGTGAACCAAGAGATCAAGCCACTTACACTACAGCCTGGGAGACACAGTGAAACCCTGTCTCCAACAAAAAAAAAGGGGGGGGGGGGGGTCTTTATACATTGCAGGTATTAACCTTTTCTAACTAATATACACTGAAAATAGTTTTCCAGCATATCATTTGTGTTTCCAACTTATTTCATGCTTTTGGCTTTTATCTAAATAGTGGTTCCTCACCCCCACTAAAATAAAAGGGCACAGACTTAGCCTGTCCTCTTTATTACAATGTCCTCGACACCTAGAACTGTACTGTACACCTACAACCGTACCATACATGGTGGGGCAGGGAGTGGTGGGTAACATATAGATTTTTTTGCAACAAATGAATTTTTTAAAAATAATACAATCCAGGCCAGGCATGGTGGCTCATGCCTGTAATCCCAACACTTTGGGAGGCCAAGCTAGGCAGATCACCTGAGCCCAGGAGATCAAGACCAGCGTGGGCAACATGGCAAAACCCTGTCTCTACAAAAAATACAAAATTTAGACAAGCATGGTGGCATATGCCTGTAGACACAACAACTTGGGAGGCTGAGGTGGGGGGACTGATTGAGCCCAGGAAGTTGAGGCTGCAGTGAGCCATGACTGAGCCACTGCACTCCAGTCTAGGTAACAGAGCAAGACCCTATCTCAACAAAATAATAATAGTAATAATAACAATAATCCAACCCATCAATATTTCATTCATGACTTGGTATAAGTGTCCCTTCCTCTACAAACAAGGAAGTTATAAAAATATACTGGTTACTAGTACTTTGATTAATCCATGTTATATACTTAAACTAAATCCATGTTATACACTTAATGCAATAATTTGTCTTTGATTCTTCTGGAATATATGTAAAATCAAAGTAAGCGGTCTATTTTCCTTTCAAAACTGCTTGCTAATTATTTACTAGGTAACGTACCTTTTCCTGACCAATGTATTTGTTAAGTATTATATCCCCCCATCCACCATTATTACAGCATTGCAAATTTCTTGTATACTTTATTTCTAGGTCTTCTGATGTTTACTCCCATAATAATGTAAATGATTGTTGGTTATATACAGAAAACTTTGGATTTTTACATACTCATTTTGGCTACCCCATTTTGAGTAGTTTTTCAGTTGATTCTCCTGGATTTTCCAAGAAAATGAAAGCTTCTTCCTTTCCCACACTTGTATTTCTTATTTTATATTCTTACATAATTACACTAGCTAATGCTTCCAAAACAATGTTAAACAATAGCAGAGATAGTGTGGTATCTCACCTTGTTCCTGCTTTTATTGGGAATGCTACCGGTGTTTTACATGATGCTGCCTATTGGTTTGAGAGATATTAATTATGTTATGAAGGTACGGATTCCTATCTTATTAGATTTAATTAGAAACAGACTGATTTTTCTGGCCAGGCACGGTGGCTCACACCTCTAATCCCAGTACCTTGGGAGGCCGAGGCAGGCAGATCACGAGGTCAGGAGATCGAGACCATCCTGGCTAACATAGCAAAACCCCGTCTCTATTAAAAATACAAAAAATTAGCCAGGCATGGTGGCGGGCGCCTGTAGTCCCAGCTACTCGGGAGGCTGAGGCGGGAGAATGGTGTGAACCCGGGAGGCGGAGCTTGCAGTGAGCCGAGATCATGCCACTGCCCTCCAGCCTGGGAGACAGAGCGAGACTCCGTTTCAAAAAAAAAAAAAATCAGAAGCCCTTTCAGCATCTATCAAAAATGATCTATTGTATACCCTTTTCCCTACTTATATAATAAATTGTAAACATAAATAGTAGGCTTACTAATATTATGCCAACCCTCTCTGTATACTCCTAAAATTAACCATGTTTGGCCATAATATATTCTCGCTTTATTATTTAAATTCTCTTTTTGCTAGTATCTTGCTTATACAAAAATCACATATTAGTAAGATTTGTCTCAGCATTTTTTTGGGGGGTGGGGTGGGGTGGGGAGGATATCTTTTACTAGGTTTTAGTATTCATGTTAGTTATCCTGGCCGTAAAGAAAATGAGTGCTTTCTTTTCTATACTCTGAACAATTAAAAGAATTAGAATTCCTGGTTTCTTATAGATTTGAAATATCTCCCTCAAGACACAACTTACACTGGTGCTTTTATTAGCGAATAATGTTTCAATTTTTTTATAACTAGAGTCTGTTACGTTTTTGTCTTCCCTCATCTTGAACTTATTTACATCATTCTTAAAAATCCAGGTTTTCAAATACATTTACATAGCCATATCTAAAAGTTAAATAATTAGAGTAAAATGATAGGCAAAGACAAATCAGAGATATACAAACAAAAAGGAAACAAAATCTAGATTTAGAGGGCATAAGCAAAACTGAGTTCCAGACGGAAAAGCATAAAACTATGTAGACAGGGTAACCTCATGATAAAAAAGGGGTGGTACATTTACTGAGTCCTGTATACTTAAGAATATCCTTCATTTGCCCCTACTTAAAAATAGCTAGGGCTGCCTAGGAAATTCTTTAGTTATACTGTTTTTTCCATCAGAACTCTCCAGCTGTTGAATCATTAACTTCAGAAATTGTATGTGGTTTGAAAAGAAGTCAGCCAGCTTCATTATTTTCCACTGCACTGACCTAACTATGTTGCAGGAAGTCAGGGACCCCAGAGGGACCAGCTGAAGCCATGGCAGAAGAACGTGGATTGTAAAGGTTTCATGGACATTTATTAGTTCCCCAAATTAATACTCTTGTAATTTCTTATGCCTGTCTTTACTGCAATCTCTAAACATAAAATTTGTAAACATTTCATGGACACTTATCACTTCCCCAATCAATACTCTTGTGATTTCCTATGCCTGTCTTTACTTTAATCTCTTAATCCTGTCAGCTGAGGAGGATGTATATCGCCTCAGGACCATATGATAATTGCGTTAACTACACAAATTATATAGCATGTGTGTTTGAGCAATATGAAATGTGGGCACCTTGAAAAAAGAGCAGGATAACAGCAATCGTTCAGGGAATAAGAGAGATAACCTTAAACTCTGACCGCCGGTGAGCCAGGCATAACAGAGCCGTATTTCTCTTCTTTCAAAAGCAAATGGGAGAAATATCGCTGAATTCTTTTTCTCAGCATGGAACATCCCTGAGAAAGAGAATACGCACCTGGAGGTACAGGCTTATAAACAGCCCCCCCAGGTGCGCCTGTCTCTTATGGTTGAGGCTGCAGAGCTAAAACAGACTCCAGTCTCCCATAGCGCTCCTAGGCTTATTAGGAAGAGGAAATTCCTGCCTAATAAGTTTTAGTCAGACCGGTTGATCTCAAAACCCTGTCTCCTGATAAGATGTTATCAACGACAATGGTGCCCGAAACTTCATTAGCAATTTTAATTTCGCCTCGGTCCTGTGGTCCTGAGAGGCTTATTAGGAAGAGGAAATTCCCGCCTAATAAATTTTGGTCAGACCAGTTGATCTCAAAACGCTGTCTCCTGATTAGATGTTATCAGTGACAATGGTGCCCGAAACTTCATTAGCAATTTTAATTTCACCTCTGTCCTGTGCTCCTGTGATCTCATCCTGCCTCCACTTGCCTTGTGATATTCTATTACCCTGTTAAGTACTTGATGTCTGTCACCCACACCTATTCACACACTCCCTCCCCTTTTGAAAATCTCTAATAAAAACTTGCTGGTTTTTGTGGCTTGTGGGGCATCACGGATCCTACCAATGTGTGATGTCTCCCCTGGATGCCCAGCTTTAAAATTTCTCTCTTTTGTACTCTGTCCCTTTATTTCTCAAGCCGGCCAACGCTTAGGAAAAATAGAAAAGAACCTACGTGATTATCGGGGCAGGTTCCCCAATATAACTAGTTTTTCTTGATATTTGTGAAATCACTTTTGCAATCCCTGAAAATTTAGCAAACTGCACCAGTATATTTTCCAAAAATGAGTCTTCACCTCCAGATTCATATTTTAAATCATTCAAAACAAATTTATTATTATTTTCTTGAATATTTTCCATTTCCCATTATTCTACTGTCTTCTCCAAAGATGTCAATTATGGTTTTTCACTATCTGCAATTCATTCCCTTTAACTCCATTTTTTCTCTCCAATTTCTCCATATTCTATGCAGATTTCCTAAAGCCAAATCTCTAGCTTACTGATTCCATCTTCCACATTGTTTATTCTGCTCCTTGCTACTTATATTAAATTATATTCTATAGTCAATATCCTTAGCTCTTTTTCATGTATTACTTCATTTTTGTTATCTTTTTTCCTCTCATGTCATTTGCTGTTTACCTTCCTTGGCAGCTTAAATAACTGTCTAAGACAGTTATTTAAATATTGCTTATCAGTTACTTTGGAATGCTAAGATATTTACATAGGTTTTGTGTTTGTTAACTTGCTTATCTGTATTCTGTTAATTCATCTTTGAGTAAGAAAAATTCTCTCTGGCTTTGCTATTTAAACAAAAGTATAGTTAGCATCTCCCAGATGACTGAACACTTCTTTAAAAAATTAACATCAAAGCTCCCAACTCAGGCTACAGTTGCTTCATCACCTGGCTAAGTAGCATAGGAATGAGAGTTAGGACTAAAGGTAGTAAGTCCTTTTTCTCTGTGTAATTTATCTCCAAATTTGTTAAAACTCTTACAAGGATAAGAACCAGTCACTTGAGCTATGGGTACATCACATGTTATGACAGGATCCTCAGTTTTGGCACATCTAACTACTTTTAGGAGAGTCAGACTCCTGAGAGACAAGCTGAGACACAATGGAATTCATGTAACTCATCGTTATGGAACCCCATAACTCATCTTCATTTTTTGTTTAATGGGTTAAGCGTATAATTTTCTTCTGTTCTCGTAAAGTGGGTAAAAAGATATTTCCTTCATGATTTTCCTTAGTCTTACCTTATCACTAAACTTTGCTCTTCCTGGTAAACAGGTTGACCTAAAGAAAAATACTATGACCACAAAGCCTCTCCTTTAGTCCTAGTACAGCTAAAATCAGGTTTTCTTTCTTTCTCTTAAAGTGTGTCCATATAGCAATATCCTCCCTCTAAATTAGCAAATAATAGGACACTTACAGTACACTGCCAATACATATCCCTTGTCAGTGTTCTCACTTTCAATAGAGTCTTAATGGCACATCTGGTGCCAATTCTGTCCAGTTTGTGGTAGCTTTACTTAGATACATTTTTCTTTAGGTTCTTTTTAATTATTCTGATGAATTCAAGGGAAGGCAGTTTAATCAACATTCTCTTAACTATATTATTTTTCCTCAAAATCAACTCACCCAATTTAATAATTTAAAAAATTAAATCTACATACATAATTTATCTCCTGGAAGAAATTATTATGAGTTATTTCATCAAGAACAGTGTGTGCACACTGCAGGAATTCAGTATCAGCTGACTTAATTCTCCTCATGAGAAGTATCTGAAATATATTCAGTATATAAATCAAATATTTTAAATACTTCAGTTCCATATTAAAGCAATACATTTTAAAATGCCCCATGTACATTTTAAAATGTCCACCTTTTGACCCTGTTCTTGTGGTTCTACAAATATATCAAACCATGTTTCTTTAAAATATAAAAGTTACTAGGGAAAAACAATCTAGAATGAAAATAATAAAACCTCCAGGGAATAAGCCAAATTTGAACTTTGTCAATGCTCTAATTAGAAAAGAAACTGCTGTAATGGATATCGCACCATAGGCACTGGAGCCAAACAGGCCTAAATTCAAATCCTGGCTCTGTCACTTGCTACCTGTATGACCTGGGTCCATTTACCACTTGAACATTAGATTCCTCATTTGGAAAACTAGGATAATAACCGCACTTCACTGAATTGTTACAATGTTTAAATGAGACAGTATAGTAAGTGGGCATTCAGCAAATGGTATATTGTTATATACAGTTTATACATAATGAGTGGGTTATGTATACATAATACATATGTGTGTGTGACAAATACACACATACACATACACATACACATACATACAACCAAACTCTCATCTCTGATCTGATTAGGAGAGCCACAGCACCATCCAAAGGGAAGCTTATGCTCTGGGATTACTTAAAAATTAGAAGTCAAGGCCAGGCGTGGTGGTTCATGCCTGTAATCCCAGCACTTTGGGAGGCGGAAGCAGGCAGATCACTTGAGGCCAGGAGTTGGAGCCCAGCCTGGTCAACATGGTGAAGCCCTGTCTCTATTAAAAATACAAAAATTAGCCAGGTGTGGTGGTGCAGGCCTGTAATTCCAGCTACTCAGGAGGCTGAGGCAGGAGAATTGCTTGAACCTGGGGGGCAGAAGCTGCAGTGAGCCAAGATTGCGCCACAGCACTCTAACCTGGGTGACAGAGTAAGACTTCAAGTCAGTTCCAAACAATAAGGTTTCTTACTCTTGCCAGAGAGAGTACTGTTATAAAATTTTAGTAGGTTTCTATTACCATTTAAATAATTGCCGGCCAGGCACGCTGGCTCATGTCTGTAATCCCAGCACTTTGGGAGGCTGAGGCGGGCAGGTGATATCACCTGAGGTCAGGAGTTCAAGACCAACCTGGCCAACATGGCAAAACCCCGTCTCTACAAAAAATTAGCCGGGCATGGTGGCGGGTGCCTGTAATCCCAGCTACTCAGGAAGCTGAGGCAGGAGAATCGCTTGAACCTGGGAGGTGAAGGTTGCAGTGAGCTGAGATCACACCACACTACACTCCAGCATGGGCAACAGAGTGAGGCTCCATCTCAAAAAAAAAAGAAAAAAAGAAAGTAATAATAATGCCTTTGTTCTATTTATCAGCAGTTTCTAGAATAAAGTACACATGAACAGAAAGGAATAACAAAAATTATACCTGAAACTCTAATTGTGAGCTAGCTTTACTCCCAGTCTCTTTCTAAGGAAAAGACCCATAGGCAATTCTTCTCCATATAAAAGCATGGTACCCCAATCACAACTAACCAGACTAATGGGTAAGCCAGAAGTGATGAGGTAGAGGTGAAAGCAACCACTTATGACTACGCCAGTATCAGAACCACCTATTCCATCTTCTCTCCAAGAACTAGAAGAAGAGATATACATAGAGAAGCAAGCAGTGCCATGTAAGAAATGAAGATTTATTCTTCTGATTATAAAATCTTGAACTATGATTATCCCAGGATAACAGCTCAATTTGCAATTATGGGAAATACTGGAACACAGACAAAATTGCACTGCTGTTAAGGTAAGTATTCCATGCTTCTCTACTTCCCTGTGTCAATTAAAGCACTGCTTCCGAATTTTTTTTGTTTCAGCCCTAAATCACAGAGGAAACTAAAGAATATTATGGATAGTCCTGATGAAATTCCTTTGAAACTTCCCATCATACCTTAAATTCATATGAATTGTTTATTCTATGCCATAATATACCAGGGACTATCTAACTGATGCATCAGAAAGACATGCCATGTTTATCCCCCACACTCATGCATCTTCTAAAATACCAATCAACGCTTTCTCCCAGGAAAGGAGAATCTAAACTGAACATTACAGACTTAAGATAACCTAGACAGTTTTTCCTCAAAACTTGAAAGATTCCAATTATTGCATAAATCAAGAAATAATTATGTTTCTGATGTCCAGAATATTTTTGAAAATAAACTCAACTCACGATCTGATGTGTGGAAAATCCTCTTCAATTTTGCTTCCTGTGTTTTTGAAAATTTGTAGTGCAGCTTCTGCTACTTTTTCATCATCCATTTTCAGACAAGCCAGTAATGATTCAAATGTTTCAGCAGAATGAAATGAGATGGGATGTGTAAATGAGAGTACCTATAAAATGAATCATAAAAATGATTTGTAAAACTTTTTCATCTTTATAATACAAATCCAAAATATTACATATTAGAAATACTATAAATCAAAGTCTGTTAAAAAAAAATTATGTTGACCAAAATCTGAGAGCACTATAAATAAAATTTAAAACATACTCAACTATGTAACAGAAATGTTCCTCTGTAGGAAGATTGTATGATATAATGAAGTAATTTCTTCTAAAATTAAATTACATGTTAATATAATTTTAATCAAAATAATTTAGATTTTGATTATTATTCAGGTTTTTTGGTGGGGAATGAGAGGAGAAAAGGGGACATGAAGAGAGAATTTAACAAAACATCTCTCATCTTCTCAATAAACATCATTAGCAGAGACGGAATAAGAAGAGAATAAACTAGACTGACCAGACAGTAAAAAAGTCTATAAAGTTCCAATGTCCAAATCACAATGGTACGAACATTAGAATAATCATGAAACAGAAAATGTAAGGCAGTTAAGTAGACTCTAGGATATATAAAAAATTAGATTATATAAATTGTAAGAGATTACAAAGAAGTCAACATAAAATAAATAGTCCTGGGAAAACTGAATAGCTATTGGGAGAAAATCAAATTAGACCCCTTGCCCCCACAACACACTTTCAAAATAAATTTCAGATGGGTTGTGTTTAAGATTTTAAAAAATAAAAACAACAAAAACCCTCCGTAAAAGATAGGGTTTTTTAAAGCATAAAATAAACAAAAGGAATCAAATGTGGAATGTAAAAAAAGCACACAGCAGAAAAATATACCAAGTATAATGCCACATTTATAAGTTTCTAAAATAATCAAAATAAGCAACATGTTATTTAGAGATACATACATAGATGATAAAACTATAAAGAATATTGAAAGATTAATAAATCCAAAATTCAGGATAATGATACCTGGTAAGGGGATGTAAGTAGGCAAGAAAAAAGACTACTCAGAGAACTTGAACAGTATTTTTAATATTCAATTTAATTTGACACTCTATTTACTTTTCACTTGTATTCACTTGGTTACTACACTTCATAATTTACATATAAGAGAATACATGTTTGTACATATATCAAATATGTCCCAGGAAAAAGCAAAGGAAATAAAAAGCTTATTTAAATCAGTTAAAAAAAAAACAAAAGATAGAGATGTCAGTAGATGTATGAGCAAAGGATAAAAATGACCATAGGGAAAACACAAATGATTAACATATGGACCTCACTAGTATTAAATATGCAAATTAAAACATTATTTTTGCTTATCAGATTCGCAAATCTTTTAAAAATGTATTATATTCCATATTTTGAAGGTTAAAAAGATGGGTACCTTCACATACTACTGATGGGATTATACATCGGTAAAATTTCCCTGTACAGCAATTTAAATATATATTGCTCCAAGAATTTTGAAAGTGGTCACTCTCTTTAACTCAGTAATGCTCTCCCAGTTTTCTAAAAAATAAGATATTACCAAGAGATCTTACATAGAAACATTTACCTTAGTGTTGTTTGTAAGAATAAAAGTAGAAAAATCAAAATATTCAACAATAGGAAAATACTAGTGATACAGAGAAAGGAGAGTCCCAAAGTGAGGATTAGCCCGCAAGGATTCTTGGATTTGCCAAGTAAAGAATTCAAGGGCAAGCCAGTGATAGGGTAGAAGAAAATAACTTTATTGAAGCAGCAGTCTTACAGCTCCGGAGGTGTTACATACACTTCTATGACTGCTTCTGCAGAACAGCACTACCCCATAGGTAGGGTGCAGAGAGTTGTAGCTCAGGGCAGTTTTACAGTAATATTTATACCTACTTTTAATTATATACAGACTAACGGGCAGTTTATGCAGAAATTCCTAGGGAAGGGGAAGTAGCTTTTGGGTCATCAGGTCATTGCCAAGGAAAGGGACAGTAACTCCCAGATATTGCCATAGCAATGGTAAACTGACAAGGCACATTGGTGGGCGTGTCTTGTGGAAAGCTGCTTCTATCTCGCCCTTGTTTTAGCTAGTCCTCAATTTGGTCCTGTATCTGAGCTCCGCCTCTGGAGTCCAGTCCTGCCTCCTATCTCGGTAGGATAGTATGATACCCCAAATATGGGCTAATCACCATTTCAAAAATGTTTATTATTATTTTTACTATGAGCTAGGCACGGTGCTAACAAATTCATGTACAAGCTTTAACGTCCTTTGCAAGACAAGTACTTTATTATTATCTCGATTTCATATGAGGAAATGAGGCAAGTAATGTGGTCAAAGGCAGACAGCTACTAAATGACAGCCAAAAACCAGATCTGCTTTAGACACTCTTAAAAAAAAAACTCTTGAAAAACACCAGAAAAATGCTTATACTTTAATAAGGGAAAATAGTTAGGGATACAAAATTGTATATTCAGTTTGATCTCAATGATCCCAACTATGCATTTGTTGAAGATTAAAAGGAAACAAAAGAAACTAATGTTTATGTATGATCAACCTATGTTTTTTATAATTTTATATATTCTAAAGTTGTCAATAATGAACTAATATTTTTACAATCAGTAAAAGACAGAATATTTTATGAAACAAAAAAAATAAGTTTTAGAAAGAATTTGGCTCATTCTACAGTAGAGTTGTACCTTCTTTGCTCACTAATGACACCCTGAATTATACTCCACTATTTTAATATAATTAGTACTAGGCTAGATTATAGCATTTAAACCCCAAAATAATCAGATTACATGTAAGAATAAATATACAACTTCTAAATCATCTAAAACAACTGAGAAAATTTTACTTTGGATTATACAAACTTAAGAAGAAAACATCAAGAACAAATAATATAAACTGTATATGTTAAACAGATATCTAATTAGGCACTTAATTTTAAATAGATACTTACCTTAAGCAGTTCAAGACCTGCTCTGATGGCTTGATCAGTTGGAACACCCTCATCTTCATCATCTGCTGTTCCATCTATTGATTTGTTCACTTGTTTAATAAGAGCACTAAAATATGACCAAAAAAGTCACTTTTTCAAATGTTACTAGCAATGTCTAAGAAAAATAATCCTGTGTTACATATATGTGCACATACATATATACATATCCGAACCAAATACAAATTTGATATAGCTGGTTTTTAACACTACTGCAAAACAACTATAGTATTTTCAGATGCTTCTTTTCAAAAACAATTCTTTTCCCTTGCCCATTCAAATGAGGTCAAAATGTTATTCAATTTGCTCTTTATTAATGCTATCAATATCTTTATCATCTTTTCCATGGCAGGTCTGAGCCCAAACACATAAATGACAAATTATTTTTAATTATCTAAAACTGATCACTAGTCCAGCAAGTAGAACAATATACACAGAAATAAAAAAGGATAAAGGAAACATTAAGCACTTCCAAACTATTTACCAAACATTACTGTGTGTCAGGCACAGCTGTCAAAGTCAGAAATATACCTAGGCCTCCTCCTAAAAGGTGTAAGAATACCTAGGTAACAGACATACAATAAAACCTCATTAGAACATCAGAAAAGGAACTACAATAGATCAAAAGGAAACATGATGTTTTCAAGCTTTCTTCTAATAAAAACAAGCTTACGTTATTTTATTTATTTATTTATTTTATTTATTTATTTTTGAGACGAAGTTTCACTTTGTCGCCCAGGCTGGAGTGCAGTGGCGTGATCTCGGTTCACTGCAACCTCCACCTCCTGGGTTCAAACAATTCTCCTGCCTCAGCCTCCCAAGTAGCTGGGATTACAGGTGCGCGCCAACAAACCCAGCTAATTTTTGTATTTTTAGTAGAGACGGGGTTTCACCATGTTGGTCAGGCTGGTCTCAAACTCCTGACCTGAAGTGATCTGCCCGCCTTTGCCTCTCAAAGTGCTGGGATTACAGATGTGAGCCACCACGCCCGGCCAAGCTTGTTATTTTAAAATAAACATCTGTACCCAGGCACAGTGGCTCACTCCTGTAAACACAGCCACTTAGGAGGCTGAAACAGGAGGGTCACTTGAGGCCAGGAGTTCAAGACCAGCCTGAGCAACATAACAAGACCCTGTCTCTACATAAAATTTAAAAAATTAGCCTGGCATGGTAGTGTGTGCCTGTTATCCCAGCTATTTGGGAGGATCACTTAAGCACAGTAGCTTAAGGTTACAGTGAGCTATGATGCACCACTGCACTCCAGCCTGGGTGACAGAGTGAGACCCTATCTCTAAAAATATAAATAAACATTTGTAATGCATTGACAATTATCTAAAATAATCATTTATACTGATGGGTATGTATTTGTCCTTTTTATAAAAAACACCACCAGAGACAGAAAACATACCAAAATACAAGAAAATTCAATTATTCAATGTTCCTTAAAATGTTTAGTAAATATGCTTCTACAAAAATATTATATATTCAAATTTAAGGTCAAGTTAGGAGTTAAATATATCTGTCCCCATTATAGGGTCCCCTTAAATTGATCATCTCTTTAACAGTTGGTATTTCTGAGGGTGTTTTCTCTTTTTCTGCTCATTTTCCCTAATCAGCTTATTCTCTTATCTCCAACTATTCCAAATACAAATCTTCAATCTGAATCCTTCCCATATTTTCAGTAGCCCCAAGATTTTTTAACCTAGATATACGCAGGAATGAAAACTATCACATTTCCAAAAGTAAACTCATTTTCTTCCACGACTGAGAGTATGAAGCTCTCAGTGAAGTGAAGCAAGTAAAAAATAAGTTAACAAACACATTAAAAAGATCATCAGAGAACAAGACGGAATACAAAAAAAGGCCACAACAAGAAGAAAAGTTCCATAGCCAGGGTAATTAGGAAAGGGATTTCTGAGGAAGGACAACTGAACTACTAACAGCCAGGCATACGAAAATCTATGGGAAAGCACCTACCTGAAAGATCAAAGAAAATCAACTGAAAAACTATTTTAAAATACTAAGAATTCAGTGGGGTAAAACAAAACACTCAAAAATCAATAGCACTTTTCTGTATCAGCAAAAACTACCTAAAAAAACAGAGAGGGGAAATCTATTCACAATAACAAGTCAAAATATAAAAAAATAACTAAAAAGTTGTAATGTACAGAATCTCCATGTCATTTGGTATGGGACAAGATTCCACAGGTACATACTAAGTCTCATATGGAAGAATTAATTAGTGCTTAGGAACAGCCAATAAATTTTACGGAAGGAGGGATGAAAGAACTTCCTCTAATGTATCACAACCTCAGAAGACTAAAGAACCAAAGGGAATCCAGCAAGGATCCAAACCATGTAAGAATTTATGCTATAATAAAGCAACACCTCAAATCAAATGAGAATCAATTTTTCTGTAAATGGAGTTCATACAACTATCTACCATGTGCCTTTGAAAAAGACTGGGTCATCCCTTCTCAGCCTTTTGGCTAGGATCAAGTGTAAAAAGGACTGGGTCAAGGGCAGGGCACAGTGGCTCATGCCTGTAATCCCAGCACTTTGGGAGGCCAAGGCGGGCAGATCAGTTGAGGCCAGGAGTTCGAGACAAGCCTGGGCAACACGGTGAAACCCCATTTCTACTAAAAATACAAAAATTAGCTGGATGTGCTGGCACATGCCTGTAATCCCAGTTACTCGTAAGGCTGAGGCAGGAGAATCGCTTGATCACAGCAGGCGGAGGCTGCAGTGAGCTGAGATCAAGCCACTGCACTCTAGCCTGGACAACAGAGTGAGACTTACTCAAAAAAAAAAAAAAAAAGACTAAGTCTCTATGTCCACCTTACACGAAATTCCAGACTAATTACAGATTTAAATGTAAAAAAGCAGAGCTATTAATATGATACCAAAGGCTGAAATAAACCACAAAGGAAATGACTGACATTTAATTATACAATGTAATATTTATTAATTGCAAAGAGATTTAAAAGGTGATTCAACTGGGTGAACAGCCTTATTTTATAAAGCATTCTTATAATCAATAAGAAAAAGACAATTTCACTGAGTCCCTATAGAAAAATAAAAGGCATTCTCCAAAGGGATAAAATTAGCCAAGACATAAATGAAAAAAAAAGTTCAACCTTATTAATAATTGTTCAACTTTTCTATTTGAAACACAAGAAATTTTTTAAAGGGTACATCTCTTCATTCACCTATAAAATGACAAATATTGAAAAGAATAACAGCCACTGTTGGGAAGAGTCAGATGAAATGGACATTCACTGACTACTATAGGGGACTAAAAGTAGAATCTTTCTGTACAGTGTAGTGGTTAACCAAGTGGGCTCCAGAGACAGACTTCCTAGGTTTAAATGCTGTTTTCCACACTCCAGCAGTGGGAAGGTTACTCACCCTATGTGCAGTTTACTGCTCTTTATCTGTAAAATGGGAATAATAATACTTCCTATCCATGAAGAAAGAAGTTAGTTAAAACATAAATTCTTAGAATAACACCAGGCACATTATAAAGCACTAACTGCTACTTGTTCTTATTGTTTATGTTTTGACATATCTTCTAGATCACTATGACCTTCTGATTCCTAAAGCCAAGATCTATTCCTGGTTTTCAGTCTCTTTGTCCACAATATACTTTACTTCTGAAAATCTCCTCCATCTTAACTCAAAACATTACAATAACCTGGTCTTCTTACATTTCTACAATTTCTCTACTGTAAAAAAAATTTCCAAAGTTCTGTCTATGATCTTTTTACTTCTTTCTATACAATCTGAGCAGATTAATCCATTCTCATAGTTTCACATTAAACTTGATAAGCCTTGATTTTTTTAATTGTTTGTCATGTACAAGTAGGAAGCACATCCTCTCTCACCTCCTTCAAAAACAGCTCCTTTCATTCTTTTCAAGGTACTACTATTCTCCACATCATTTGGACTTGAATCCTAATATTTCTGGTTCTTCCTTGCCTTTATTCCCCATATCCAGTAAGCTGGCAATTTTTTAGGTTGTTGTTTTAAAATTTCCCTCAAATACGTTGTCTCCTTTCCATTCCACTACTAGCCATAGACAATTAAAACACCTTGGCAATCTATCTCTTCTACTTCCCTCCTCCTAGCCATCATCTCAATCATCCATAGTTCTCAACAGATCAAGTAAAAGGAAGCTCAATGTTAAAGGCTTTCACAATCTGCTCCCCATCTGGCTTTTTAAGGATCATCTCATAACAGTTTTATATGATGCCACATTACACTATAAATAGATGGCAATCATTTTCTAAATATCTCTTTTCTTTACTATCAAATTAGCTTAATTTATGTTAACCTCAATGGCAAGAATGGCACTTCTATAAAAACAGAATCTTACCCATTCTTCCCCTCTTAGGTGAAATATTATCCCTTAGAGATATCCTCTTTCAATACTGTGAACTCTATTTGCAATAATCTTACTGAACTACAATATAATCTCCTGATTTGAAATCTTTATTCCACTACTGACAGAAGGTATAACAGCAGACTATGCTTTGCCAGTACCTAAAGAGTACTGCCTTGAATAGAGAAGGCATGGGATTACTTACTTAATAAATTTGTCTGATTCAGAGTCTTCCTCTTACAAATATAGAGGCTTCTACTTCTTGTCTTGCTTTTTAAACCTCAGAACTACCTCTTCAAATGAAAACTGATACAAGAGGAGTCCAAAGTGACTGACAGGTAACCAAAGTAGGGTCTCTCTATTTGTAAGGGGTCAATGACCAAAAGCTACGCCCAATGCCTTCCCCAACAAAACATCTCCAAAAGGGTTTGAGCATAAGATGAAAAAATAATTAGTATTATTTATTTTAGATTATAATATATAGCTCTCAAAGAACACTACTGATGACTAACTAGTAAGTCAGTATGCGCTATATATATTGTATAAGTACTTTATTTTTTCAACCAGAGGAAAACATTTTAGGGAAAGTTTAAAAATAAAAAAACACCTCTTCCCACATTTCACAAAAGGGAATGCAGAGATAAAAAGAAATAAGTTTCCAACTTCTCACAGGTAGTATCAAAGCTGAAACTTTAAATGAGAGTTGTTTTAAAAAACAACATTTTCAGTTCTCAAATTATCTGTGAAAATGTATCATTTGTTCCTTTGCAACAGATTCACCTAGTTTCCCAAGGGTATAAATAAAATTTATTTATATTACCTAAACTACACAAGTTAACAAAAACAAAGAGTGTCTGGTATACCGTTAACAGATAAAATTAGGCTTAGATTGACAATTTCTCATACAATTTGAACCAATCCTTAAAATTAAAATAAATAACAAGAATAACAACAAATATACAGGTACAGATGAGTGTGTATATATATATATGTGTGTGTCTGTGTGTGTGTGTGCATATACAAATACAGATATATACAGAGGAGTACACAATACACACGGATGTGTAGCTAGATATAGCAGGCACTCAACAATGACTGATTCCTGAATGTACACATTAATGAACAGCAATGAGAACTCAGTATTTTATATACAAATACCTGATAGATTCGGTATCTATGTGCACAGGTGCTATCCTCTCCAAGAGAAACTTGATCATTTCCAGGAAAGGATTTGTAGGCTGTTTGGGGTTGCCCAACTTCTTAGTTATTTCACGCTGTAATACAGATTATTTCAGTATTACAAAAGTACATTTAAACAAATCATTATGTTAAAATATTAAGAACCGACAATAATTAAAACCATGTAGTACTGACGCTGAAATAAACAAACTGTAAGAATTGAACAACCCCAGAAAAAAAGACTGAATTAAGGATTTAGCATATGAAAAAGGTAATATTTCAAGTAATCAGGGAAAAGGTAGACTAGTCAATACACTGTATTGAAATAACTGGATAGACATTTGGAATAAGAACAAAGTAAGGTCCCTGTCTCACATATTACATCAAAAATATTCCAAAAGAATAAAAATACAAATGAATAAAACCAAGAGTCACTGGATGCACAAACTTGAGGAAGTAAAATTATCAGAAGAGCTTGTTAAAACTATAGATTCCTGTATTTAACTCTGAAGATTCTCATTTAGTTGATCTGGGGTGAAGTCAAGAATCATCTTTCTCTAAAAAGCATTTCAGAAGGTACACAGGTAACAGATTAAGAATCACTGACAACAATAAATATTTTCATTGACTTATAACAGAATAGGATTTCATAAGCAAGACAGCAAAGCCGAACACCATGAGGAAAATACTGACTTACCTAAAGATAGAAACTATGGTATGTAAAGAACATAATAAACAAAAAGAAAGGGTCAACTAAAACTGACAGAAAATTATCTGCAACTTAGCAAATGCCATATGACAAACTCACAAATCAGTAAGATAAATACCATTCTATAAAAATAGGCAAATATTATAAACACAACTTACAAAAGAAATATGAATGGCCAATAATCCCAAGGAGAAAAAAATGGTCAGATGACTAGCGACTAACAAATATAAATACTATCAAAATAATTGTGTTTTTCTTTGTTTTTACTTGGGTTTTGTTTCCAGTAATGATACTGACCAATATTGTTGTGTGTGAGAAAATGGTCACTCTCATTACTGGTGATTAGCATAAAATTAATTCAGTTCTGGAGAACAATTTGCCAAAGCATATTAAAGGCTTTAAAAATGAGCTGTTAGCCCATGCAATTGTACTTCTTAGAATTTATCCTAAAGAAAGAATCAAGACTGTGTAAAAATATTAATTATATTCTTCTTCATAGTAATCAAAAAGTAGGAAAAAATCTAAATGTGTAACTTAGTGGACTACTCAACAAATTATAGTACATGTATTCAGTGGTATGCTATGGAGCTATTAAATACTATAAAAGACTAATTAATGAAAAAGTAAAATGTACAAAACTGTATGTATAATATCTCATTTTAGAAGGACATACACCACAATATTAACAACAGTTGTCTCTATAGAGAAATTATAGTTTATCTGCATTGTTATTTATGTGACATTTTTCAAATTTAATATAATGAATATAAATTACTTTTATAAAAGAGAGAGACAATAAAGAAGATTTGGGGGCTTTTTCAAACATCAGCTCTTTTCTCTCCTTACCACACAACCTTCAGCCTGCTTGCAGGAGCACGTTGGACTAACAAGTACTTCTAACTGCTTTCTTATTTTCTCATCATCTTCTAACACCTGTGTGAATTTCTTCATGAAATCCTGAGCCTTACCAGGATCAGGTAAATTTCCTTAAAATAAATTAAAGTTCAATTAAAATCAATTTTTTTAATTCTTAAAATAATAATAGGTCAATATTTTTCATTCCTTTTATTGCCTTAAAATCCTTACGTACAAATTCAGTTTAGTTTAACAAAATAAATTGTGAAACACCTTCAACAGTCAATTTTCACACATAAAAATATATTTTCTAGAAATATAAAACAGGAGCATTGTGAAGAGACATATATGCAAGGAAAGTCTAAAATGGCTACTTCTAAGTAATCCCTTGTAATATTTAAAGGCATCAAATGTCAACCTGAATAATGCCAATTTTATTACTGTCCCCTTGAGCTTGTTGCATACATTGCTCTCTTATAATTTAAGAGATTAATCACTAAGTTTTACCTTTAAGAACTATTTTCCTGTATTTCCCTGTTTATTGTTAAACCAACTCAGAGAGTTTACATATACACGCATGCTATCTAGCAGTGACATATACTGAGCAACCTATCCAGGTGTTACTGCTGGGTAAGTCATTACTGCATGGGAAAGAATGAGTCTTTGCAGAATCAAAAATGATTTTTATACTATTCTGCTAATGTGTCTATGTGTCAAAATACTTATGAAAGCTAATAAAACGTTGACTGTGGTATCTTTTTTTCCTGGCTTCTTAACTGTTGCAGAGAGCCAGACTAGAATATAGCATCTCCAATAACAGAAATTGTAAAATGGAACTTTGGCACTTTGTGAGGCCGAGGCAGGAGGATCACGAGGTCAGGAGTTCAAGACCACCCTGGCCAAGATGGTGAAACCCTGTCTCTACTAAAAGAATACAAAAATTAGCCTGGCGTGGTGGCAGGTGACTGTAATCCCAGCTACTCGGGAGGCTGAGGCAGAAAACTGCTTGAACCCGGGAGGCGGAGGTTGCAGTGAGCTGAGATCTTGCCACTGCACTCCAGCCTAGGCGACAGAGTGAGACTGTCTCAAAAAAAAAAAAAAAAAAAAAAGAGAGAACTCTGTGGACTATCGAAATAGCAGTAGAAATTCGAGTGAATCCCAAAATATGAATATAGTAAATGTAGTCTTCAAGTTCACATATAATTCTGAAATCCCATTTTATGTCTTGGTGAGATATTTAAATGACTTAATATAGTTAAGAATCTAAAAATATATTAATCCTCCTAAATACTTCTGTATGACTTTTTCCTGTTTCTGTAATAGAAAAAAATCTGCAAGGAAAGAGAACCACATTATAGTACAACAGATAAACATGATCACTTATAGAAGATAAATGGAATGTTTTTAGAAGTTTACATAATAAGCACCTGAGGGCAAGCTGGAAAACTGCTAGTGCAGCACTTCGCAATCTGTGTTCCAAAGACCACTAGTAGTTCAGTGGAGTTTAACAGTGTTAAGGAAAAGGTATTTTTTCAAATAATTTTGGAAAGTGTTATTTTACAGCCCCTTCATAATGGATGGGCATCATAATAAAGGCTACAATAAGGCCTATTATTTCAGAAAAAAAAAGCAAAAGGGGGGAGGGAAAAGAAGGGATAAAGAAAACTTTCAATTTAGCATTCTATAAACATATATGACAATGAAACCCCTTTTTCTCACAAGACTATTAACAACTGCAGGATACCAGCATTCCTTGAAAACAGAATCTGGGAAATATTGAACTCACTGGAAGAAAACTGATAGGGGAAGAAAAAAAAAGAACTTAGGGAATGATCTCTTTTAGGAGGCAGTATCCATAGCCAAACTATAAAAAGGTGATAGGCCAGGCACCGTGGCTCACACCTGTAATCCCAGCACTTGAGGCCAGCAGTTCAGCACTAGCCTGGGCAACATAGGAAGACCTAGTCTCTTAAAAAATGTATTTTTTAAATTAGCTGGGTGTGTTAATACATGCATGGAGTCCCAACTACTCAGGAGGCTGAGGTAGGAGGATGGCTTGAGCCCAGGAGGTCAAGATAGCTTTGAGTTATGATTGTGCCACTGCACTCCAGCCCTGGGCAAAAGAGCAAGATCTCACCTCTAAACATCAAATTAATTTTTTTTAAAAGGACTAGCACAAAACAACTTGCTTTAGCAAGTTACCCAGGGGACTGGAAAGTAGTTTTCCCAGGACAGAAGAACATTTTGGTCTTAAAGTTCTACTCATTCTAATATTCCCATTACTTAATCCAAAAACCAGTGAGTTAGGTTTACTGTTATCTTCAGTGTCTTAACATTACTTTCATACACATCTTGGAATATTTAGCATCTCAGATCCATCTTAAGATCTCTTCATTATCACCAAGTGGAAGTTCAGCAGAAGTATACCTCCAGGTGTTTCTGATTATCCCTCTATCCATTTGCTATACACAGTGACCTCTGAGGTGGGAGGAAAAGCAAATGACCTGCAAAAACAGCAACTTTTCCCTACTTTTCCACTGAACAAAGGAGATGTTCCACATAATCCTTTTGCATTTACTGTTAAATGAAATACCATTTTACTTAACATCACCTAAAGCAAAAAAGCAAATTAATATTTTTTCAAAGAAGCTGTTACGTATGTAGTTATTAGGTATATCCTTTATATTTTGGCTTGGAGTGAATTAGCTTCAGTTACTCACATTAGAGCAAGCAAAACCAAACACAGATTCAGTTTTTACAAGTTTACATGATGATTTCAATAAACTCTTAAAAATAAATTTATGTACTAAATCCTCTCTCCAGCTCTAGCTCATGTAAGACACTAAAGAAAATTTAAAATTCCTATATTATCATAGCCTATAACAAAACTGCATGAAACACTTAAAATTATAAAAAATGTTCCAATAAAAATTACATTTTATACAGATTTTAAAATAACTTACTTGTAATAACCATCACTTTTGAAAATATGGCCTTGACACTGGCATCTGTCTGTAAATCACACAAAAAAATGCAAAATTAAAATTCCCTGACAAGAAAACTTCATCATACTCTGCAAAAAATTAGACAAGCATAACCCTCTAAATGCTGCAGACCCATGCTCTTACCACTACTGTCACCTTCTTCATCTATTTTTATTAAACTCCAGATAAACTGGACAGGAGGTAGAAGTAAACTCCTTCTCTACTTTCATCACGTCTTCCCTCACCCTGTTGTGTTAGCCTCCAAACAGAAATCAGACAGCTGCACT
Organism: Gorilla gorilla gorilla; assembly: GCF_029281585.2. NCBI lineage: Eukaryota > Metazoa > Chordata > Mammalia > Primates > Hominidae > Gorilla > Gorilla gorilla. The sequence continues at coordinate 47,017,129 of NC_073238.2, read as the reverse complement.
ACATTTTGTAACAGGTACATATTTTGGGGTTTTTTTTTTTTTTTTTTTTTTTTTAGAGCTGAAAGAACAGGGAAAACTCCTACAATGTTTAGACCTGAGAATTATAAGGCATGGTCATGAAGCTTATGGGGAAGACACTGGAGAAAGACAATTAAGATGTGACTGACACGTAAAAAAGATGTTTCTAAGAGTGTTAGTTACGGGTTGCATCAGGGAAGTGTTATTTCAGTGAATTAATTCATTACATTATACCATATGTAATACATTCATGTACTACTGCATGTAAAGTCATGTATAAAAGACGTTTCTTAGAGTGCTAATTATTCACTGCATCAGAGTAGTGTTATTTTAAAAAACAGAAACAAAAAAAGTCATTGAGCAAGTGTATTTAAAGTACTGAGCTAAATAAACATTGAACTGAAAGCAATAAATCAAATAAATACACAAAAAGACCAACCCTATTGAGAATGAGCTTGCTAAGAGGAACTGAGAGTTAAAGCGTAATAAAGTTCAAGAATTAATTCCCAACTATTTGGAATTTAAAGCATCTAACAGCTGTCTAGAAACATGTAAGATTTCTATTGTTGCTGTTTTATTTGGGGTGAACGAAGCGGTGCTGGGCTATCCTCCTCCATTCTGTTACTTTTTCAAAACCATCACACATGAATGAGAACTCCATCTTTACTGTGGATAACTGGGTAATTATTTCAAGACAAGCAAAAAGAAAATTCCACACTGTAGAAAAGAATTAAAACATTCTAGCTGAATTGAGACTGTATTTAGTGATTTCATGTATGACTCAGCAGGAAAGTCTAAGACCCTCCCAATTTTTAACAACAGGCAGAATGAAGAAGCTCCAACTAAATACATAAATTTTAGAGGAACAGTGAGAATCAAAAACAAAGTTATATTTGATCACAATCTCACACATCATGCTGTTCAACATATGATTTATACACTTAACATACTACCTGGATGTTATTATGATTTCCATAATGCCCAAACACAAATAATTTTATATACATGTAAGTAAGAACATCTTAAAATTTTAATAAACAGTCTTACATCTCTGGCCAGAAGGAGGTAAATATACAGAGCTCCAAGTAGCAAAGAGAGGCACTTTATCCAGAGATTATTAATGAAAACACACTAACTTACATTATGACACTAACTGAAACATGCTTATTGGCTAAAACATACTAATTTAACAGGGTTTAAGAAAAAGGACAGCAAAATCACTAAATTAGTTTTAAGTCATTTATTTTCAAGGAAAACATATTTTAACAGGTTCGATATACTCAATAATCACAGAAAAAAGGTTATGTTCAATAAAACACAAAAAGGTCATTGTTAACCTATAAAACAAAAATACTACTCAAATGTGAGCTTCAATTAGGCAAAAAAGGTGGTAGAAAATGTCTTATTACTAGTGATCTGAAGGTTTAAAAAAATAGTGAGAGGGTCACTATAAACCACTCAGACAAATGGTGTGAGTTTTTTGATTTGTAGAGCAATTGGTGAATTTATGCCTAGGGAAAAGGTGAAAATTTTCACCCCTTAGATGAAAACAACACTGCTCCATTGACCTCTGTCCTATGAAGTGTATGTGTGGAAGGGAGATTGAGAAAAAGCACTCTAAACTGAAAAAGAAAAAAGAATACTCTTGTTTTCCCTGAAGGAAATTTAAAATGACCAGGCGCACTGCTTTTTAGATGAATTATGCCTTTTACATGTCTACATACAGCATTTCAATGAAAAAAAAAAAAACCCTGGAATCATTCTAAATGATTGATAAAAGATAAAATATGATACATCCAATGGATGAATACCATCATTACATTATAAATACTAGGTAGTACATTAAAATCTCCATAAATATTAAGTAAAAACATCAAGATACCTAACTATAATTACATAATTATTGAAACTTTCTAAAACCACAAGCATATACAAAAAAGTAGGGAACATCTTAGAGTGGCAACATAAAGTGTAATTTCTTTCGATTTTCTATGCTTTCAATAATGCTGAGTTATTGTTACATCTTTATTTTAAAGCTACCAAGAAACTTTGAGTACATAGACCCACACTCTCTGTAATGTTGGGTATTACCTTTTGCAGATATAAACATTTATCACTTTCTATCTAATAAGTTTCTTAAAAATTCAGGGTTTTCTAAGCAAGGAATCCTAACTTCTACAATCAGAACTTTTGCAAACAGAAAGAATTGTTTAACACATAGCAGCAATGGTAAATAGTAATTAAAATACATGTGTTTTAAGAAACATTGAAGGAAAAAATTCTTTCTTACTTTGGGTTGCTTAATCAAGTCAAGCAAATCCTTTACTTGATGTCGGAGCAGATTTTGACATTTCCACATTTCATTCAATGCTCTGAAAAACACAAACATACACATTTAAACAACAAAAAAGAATAAAAATCTTTCTAGAATATTACTACTATATAATTTAAGGTTCAAATTATAAAAGGAGATGACAGAGATGAGATGAAATTCACAGGACTAAGCAACTGATAATGTGTAGAGGGAAAGAATGGAATCAAATATAACACAGCAAGATCAAAAGAAATAATCAGTAGTCGAATTAGGGTAGGAATTAACTGGAGAAATTATAAATTTGAGAAATAAAGGAATAACTGACAGCGTAAGGTGTTGTAGCAGGCAGGATGAAATGGAATCAAAAACATAAAAAGAAGAATTAGTTATGAGAGAATGGGGATACTTTTTCTTAAGACAAATCTTATTTAAATTGTAAACAGTCTGGAATTATTTATAAGTGAATATTTTTATATGTCAAAAACTCTGATGTTCTCTTAATAGTTGTATTGTTCTCAGGCAGAAATTTAAATCTAAAAAAAATCATACAGGTACTCGATATATAAGCAACAATATTGTATTATAATATCGTTTAATATATTATAATATATAAATAATATTAACATATAGAGAATAATTAATGAAACACTTGGTTACAGATTAGAGCCACACAATTAAAAATTTTTAAGGAAATCTCCAAAAACAAGGAAAACTTTTCATCAGTTTGTTTTCAATTATTCTACACTTCTATTAACCTCTATTACCATACATATGAAGCACTGCCAAAAAGCAGTAACACAGAGGCATATAAGAAACTCTTTTTCTTTTAATAGACAAAGAACATCGTTTAATATTTTAATTCTGCCCTTTAACAATATGTTTGAAAAATGCCTTTGGATTTTTTAAAGGAGATAAACCAGTTCAAATTTGGGACACCTGAATTCCTTTATAGTAGTCACGTCAAAATGGTACCGGCAAAAGCAACATTATTAGGACATTTTCATCTTAGAAGTTATATTTTAAATAGCTATACTTTACTAATTTAAAGTTACTAAGTTGTATAAATTTTCATAAGCACAGTTCAAGAATATAAACATTGAAAGCAAAATGTTCATACTCCAGAGGACTAAAAATCTAACAAGAGTTGTAAGATTAAAATAATTTTCAAAGAAACGGGGTAGTCATTTGTAAAATTACTTCTGAACTCCAAAGTCAATGTATTCTCTCTTTCCTATACACTCAATCATTCTAACTTCTGAAAGGCCTAGATTTTGAAGCTTACTTTCACTTAAAATAAAAGGGAAATTACTCATTAAAGATGAAATGTCAAGCTATTTTAAAGCCCATTATAAACTGTTATGGCTATAGCTTAAATAAAAAAGTGACCATCTCTAAGAACTTGTATTATAACATGTTTATAGGAACTATCCTTTCAAGTATTTTAATAAAATTGTATTAACCAGCAAGGCAATCTGTGCCTGTTTATTGCCTTTATAAATAATTCTCTAAAAAAGGGAAAAAAGTTATACTAGGAGAAGCAGTATTACAATAGGAAAAATCTCTATTTAATATTAGTCTGAATTGCAGTTCTGTTGCTAAGCAAATGTAAAAACTCCAGTTACAGCCTGGATATTCTTATATTTGTTACCTGACATTTTAAATAGACTATTAGTTCCCACAAATCTCCTTGTTACCAAACCACAAGTTTGCAGCAACTCAAAGAAAAAGACAGCTACCATCAGGTTTTAGTCAGTGGCCTGTCCAAATGTTGAAGAGGACCTGTCCTCCAACCTTTAGCTCCCAACTGACAAGTCACCCATCGGACTCTATCTCAAAAAAAAAAAAAACTATCTGGACGCAAACTTGTTTAATAAAAGAGAAGATCACAACAAAGACCCCGATACCATCTTCTACTACCTGTCGCTAATAGGAGTTCTGGGGAATTTGTGAGAGGTGGAAGTACACACTGTTCTCTTTTTCAATAATCAAGATATTTAGTTTACTTAGGAGCTTATTCAAAAACTGATTCACATAAAAAGTCTGAAATCTAAGAAATACTCTGTCTTCCCCAAAGAAAAGTAGTCAGAGAATAAAATACATGGCTCTTTCAACAAATAAGAGGAATTCTAACCAAACAAGTTCTTACCAGGAACATGCCTGACAAGCAGCTATTTTTAAGTCCCTTTCAAATTAAGTCGAAGTCATATATTCAAATGACTTCAGGACTAGAATGTAATTTAAATGAATAAAGAGGAACAGGTGTTGCAATACGTAGTAGTGGGGAGTGTGGTGAAATCAGAACATTAATGGACCATGAAACTATAAAAGATCAATATTACCTGCATTCAGGAAAATTAAAGATAAGAAAATTTGATACACATAAGATTAGGAAAAATTTAAATGTCTGATAATACACAGGAGGACGTAGAAATCCATAAACCACTGGTAGGAGTATAAACTAGTATAATCATGTTGGAAAACAATTTGACACTAGTTTACAATGATGAAAAGGCACATAGAAACTCCACTCCTAGCTATATACTAGTGATTATGAACCTTGGTTGCCCATTAAAATCTCCTGAAAGGCTTTTCTAAAAATCGGAATGCCCAGACTACACTCCGGACAAATGAAGTAAGTATCTCTGAAGGAGGGACTTAGTTGTCAATTGTTTAAACCTCCCAGGGTGATTTCAATAAGTAGTCAAATTTAAGAATAACTCATATTCATACCTCAGAGAAACTCTTGCATGTGTATATTAAATTGAAAAGTATTTACATCAGCACTATTTGAAATAGTAAAAAAATAAAAAAGGAAGTAATACAGACATCCATTTTCTGCATTGACTCAAATTTCTGATATCAAAATAATGGAATAAAATTATGGATTAATGACATAGTGCAATTCTATAGCACAGTGAAATGAATGAGGTACAGCTATGTATAATATTATGACTGAATCTTGGAAATAGAATAGAAAAAAAGACACACAACGCTGTATACACAATTGTTTCTTTCATAAAGTTCAAAAACAAGCAAAAATATATCACTGAGGGATACACATATATACACATACATATACATATATATGTTAAAAAAATTTTTAAAGGAAACATGAAACAAGGGTAGAGGTTACCTCTGGGAGGAAGATGAATGGGAGAAAAGTTTACAAGTTGGGTAATAGATTCATAGGTATTTTTACTTTATTACTATGCTTCATAACATATATACATGATTTCTTTATTATTACATAATTAAAAAGGTAATGGATTTTGGAGAAAACAACCACAGATAAACATAAAGTACTAAAATACTGGTAAGTATAACAGTTGGTCAGCTAATTACAAAAAGCTGGTTAAAGTGAAAATCATCTAAAAAATGATATATATGTACCCTAAATATTTTATCTTAAAACAAATAAATTTCCATTCATTCACCAACCATTTTTGTAGAATCAAAGCCTTTCCTTTTGAGTACTGGTCCAGATTGGAATTTACTTTTAACTTTTCAATGGCATTATTTTTCAATATATCTCTTGTGAATGGCACTGTTTCACTTTTGAATTCAATCAAATATACTTATCATTTAAGTGATGAGTGATATCTGACATGTTTAGTTTTATAACAACTATACTTTGTGTATTTATTGTTATTTTTCTTGTTTTCTATTTTGTTTCTGGTATTAAAGTTTTCATTAATTATTTTTTGTTCCTCTGTGTTTGGAAGCTATACATTTTAACTGCTTTCAGAGGTGACTGTTAAATGCCCACTTATAACATAGTTAGTCAACATGTCTGCCCTAACATGACAAAAGAATCTTGGAACACCTTCATACTCATTACTTACCTATTACCTTACATGCTGTTATCTGATAGGACCCACCTGCAGTCAAAATTTTTCACAAAGGCATCAGGCGTTAACCAGTCAGAATCATGGGCAGTGCAAGAAGGTCCTGGAGACATTCCAGCCCTGCCCAGGCATGGTAGGACCATAGGAAGGAGGATTCCAGGGACACTCAGGAAATCTCACATAGTACTGCAGCGGTGTATGGTACTGGCTAAATACTGGTCTACATGCTACCTACTTTTTAATCCACACTCCCACCCCTTGCAAATGAAACTGTATTATTACTGTTTTTACAGTCCTTTATTATTTACATTTATAGAAGTGCTTCAAATTCTTGAATCTTATTACTTCTTTATAGATTTAATTTCCTTTCTTACCAAAATAAGGTTATTCTTTAGTAATTTTTTCAAGTAGGACTGGCAAATTCTTCATTTTTGCTTAAAAGTGACATTTCATTTTTACTCTTGAATGACAGTTGGGCTGAGTAGAGAAGTCTAGATTTACTATGATTTCCAATAGGTAGTTTCAAATATGATATAAATACCATATTTCATCCAATTTAAGAGGCCATCAATTAATTTTGCCATGAGAAAAAGAGCCACCAATTAGGCTACGACAAACCAACAATTTTAGGATGTATTTCAATTCCAGAGAAAAGTTTACAAGTAATAAAAGTAAATATGAGAGTAATGTATTTTACTACGTGTAGTGGAAAAAGAACAAGCTTTGGAACCAAGCAGGATTGAGTGCGAATCCTGGCTCCCTCTTACTCCTTCTGTGATTCAGTGGAACTTAACATTTGTGTGATTTATTTCATCATATGTAAAACAGGAAAAATATCACTTAAACCAGGGTTGCCAAGCTTTTTCTGTAAAAGGCCGGACAGTAAATATTTTAAGCTTTGTGGGCAATCAGATCTCTTTGCAACCTACTTTTCCACTGTAGCACAAAAGCAGTTATACATAATACAAATTCCAGTGCCTGAAATACAGGAGGTAGGGGAAAAAAATGTGTATTTCTCCCCTCTATAACCTTGTCCTCACTATTTCTGTATAAAACATAAACAGAAAATATAATTATTTCCATGGAAGAAATGAAGTCAAAAGTCTCATTAAACAGTGGTACAAATGAAAATTACATACAGCCCCTTAGATTTCTCAAATTTCTCAATATTTAACCCTTAATATTTGTAAACTACATTTGCTGGAATACTAAGGGTCTGCATTTCCTAAAACCTAAAGCAAATCTCTAAGACTTCAATTTCCTAACCCTTAGTATGATTCAATTAGACTAGCAATGTCTTTTCCATGTCTAACACACCAATGCCACCTTACCTAAACACCCAAAAGTACTTTCTGAATGACATGCGGTAATAAAAATATATTTGTGCTTACTCTTATGTCAAACTATAACACGGTGCTGCTCAGGCTATGCAGCACAAAATCTGCAGCCTACTGCTCTCCACCGTAATGCACATCAGTACACCAAGTGAGAATAAAAAGGTAGTATTTTCATAATATGAATGTTTCTAATGCCTTAAGGAAAACAAATAAAAAAGAATAGGTACATCAACATTTCTTGAGACACCAACAATATGAATAGAAAACTCAAATCCTAAAAGATTTCATGTCAATCAGCTCTATTTTTCAATTGCTTGTAATGGCTTAGTCTCATATTTAAAGTGGTACTTTCTGAAAAAATAGCCAAGTACTACGACATAACCCTTTAAACAATGTTTACACTACATAGATTACATTTTAAAATACAAGTGTTTGTAGTTTCTTTCAATAAAATCCAATATATTGCAAAGGATGAAAAGAACAGAATTTGATATTTGAAACATACTTCACAGCATTTAAATCCAGTGTGGCATACAAGTAATATAAGCATTTCATCCGTTCTGTAGTTTCTAAATTGTGAGGAACCATGTATTGAGCAAAGATCCGTTCAACAAGTAGTCTACAAAAAAGCAGAGAAGGCATTGTATTGATGTTTTTCTAATGTTCTAAAGTTGTATATAAAATTCTAAAACTATGTAAAGAACATATATTAAAGAAGTTCCTGCCGCTCTGAGTGGAAATGAGATTTCCAAATCAAAACGTTCTATCTGTAGATAGAAGGGGACCAAAACAGGATTTAGCTGGATGTAATGAAAACAGCCCTACACCAAGCTAAGACAACTATCATCTTCAGGATGTTGGGCACATTATGTACCAAGGATTTTTTCTTTATCTGTATAATACAGAGTTTTAAAATATGCCAGGTCCTTTCAAATGCCAAGTTCTAAATTTCTAAGTCAAAACTAAAGAAACTCTTAAGATTCTTTTGCATTTTCATAGGCATCATCATGAAAACAGACCTGGCTAAAAGTACCAAAAAAAAGTCCTACAAAATCATAATGTAATTCTTTGTGCACTGATGCCATACCCTCAAAAAGTACAACAACTTCAATTTTATAAAAACAACTATAAAGTTTCATAGATAATCCAGTTTTTAGTATCTATGCCTCTTAAAATTTTAGTGTGACCTGCTTCTTAATTTTCTCATTCTGATCTGCTACAGGCAAAATCATTTGGTCTCCACTAATAACCTACCAAATCATTTCAGACTATAAGCAGGATTTAGAGCTCTATTAACTAATAAATGACTGCAGTCCATACAAGATCTAATCTTAGCCTGGAATGGAAAAAATATTAAGATTATATTCAGATAATGTGTTTTTTATATAAATTTATAGACTGTTTTTTAGCCTTCAGTAGAAATTGTTTTTAAATGTGTAAAATTCAACAGGTTTTTAAAGTTTTCTTTGAAAAAAATTAATGATCCTTGTAACACAATTACCTATGAACTAAAATTATAACTATACAAATACCTATATTTTTAGATATTACTGTTCAAATACAGTATACGAAAATGGAACGTAAAACCTGTACCCATCCCTAAAGTTATATGTACATTACTGCTTCATTTATGGCTTGGGTGGGAATGAGCCCAGTCACTCACTACCATTACCTTGTACTAAAAACTGAGGAAGGAGTGTAAGGTCATAAAGAAAATAGTTTGCATAAAACAATAAATCAAGTTATATAACATTCAAAGTCACCAAATATTTATAGTGTCCTTAACTTACCGATCATCAATACTATTTTGATAATATATATGTAGCAATTTGTCTTTGATCCATGCTATCTGTTTTGCAGCATCTTTTCCAGCTGCTGATTGTAAAGCATATTTCTTATAAATTTGGGCAAGTCCCATCATGGCTTCTTTGCGTACTCTCCACTTAAAAACAAAAAGTTTTATTTATAATGTAAAAAGGCTTCCATTATATAAATTAAGGAAAGTCTAGTTTCCTAGTTTTGTGTTTTCCTTCCCTTTATACATTTTTTTAAGTCTCAGATACTAAATATCAATTTATAATTACTACATTTATTAAAAAAAACACAACTATCACATAAATATTTCTACCATGTAAAGTATGGGAGAAAAATCAACATGTGTAAAGAACTTTAATGCTTTAATGTCTTAAACCTATCATCTATGCCTGAAAACAAAAGCTAATCATACTCTACACACTGTGACTTAAAATTGGTGAGGAAAAACAAGCTACCAAAATTCTTGTTCATGCATTTTTAGAGACAGGATCTCTGTTGCCCAAGTTGGAGTGAAGTGGTGCAATCACAGCTCACCAAAGCCTCGAACAACTGGGCTCAAGCAATCCTCCCACCTCAGCCTCCAGAGTAGCTGGGACTACAGGCATACAATGCCACACCTAGCTAATTTTTTATTTTTGTTTTTTGTAGAAACAGGGTCTATGTTGCCCAGGCTGGTCTCGAACTCCTGGCCTCAAGCAATCTTCCCACCTCAGCCTCCTAAAGTGCTGGGATTACAGGCGTGAGCCACTGCAGCCAGCTTAAGAAACCAAACATTAAAAGACAAAGACAGAATTAAATGGATAAACTGTGACCCATCCCTCACAATTTTTTTCTAAATTGTGGTCTATATTAAGCATACTTACACTATTACAAATAATAGTAATTAAGATGTATTAAAGGCATATATGATATTGGCTTTATCAAATGCTGAATGTAAAAATACTTATCAGTGGTCCATTCTGTACATCCGGGACTGAGTTGAAGTATAAGGGAAATGTATTCAACTTTTTTTTAAACAAGTGTATATTTGTTACAGTGCATCTGGCATTAATTATCTTAGAATAAGTTCATTCTTTAATTTTACATAAACACAGCACTGTAATCAAAAGGAAGCTGGTAATGTTGAAAACATCATGAATCTGCAGAGATTATTAATTTTTTCCTTCGTGGTCCTTTTTCTTTTGCTATGGTCTGTCATTCATAGCAACAAATTGTTCCCTTGGTTTTTCTTTCACTTAATTACAGTATATTAAGAATAGTTCTTATCTCATTCATCCACCAACTACATATTGAAATAAAAGACTTCTACAGGTCTTATAAGATTTCAGGCCAGTCATGGTGGCTCATGCCTGTAATTCTAACACTTTGGGAGGCCGAGGTGGGAGCATGGCTTGAGACCAGGAATTCGAGACCAGCCTAGGCAACATAGTGAGACCCTGTCTCTAATTAAAAAAAACTGGCCAGGCATAGTGGGATGTGCCTGTAGTCCCACCTACTCAGGAGGCTGAGGTGGGAGGACTGTTGGAACCCAGGTCAAGGATGCACTGAGCCGTGATGGCACCACTGCACTCCAGCCTGGGTGACAAAGGGAGACTTTGTCTCAAAAAATAAATAAGACTTCAATTTGTTTATAAAAAGTTTGTATCTCTAACTCCCTATGTTGTATCTAACTCTTAATTCCCTCTTCTTCAAAGAGTATTTAAAGATACATCATATTCTAATATTACCAAGAACATGTATATAGTCAATTATTTTTCAGTGCTCAATTTTTATATGAATGAACCAAGCAACTATACAACACAACATGATGATCAAAAATATACATTATGATCCCAACAATACACAAAAACAGCTCAAATTCTAAGTCTAGCTGAGAAAAAAGGTATTTAGAAGGCTACTATCCTATGAACAATGCAAATATCCTTTCCCTCTTCATGCCTTTTGGCCCTTTTCACTAATTAATACCACAACGAAATATTCAATAAAGATTAGTCTAAATTTATTGGTTAAAATAAATTGTTCTGGATAACTATAGATTTGAAGGGAAAACCATGTGCTTCTTGCCCATTTATCCTCCACGCACAACCAGCATTATCAAGGAGAGTATTAAACAAGGGAGATGGCATGATCAACCTGTTACATTGTTTTTTTTGAGACGGAGTCTCACTCTGTCACCCAGCTGCAGTGCAGTGGCACAATCTCAGCTCACTGGAAGCTCTGCCTCCCAGGTTCACGCCATTCTCCTGCCTCAGCCTCCCGAGTAGCTGGGACTACAGGCGCCCACCACCACAGCCAGCTAAATTTTTGTATTTTTAGTAGAGACGGGATTTCGCCGTGTTAGCCAGAATGGTCTTGATCTCCTGACCTCATGATCTACCCGTCTCAGCCTCCCAAAGTGCTGGGATTACAGATGTGAGCTACTGCGCCTGGCCTACAAAGTTTTAAAGAATTTACCTAGTCAAAGATATTCCAACAACCAATAGGCAGGCCTCCCACTTTCTTTGATAATTAGCACTTAAATAAGTCAAAAAGTCTCATCCTTCACCAAAATTACTCTTATGCCTAAATGAGGCTTAGATGCCATTATGGCAATCAGGAGGGGAACAGAATGAACATTCATTAAAGTATTTCCTGAGTGCCTAATATATTCCATGCAGTATGAAACACAAACATAACAAGATACAGGCCTCTCAAGTTCACTGATTAATGAGTGGAGCTAGTGGGTACTCATTCAAAAAAGCTGGCTTGAGGACACAGAAAATAGGCTAGAAGCATGGTGCTCTATCGGGTTTAGCTTTGCTAAGCTGAAAACATCTTTCATTTTCTATTCCATGTTGATTATAATACAACCAGCTAGACAACTACCAATTCATACCCATATAACAACAGCCCTGAAAGGAGAAAGAAAAAGAAGAGTCAACAACATAAGAGAAGTTGTATCTCAGGCCTTTACAAAAGTCCCTTATCATTAACACTGGTATACAGGATAAACATTGACTACCATTAAGAGCTGTCTTATCTTCAGGATTAGAACAAATATCTTTAATGAAGAAAAACTGATACAATTTAATGTAACAGAAAGTAAAACCTCATAAAGGTAATTTTAAATATTAAAATGCCTCCATACCCCTAAAAAAGGCTAATTATATTTAAATATATATATTTAAATATATTTTCAAATATTGTTAAACTTCAAGTATTAAAAATGAAAACTTAGTAATAATTATTTATTCATACTTACTCGTTTGTCTAATGTTCTCTCTCTCACAAAATTAAGTAAGTGATCATTGACCAGAAGAATATCCTTTTTAGCAGCTGTAACTATTGACACAATAACATCATGTCTAATAGCTTCCTCAGGGTCATGTGACCTCACTTTAAGATACTCTGAAAGATAACATTTTATTACAGTGGAAATTTTAATAACTAAAATATTTTTAAAACACTGCATGATACCCTTGAAAATAAGCCCTAGCAAAACAATACCTACATAGAAGTTTCAAGAAAATTAAGAGCCCAGAAAGAAAGGGAAGGAAGAAAGAAGAAGATTAGTTCTTCAGTCAAAAAAGAGCCGTGACATCCAATTGAGTAGTAACAGCCTCCTCTCCATTTGGTAGATTGGGAACTTGATTAAGAATTCACTAACCTGGCCAGGTGTGGTGGCTCATGCCTGTAATCCCAGCACTTTGGGAGGCCGAGACGGGCAGATCACTTGAGGTCAGGAGTTCGAGACCAGCCTGACCAACACGGAGAAGCCCCTTCTCTATTAAAAATACAAAATTATCCAGGAGTGGTGGCACATGCCTGTGATCCCAGCTACTTGGGAGGCTGAGACAGGAGAATCACTTGAACCTGGGAGGGAGAGGCTGCGGTGAGCAGAGATCGCACCATCGCACTTCAGCCTGGGCAACAAGGGCAGAGCTCCATTTCAAAAAAAAACAAATTTTAAAGGCCAGGCGTGGTAGCTCACACCTGTAATTCCAGCACTTTGGGAGGATGAGGTAGGTGGATCACTTGAGGCCAGGAGACCAGCCTGGCCAACACGGTGAAACCTCGTCTCTACTAAAAATACAAAAAAATTAGCCAAGTGTGGTGGCACACAGATGTAGTCCCAGCTACTCGGGAGGCTGAGGCAGGAGAATTGCTTGAACCCAGGAGGAGGAGGTTGCTGTGAGCTGAGATCGTGCCACTGTACTCCAGTCTGGGTGACAGGGCGAGACTGTCTCAAAAAAAAAAAAAAAAAGTTGTTTAAAAGGGACAAATAACAAGAGAAGAGATCACAACAAGAGATCACAGCAAGAGATGTGTCAACAAAATTTTGGCAGATGGACAACAAGTAAATGTCACAGGACAAAGGAAAAGGATGAAACCCAAATAGGAAAGAAAACAATAAACAAGCTTATTTCCAGAAAGAACACTGAAAACATTTAAAATAGTTGAAGAACCTGTAAGAATGGTTAAAAACAAAAAGACTGAAAACACAAAATGTTGTCAAGGATGTTAAATGACTGGAACTCTCATTCATTGCTGGTACAAATGTAAAACAGTATAACTAATATGGAGACTGTTTTCACTGTCTCTTATAAACATGTATCTACACTATGACCAGCAATTTAATTACTGTTTTCAAAAAGAAATAAGAACATAAGCCCACAGAAATACTTGTAAAAGACTATTCACAGTAATCACTATTAATAGCCCCAAATCAGAAACAACCCAGATAACCATCAAAAGAAGAAGTGGGTAAACAAATTATGGTATATTCATACAACGGAATAATAATAAAGAATAAATTAACAAAACAGGATAAATTTCAAAAACATGTTATGTGAAAGCAGCCAGATCTCTCTCCATTCCCCACCCTCAAAAAGAATAGTACACATTGTATGATTCAACATATATGAAATTCAGAAACAGGCAAAACTAACCTACAGAAATAGAAACCAGAAAATGGTGAGAGAACTAACTGGAAGGGGATATAGGGGGACTTTTTGGCATCATGGAAATTCACTCTCTTCAAACATCAAACTGAACATTCAGGATCTGTGCATTTTCAGTTAATTACACTTCTTTTTTTAAGTTAAAAAAAAACGTACAACAGACTCTGATATTTTCTCTAAAATATAGATAAATCTGAGTTAGCTGTTCAGGTAGTCATCCAAATACCTTATCAATTAGGATTCACAGAGCTTTCCATATCCCCCTGTGGCAGAGAATAACTAAGTGAGAAACTTGTGGAGGCATCTGTTATCTCTGTATGTCATATCCAAACATTTAAATATTACAATATATACTACTTTATTATAAATGACTTCCCTTTTGTTTCTCCTGTATATTACAAATAGGGCAATTAATTTTTTAACTTTTTAAGTGGATTGTTTTATCTATTCATTTTACTTAAGGATCTCAAAGGGAGAATTACAAATTATTTGCTTAAAAAGGGAGGTACTGGGTCTGATAAGGTTGAGAAGCACTACAGTGTAAGGTTCACATGGATAAAGTGAAATGATCCTGCTAGTCAGGAATGAAGCTGGAGAAACATAAAATGGAATAGGGTATATGGGGTTTAAAAGAAAATAATTGAAGATGTGATTGAAACTACTTAAAAAAAAAAAAATCAAAGCCTCACTTTTTTTTTTTGAGACTGAGTCTTGCTCTATCGCCCAGGCTGGGGTGCAGTGGCGCGATCTCTCGGCTCACTGTAACCTCTGCCTCCCAGGTTCAAGCAATTCTCCTGTCTCAGCCTCCCGGGTAGCTGCGATTACAGGCGTGTACCACCACACCCGGCTAATTTTTGTATTTTTTAGTAGAGGTGCGGTTTCACCATGTTGGCTGGGCTGATCTCAAACTCCTGACCTCAAGCGATCTGCCCGCCTCGGCCTCCCAAAGTGCAGGGATTACAGGCGTGAGCCACCGTGCCCAGCCTCAAGCCTCACTCTTTCAAACAAAAGCAAAGATTGCTTTATTACTCTTATATACTTTTATCACTTTATCCAGCAGTGAAAACCTCTGAAACCTCCCATCATATTTCAGGTAGGGGAGAAAGAAAGAATCTTCTATAGAATGAGATACCGCAAGCCCTCATCTGTAACAACAGTGAGTAGAAGTTAAAAAGCAAGAAATGACTGACTCTAAGGCTACTGGGAAAGAGGAGATGGGAAGCCAATATGAGCCTAAGAAGGAAACGTATACATTGGCAGAATATTTCCAGCACTGCCTCTCTCCTACTCAGTCAGTATAAATTCTTTGCGGCCTATGTAACCTAACATGACAGCAAATTCAATGAAAGAGAAATTCTATTTAGCCATGTACAAATCAAATTGGTGCACACTGCTACACATTATCAACAGCAAAAAAGCAGGGGTCTGGTTTTACTTAATAACTGAAAAACATGATTTAAATATTTCAATAAAAAAATTCAAAATCAGCCTGGGCAACAGAGTAAGACCCTGTCTCTTAAAAAACAATTTAAAAATCACAACTAAGCAACCAACTCAATATACACTACACTCTTCAAAAGGCATAGGAACTAGCAACAAGAACTTCTGGATCTTAAAACAAGGAAGAGAAGGAAGGACTGGGTGAAGGCTGTTTGAGAAATCCATCAAGGAGATTGCCCCTATTCCACACCAAAAGAAGTCTGGAGATAAATACTATAATAAAAATATAAAACAGTAGCTCTAAACTGGGGGACCCCAAACGGTTGAGGGCATGGATACCATACCCAAAAGGGAATTATGTGACAACTAATCTGAAATGTGAATGCAGAAACCCATCATTCCTTTCCCAAACACATTAGTAACTCACCTTTAACTTCTAGATAAGATACTCTTCTATTAGAAATTTGACAGGATGAAGAGGAAGTATCTAAACTAAGGGCTCCCCAACAAACAACTCACTCTGATCACCCAAAAGTGAAGTCCACAGTTGACAGATGCAACCATGTACTCAGAGTGTTCCAAATGGTTTACAGCTTTTTATTCAGCCCCCCACTCTTAATCATGAGCAGATAGCCACAGATTGCCAATCATCTGAGGAAAGCATATACTCAGGGCTTTCCAAACAGCTTTTGATTTAGCACCCCCACTCTTAATCATGAGCAGACGGCCTCGGATTGCCAATCATTTGAGGAAAGCCTTTAACATGGAAAAAAAGACAAAAGCAAATATAAGGTGAAAAAAACAAATAGCAGAAACAGACATTTTGGAAGAAAAAGAAAAATTCCCCAAAAAACTACCATTGACACTCTCAGAGAAAATACTGTATTAGCAACACAAGAAAAGGATGCTAAAGAAAAAGGAACATCCAGAGAAAAAGGGAAGGAGAAAGGGGAGGTGTAGAAACAGACACACAGACACACACACACACACACACACACAGACGAAGAGGAAAGGAGGGAAAAAGAAGGGAGGAGGATGGAAGGGGAGAGCAAAAATGGGAGGAAGAATGGATGGCCCTAAGGTCAATGCTGTATAGCAGAAGCTCAGAGCAAGCAGTCTAAGCACTGCAAATGTGAGTAGGAAATCAGAAAGCTCCAAGTGGGATGTCTCCCAAAAAGGATGAAACTGGTAAAATATCTGCTGTTTTATTTATTTATTTATTTATTTATGAGATAAAGAGTTTCGCTCTTGTTGTCCAGGCTGGAGTGCAATGGCACAATCTCAGCTCACTGCAACCTCTGCCTCCCAGGTTCAAGCAATTCTCCTGCCTCAGCCTCCTGAGTAGCTGGGATTATAGGCGCATGCCATCACACCCAGCTAATTTTTGGATTTTTAGTAGAGACGGGGTTTCATATTGGTCAGGATGGTCTTGATCTCCTGACCTCAGGTGATCTGCCCACCTTGGCCTGTGCTCGGCCTGAAGCTAGAATTTCTACAGCATAGTTCCTACATAGGTTGGAAGCATCTATGAAAATGTCTGTCTCCAGGAACAATTACTAGTTTCTTAGTTTAAGGATAATTCTAAACTTATTTTAGACATTTGGATTTGAACAGGTCTTGACTTTGACTAGATTATAAGACTAATGTTCTTCAATATTTTAAGAACTTAGGTGAGTCATGGTAAACTAATTTAACCAAGGCAGAAGGACAGCTTGAGTTCAGGAGTTCTAGGCAAGCTTGGGCAACATAGCGAGACCTTGTCTCTATTAAAAAAAAAAAAAAAAATCTAGCTTCAGAGAACAACTTCCATGACCTTAAACTAAAACAAGACTTCACCTACCACCCCCCAAAAAAGGGATTTTTTTCCCCCTATGAAACTTATTTTTTTCCACTGAAGAGCATGTAAGAATATTTGCTGTTACATATATATAGTACCTGTTAAGTCCTTTGCTAAATCAGGATGGTTCATGAGACAATGGCTAGCAAATTTCACACATTCCAGGCGGATTGGTACATGGATATCATTAAACCTGATAAAATATAAAAGCACAGAGTGATCTTTAAAATAAGAGAAACAGACATGTGTTAAATCTGTACCCAATTTACATTTATCTAATTAAAGACAAAACAGTTTACGAAGGAAAATGCAAAGTAGAACCAAACCATTTTACAAAGTTTCTGATATACATGTATGTCTGAATGCTCTGGAAACTCTATACAAACTAGGGCAATCTCCTGTGAGAACTACGTGATTTTAAGGAACCTGAATAAACCATACACATTTGGCTCAAATGTAAGAATGACAAAAAAATTCCTATCAACATTATACTCTCAAATACATCTACTTACGCAAGTGTGCATATATAGTTCATAGAAACATCATAAATCCCAAACTATGTTTGAAAGAAAACTTTCCCTAAAGTATTCCCTTTTAAATATAGGGCATTCACTAATGTATGGCAGATCTCACACTAAACCCTACAGTATATTACATGAATCTAAAAGTGTACCCAAATTACTACTATCCAATTAATCATCACCATTATTACATTGCCACTAATGGCAAGGCCACTTTTTACATTACATCTGTAAATATGTATGTATCCCTAAAAAGTTAAAATTCTTTGGTTGATATGTCACTTAAGCCTCAAATCTTTTGTTTTCCCTCCAACTCTTTTTCCTGTAATTTGCTAGAGCAACTGCTGTGTATGTGTATGGTTTTATTCCATAATTTAGATTTTGCTAATTGTATCATTCTGATGTAAATTAACAGGCTCCTCTCTCTTCTAAATCCTGTAAACTGGTAGTTAGATCTAAAAACTTGATCATATTTGGGTCAATTTTTTTTTGCCAGACTACCAAAATACCATAGATGGCCACTGTGTTCTTCCATCAGGAAGCACATGATGTTTAGCTGTCTCTCAACCACTGATGTTCCGTCTGTATACATTATCACAGAATGTAAAATAGTAATTTTAAAAAATTAAGTATCAAGAACATTGAAGTGAAGCCAAGATTTTTCCATTCGATATTTTCATATGTCTTAATTCTATGAAATCAAAAGGCTCCCAAATCTTACATCATTCAACACCTAAGAAACTAAAGTTAGCATTATAAAGGAGTGGGAAAAAGTCTTCAAAACCAGCACCAAATTACTCATAAAAATTAGAAAAAAAAGCATATGCTCTATGAAGTATACCTCCCCTCCCAGAAGTTATAAAATCTAGCCTCTGGTCCCATATAGCTTCCTGAGTGTTTTGAATTCAGATACTCAATCCTATATATGTTACCATTTCTCAGGTAAACATGCACCTTACAACAATTAAAAATAAATATACTAAGATGTCTTTTAAAAGACTAACTCCTTAAAGTTGGTATTATTTAATACTTGTAAGTTTTATGTTATTAATATTAAAGGGAAAAATTACAACATAATAGAAAGGTGACATATACATTTACATTAGGATTTCTCCAGCTAAAAACCAATAAAATACATCCCGGCTAATCCAAGTCTTAATTTAAAGATATAATAAATATATATACAGTAAAAGTATTTTGTTTTAAAATATTAAACTTTAAATTAAGTTGCATAATTTAAACTGATATTCTTCCCTACTGTCTAAAAACTTTCCATTGTATTTAAAAGAAAAAAGTTGGCTTAACTTGACTCACTGAATATTATTATTGAGCTAAATAAGAATCAAGAAATCAGACTGGAGATCTGAAGCTTAACAAACACTTATCACAACTTATATCCTCTTTCAACAAATCAGAAAAATGAGACCAAAATATTAAATTTACAGTAATCACCGACAGTTTTCAATAAAATGTAAAGAAAGTGGTCATACCATTGCAAATATTTCAACACAAAGAATATAAAATCAGGGCCTTTAAATCTTTTTTTTTTTTTTTTTTTTTTGGAGACAGAGTCTCGCTCTGTCGCCCAGGCTGGAATGCAGTGGCGCCATCTCAGCTCACTGCAAGCTCCACCTCCCGGGTTCAGGCCATCCTCCTGCCTCAGCCTCCCATGTAGCTGGGACTACAGGTGCCTGCCACCACGCCCGGCTAATTTTTTGTATTTTTAATAGAGACTGGGTTTCACCGTGTTAGCCAGGATGGTCTCGATCTCCTGACCTTGTGATCCACCCACCTCGCCCTCCCAAAGTGCTAGGATTACAGGCATGAGCCACCGCGCCCGGCCAGATCTTGTTTATGACTTAACTGCATTATTTGTTATGAGAATAATCTGAGGGGAAAATTTCTCTTTTTTTCTGAGTCAAAGCAGGTTTCAGCCAAGGCACTTGTCGGGCTTTTAATATTTCAAGGTCAGGGATGAATACCTCTCACAGAAAAGTGACATACACAAACACACTCAAAATTCTGCAACCATTTCAGGGATTTTGTGCATCATTCAAACCATGCAAGGAATCCAGGCCATCATTTCCTTTAACTGAGAAATACAGAAGGAAGTTAGGAAGAGAAATATAAATAGTCATTTATTCACTCTGTGAATACTCTTATCCTGTCAATGTCTCCAAACAACCTAATTAATTGTAATTAATTTGTAGAGGGGCTATATCTCCCAAAGACGTATTTTCAGTTGGAATTAATCACTGCCTCAAAGTAATAATATTAACTTCACGGTCATAATACCATAAGAGATAGCTTTAAAATGTATTATCTTTTAAAAATTACTGAGGATAAAGACTAAAAAGAGTAAATATAAATATAGCCAGTCATTAACAACTTTCAAAACTTTCAACATAAAAAATCCTTCATTTTTATGATTCCAGAGAACACAGTTTAAATGTGGATAATGTTTCTCAAAAAAACGGTCAGTAGAATAATGTATTACTTTTAAATGGGAAACCAAAATCATATACCTGCCCAAGTAGCACTGCCAAAGTGGCTTGTTTTGAGAAGCCAATTCTGAATCCTTTGCCCCAAACATTTTTGCCAGTAGTTTAACAACTTGTAGGCGCTCCTCATTATCATTGCTCTAAAATAAAACACAATCACAGCTTTAAAACCATGCAGTAGATATTCAGAATAAGGCTGCCCATTCTTTGCCATGATTTCCCTGATGCTCCAATTCCACAGAAAATCTTTCATGAACTCTAAATGAAAAATTACATAAAAATGCTCACTATACTTTTCACAAAATTAAATGTCACCATAAATGCTCTAATTATCTCAAATTCCATTAAAGAAGTACCTTTCATGAAAATACATCTTTAAAGTTTGTTCCAATGTTAGAGGCCCCTCCTACAATTAAAGTTTATTTCTATTCAGAGTCAAAATAAAAAATGAACTCTTATAAAACCTACCCAGGACCCTTGAAAAACTTATGTGTGGTTTTTCAGAACAGACACTGACAGAGGCCAGGCCTACAGAAAACAGAAAACTCTGTGTGAATAAACTTTTTAGCTCTATTAGTATGTGCTACAGTCTCCCAGTAAGACACTTCATCTACACAGACCAGATTTCTAAAAGGAGCTCAACAGTAAAAAGAAGCCTTAAACCTGTGAAAACTCAAATTTGTTTTATATATTATATTGGGGGCACCCTAAGGATGTGAACTCAATTTTACTATTGATTTTGGCACTTCCAACAAATGACTCAATGGATAAGTGAATGAGCCAGTCACAATACTAGACTTGAACATAAAGTGTGGGAACTGGGTATATCAAAAGGCACTGATATTCAAGGTGCTATGGAAATGTCACTACACAAATTGTTTTTAAATTTTAAACCAATGCCACAACCTGCCATGCCAAGAGCCCCGACAATATGACCTAACTCATCTCTATTATTTCTTTCTTTATTCGTCTAAGTAATTATATCTCAAGCCTGGCTGTACATTAGAATCATCTCAAAACTTAAAAAAAAAAATAATTACAAGAAGAACAAAAAAAAAAAACCTCTATTCCCCAAAACTCGGAATCAGCTAGTCTGGTTTAGTGCCTGGACAGCTATTTCTTTAAGGCTTAACAAGCAAAGATTCTAATATGCAGCCAGGAGTGATTTAAACTTACTTTATGCTATCTTCCAATTATAATTCTTTGTGTTCCACAAATTCACCCGGAACCTTCCTACCTCTATATGCTTCTGCATGCTGTTTCCTTTGCTTCAATTGTACGCTGTTTGTATCTCTTATGACACTTATAATATCTGGCCTCATATTAGATCTGGATTTTTTTTCCTCTTCCTCTCATACTAGATGTTAAGTTTGCTGAAAGCAGGGATGATAATTTCCTTATTTTTATATTTCTCATAGTGTGTAGGAACATGCATAGCATTTACTCAATATTTTTACTTCAGAAAATCATATAAACCAACAAATAATTTGAGGTGTGGCTACCTGCTGCCTCACCCAAATCACTAACCACATTAAAAAGGGGACAGGAAGGCCAGTTAATTGAATGGCTCATTTGAGAAATATACCAAAAACTACTCCAGAATATAAAAAGAATACTTATTTACTGGCTACTTGGGGTGTTCACATTACCAATGTGGACTGTTTTGTTTTTGAAAGAAAATCAAAATTTTTATACACAGACATCATTTAAGAACTTTTCTGGGTCCACAAAGATTAATAATTATAACCAGCTTTACTTAATCTTATTGTAATGATTTGAAAAAGAAAACTATATTCTCCGATTCTGCTCAATTTTACAGCACAATTTAATGTCAAAACAGTTAGGAACATGCTACCAAAAAATTTCACTCGGTCGGGGGTGGTGGTTTATGCCTGTAATGCCAACACTTTGGGAGGCCGAGGCAGGTGGATTACTTGAGGTCAGGAGTTTGAGATCAGCCTGGCCAACATGGTGAAACCCTGTCTCTACCAAAAAATACAAAAATTAGCAGGGGTGGTGGCACACGCCTGTAGTCCCAGCTACTTGGGAGGCTGAGGTGGAAGAGTAGCTTGATCCCGAGAGGCACAGGTTGCAGTGAGCCAAGATCACACCACTGCACTCCAGCCTGGGCAACAAAACAAAAAAAAATCCTGTCTCAAAAAAATAAAAAAATCACAGAACTATATAAAAAGCAAACAAACTTTCAACATAGGCAACATGAGATAATATGCATAAAGGGAAAGCATTTCACACTATATGGATAAAAAACTCTAAACTATTTTTATGGCCTCAGTGGTCAAAGGAACTACTATAAACTGTGCCTTGAAAACATAAGCTTGATGTATAGCTAAGACTTCAAAAGTTAGTCAAATCCTAGAATTTATCTGGAAAATGTCTGGAGGAAAATACCATCTTGCTAATCATTTATTAAACAGTTACTATCTGCCAGGCACCTGCCAGGCACTAAAGATTCACAAACAGACACGGCACAAATACGTGAAGAAATAATAGTAATACTTCCCCCTCGTCTCTTACATTCAGTTAAAACTACTGTAAAAATTAAAAAGCTATAAATAATGCTCTTTGCTAATAACTTGGTTGGTAGAATCATATTATTTTTACAAGTTACCTTTAATTTAAATTCAAGCTGGGGTAACACAGAGAGCAGCAAATGACTATCAATATTGTAGAGCTCCAAAATTAAGTCAAAGACATGCTCTGACAAATCGCTGATAGATGTTTTCCCAAGCATCAGAACCTGATTAAAAAACTTTTGAGGAGAAAGAAAACCTATCATTAGTAGAAAAACCAGAGACAAGATGAATGTTTTAAAATCTTATTTAACCAAATTCATCATTATTTTATACAAAGTCAAACTAGGCATATCAAAATATTTTCTAACATTATATGGGAAACCAATATAGGCTACACGAAAGATAAAACATGGAATCCATCTTGTATACAATAAAACAGACTGAAACATTTCAATAAACATTCTACTTTTCAAATATACTCTGCTCCCCATTATAATACTGATTATATTCTATCCTATATTATTTGTGCATATTTCTGCATGGTTAATTTTATGTGTCAACTTGACTGCATTAAGGGATACCTAGATAGCTGGTAAAGCAATGTGTCTTGGGTGTCTGCAATGATGTTTGCAGAGGAGATTGGCTTGTAGACTGAGTGGGAAAGATCTGCCCTCAGTATGGGCAGGCATCATCCAAATAGGCTGGAAGGCCCAACAGAACAAAAAGGCAAAGGAAAGTGAATTCACTCTCCTCTGGGCTGGGACATTCATCTCCTATCCTTGGACAGCAGAACTCCAGGTTTTCCTGCCTTTGGACTCCAGAAATTGCACCAATAGCCCAGTCCCCTGCTAGGTTCTCAAGCCTTGCCTTCTGCCTCTGAGAGTAACACCATTGGCTTCCCTGGTGCTCCAGCTTGCAGACAGCCTACTCTCGGACTTCTCAGACTCTGTAATCTCATAAGTCAATTCCCCTAATAAATTCCCTCTCATACATATACATATGTCTCTGTGTGTGTGTGCATACATACACTATGTGTGAATATACACACATATATGTATATGTGTGTCTGTATATACATACACTCACTCAATATTGGCTGTTTCTCTAGAAAACCCTAATACAATGTCTTAATCTCCCCAAGGGTGAGGGATAATAGCTTGTTCACCTTAGTACATATGGAAGAAAACATCATCCCATAGATACAGCCTTCTTACATTTTCATAGAAGGCAATTCTATGTTTGAAATATGTAATTTTTTATTTTTGATGAAAAACTACCTCTTCCTAATCCTTTGTCTTCTTTTACATTCTGATGTGTACGTATCTACATGGTTTACAACACTAATTAAAATCCAATTAAAAGCACACACAAACACAAGGAAAATCCAAATTTAAACAATTTTTCCCTACCATATAGCTAGCTCTAACTAGTTTCCACACTCAGATCATTTATCATATTACTACTGAAATTGGCAAAGATGCATGGCATAACTGTCAAGTTCCTTTCTATTTAAAATCTTCCAAAAACATAAAAAATTAACCAAAAGCATACCCTGCCATGTATCCTCAATGGTTTCCTGAGTCTCAGCGGAGAAAGAGTCAAGGATTCTTTATACCATACAAGCTGCCCTAATCTCTTCTGTGACAGTTAACACACAACTGGCTTAATTAGGCTTTAGCTTTCTACACTGAAAGTACAGAGTGGAAGATTTCATATTTCTATGTCTTTTCTGCTTACTTTTACTTCTTGGGTTGTTTTTATGTGACTTTTTTAGGTCTATGAATCAGACCAGACTACCTAGCCATGAAGAAAGAAGAACAAATTCTATTTTGCTATTCTTTCTTTTTTGGTTTTAAAAAGAACTTGTTTGTCCTTCCTATTTATCAATTTTATGGGAAGAGAATTTCATGACATCAAAGGTTAATTTCTTATTCAGGCTGAAAATAAAGCGGCTTTTTTGCTTCCATTCACAAATTTTCTCCTGCTTAAAAAATAGTAAAACAAGTACTATTTACTTAATAAATAGTATATTCCTTAATAAAGAACAATAATCCTTCCCAATCTCACCACCAAAGTGGTCAAACCATCATCATCTTCTTCTAACAGTCTGGGAAAAACTTATTTGAAAAATTAAGGGAAAAAAATCATTCCCTGGTTTAATTTCTCACAAATTCCATAAAAAAAAAACATGTATTGAACACTTTTATAATCTCCAAAAAGGCAATGACCAAGTTGGTCTTCTCCAATGTGTAAAAGCCTACCTAGCACAGTGCCTGACACAGAGGAGGCATAGAATATATGTTTAGTAAATGAATAAAAAATATGCAAAAGACAGTATGATACAAATATGGGTAAAACAATCCAAGTCCTTCCTAAGAGCTGAAAATTTAGTGGAGGTAGTTTAGATTTGATTAAAATATTTCCTTCCAAAAATTCTTTCATTTACAAAAGGGTAGCTAATTACATACTACAAATTAATTTTTTTGTACAGCAAATGTCTCCTAATGAAAGATGTCACCAGTCAGTAATAAATTCTACCTTACATTTACATGGCTAATTTTAATTACAAAATATTTCACATTAAATAACACATTCTCCTCCACCACCCAAGCATTACAGGTGCAAAAACAGAGGCTCAGTGGAATTAAGCAATTTAACCAAATTTTACCTACTCCAACAAGGATTGGATGTACTTTTTTCAGTCCAACAAAATAATTTTTTGCCATATCCTGAAATTTGTGATAAAAAAAGAACTGGTGAAAAATAACATCATTAAGAAGTGATGCGTGTAGGAAATTTTTAGAATTATCACCATGTACTTTTTGTTCTTGATATTCCATTTTACCTTTTAAACAAATACATATGTACTGTTTAGCTTCCTGGATTGTTGTGTTACAACAAATTCTTTTAAAAAAAAATAACCTAGGCTGGGCATGGTGGCTCACGCCTATAATCTTAGCACTTTGAGAGGCCAAGGCAGGCGGATTGCTTGAGCTCAGCAATTCAAGAACAGCCTGGGCAACATGGTGAAACCCTGTCTCTACAAAAAAATTTTTAAAAAAGGAAAAATTCACCAGACATGGTGTTTCATTCCTGTAGTCCCAGCTACTCAGGAGGCTGAAGTGAGAGGATCACTTGAGCCTCAGAGGCAGAGGCTGCAGTGTAACAAGATCACACCACTGAACTCCAGCCTGGGTGACAGAGCAAGACTCTGTCTCAAACAACAACAACAACAAATTTTAATACATAAATAACCTATACCACCACAGTGATTTCTTAAGTCTTGATATGTAAGAAATACTATCGATTAAAAAAAAAAGAATGTGTCTGTATGTGTGAATGAAAAAGAAAAACAGAAGAGAGAAGTGGGGTTATTATCTCAGTATCTTACTCCTATTTTTAATTGTTAATTCTCAACTAGAAGGATGAGTAAATAATAGCTGTTTTAACTGTAAGTCCAAAAGGGCTAAGAATGATTTCTAACACTGAACTAATTTTACCCTACTACAAGACGATTAAGTCCACTAGAAAGTGATTTTACATGTAATTATAAAGGTCTGAAATGGAAACATAAGTAGACAAAAAGGAACTAAAGGGAGGGAAAAAGCAATTCTTATTTCCTAGCTAACCTTCAAATAAGGCAAGGAACAAGAAAACAGGGAGAAATAAGAAAATAGTGGACAACGTACTGGGAGAAAGTATATAATTCAATGTGTACTCAGAACACTCTAGCCCCTGCTCCCCAGCTTTTGATAAAGACATAATATGAAAGTTTGGGGAGTTCATGGGGGAAGGATTCTATTTCTGCAAGCAAGAATAACAGGAAATTAACACAAGGTATAAGTGATAAAGAAATGTTTTTACCTTGATGTATTCTAGGATTGTTAAAAATATTTCCTCAGCCTTTTTTTCTTTATTTAACTTCCATTATAAACATTTTCAAACATACAAAATTTGAGAGAACAGTATAACAAACCTAATCATCTAACAAGTATCATCATTTATTGTGGGTTTTTTCCTTTAATTGCCCCAATCAGATATTGATTTTCCCCAATAACAGTAGAGATATCAATACGGTATAGCGTTCTTTTCTTATTTTTATGCCAGAAAAAGAAATCAAAATAAGATGTGTCCCCCCACCCCTCCGAAAAAAAAGAAAAAAAAAACTGGCTTGGCAATATGAGTTTAAATAAATGGCCACCAGGAGGAGCTCACCTAGTGTGCTCTAATGGCCCATGGAAATAGTCATTTAGAAGTACTCGAAGCAAGGGAAAAGGATAATTGCAGAATGTTTTAAGTCTAGGTCTACACACTTCAAGTAACACTAAGCCAATGATGAAAAAACTCAATCCAACCAATTTATTTCAGCCAGTACCCGTAACTTACAAAACTGCAGAAACCAGTATTGGAATTTCCCTGAAAATCTTGGAGCAATTAAGATAGATTACAGATTTGATTCCACAGCTTCTGAAAGTTTACCCTTCAAAACAATTTCTTACAAATTAAATTAATTTTTCCAAATCATCGTATGCTTTGGATTCTCTAAGGCTAAAAGCCAGAAACAAAAGCTGGAATTTATTAAGTTACTGTTTTATGAAGTAGTTAGTTTTCAAAGTACATCTTTTCATGATATATTTCATACACTGACTTTAAATTTGTGTATACTACAAGAAAAACTCTCCCTCAATAAATTTTAGGAGAATGCATAAGTAATTATTAAAGGCTTTCTTTCTTACTTTACTCAGGAATGCAAATTTATATCCTTTACTTGTCTGGAGGTGAGTGAAACTGAAAAGCAGGTGGAGGGACTGAACTGTTACACAATTCCAAGGGCCACCATTAACACTGTACTCTACATTTGTATTCCAGGAGGCACCATTCACACAGAATATAATATGAATACTGCCACCTAAATCTGTAGAACTCAAAAGAACTGTGGAGAGAAAATAAAACTTACCATAAACTTCTGTCAGTGAACCTAGCAGCTAAAAAATATTTCTTCTAAAAGTAAATACAAGATAGTCAATCATAAGTAAGTAGATTTGGGGTGATACTGAAAGGTCTCATTTTATTACAATTGTTCCTTTTTTCCAGAAAAGATAGATTTATACGGAATCTACCCCAGGAATAGCAATAGATAAGCAACTTTTACTAAATCACTACTGCCATTCATACTTGCCTTCAATTTCTAGGTCTTAATATTAGTTCATATCTTCTTCTTGTACAAATCAATTTAAGCTCCAAAAACCTGTAAGCAACGTCTCTGAATAATGAAAAGTTCCATATGTTTTATCTAATTACATTTAACTCTATTTCTATCAGTAGAAACAAACAGAATATCTTGCTAACCAAAATAAAACTGTTTAAGTTCTCAGGCAATTTGAAAGAAGATAAAGAACAAATAGGA
Source organism: Gorilla gorilla gorilla (assembly GCF_029281585.2). Lineage (NCBI taxonomy): Eukaryota > Metazoa > Chordata > Mammalia > Primates > Hominidae > Gorilla > Gorilla gorilla. The sequence continues at coordinate 46,988,620 of NC_073238.2, read as the reverse complement.
TGAGAGCAAGCCTTCCAAAAAATATTAAGCAAGAATAATTTTAAGAAGGAGAAAGAAAATATATTACTTAAGGGTTAAAACAACACAAATTTGTTGTTTTTAAAACTATATACTATCTGATGAAATTTTGCTTCTAGCAAGTCTTTAAATTTTCAGTTTAATCCTTCTGACAACCAATTACAAGTAAGACTTACATTGGTAATATATGGCTCAATAGCTTGAGCTGTCCTCTTCAGTAAAGCCTTTGCCAAATCATATGCTTGCTTGTTTAAATTCTGAAAAACATAAACAATATCTATATTATATATCTCTAACTATGAAAAGCAAAATATTACCTGTATTCAAAATGCTACTTGAGTAAATGAATGAAAAAACTAAGACTCAATTGGAATAAAAGAGAGAAGGCAAAACCACTTTTCTTTTTTTAGGACTAACTGGCCTACTGGATCTAAGATTCCATCCACGTAAGGATAATTATATTCTCTTCCTATTTTGTTCATAACATAATGTAAACCACACAGAAATGGTCAATAAATGCTTATTAGATAGAGTCACTCTAGATCTAGTCCCAAAATCAATTCAGTTAAGTACAAATACAGGCTGTTCCACTTCAGGTCCAAAAAACACAAAATATCCTAAGAGAATGAACTATGTTCTAGTGTGGAAAGCGATGGGCATCCCATAGGCGGGGAGGGACAAAGGAGTTTTGGGCAGCTGTAAAAAAGCAGATTACTCAAACACATTTCAGAGCACAGGTAAGTCAAAGGATACAACAGGAAATACAACAAATAGTAAAGTACGGGCGGAAGATAACAAGAAAAAACATCATAAGAAGCTATGTTTCTAAGAGACTTTGATAATGATACAAGGAAGTAAAGATAAAAAATGGAGTCACTACCCCAGTTTAAACATATTCCAGAGAACAGGAACACTGTATATATCCTTAAACTCACACTCTTTACTCAGCATATTTTTAGATTTACCTGCCTTAATGCTTGTATTTTATTATTTCATTCATACTAACTGCTGTTTAGATATACTAGATTCTTTACTGATTCTCCTATTCATTGACATTAATATGTCTTGTACAAGTCTCCTTGTGTAAATGAGAAGTAATTTTCTGTAAGTTTTATCTTTGCCATTTTTCAATTAGGCTGTTTAGTCTTGCTTTTATTTATTTTTAGATTTTCTCCATAGATTCTATGGACTAAACTTTCATCAATTATAGATGTTTCTTGACTTATGATGAAGTTACATCTCAATGAACCCACAGTAAGTCAAAATGCATTTAATACCCCAATAAACCCATTATAAAGTAAGTCAAACCATTAAGTCAGGAACTGTCTGTACATGTATAACACACCTTAGTCTATACTTGTCTTTTCACAATATTTATGGTGTCAAAGTATGGAGACGTTTTTTCATTTTTTTTTATGGATATGTAACAACTATGCTTATTCTGGGGGTACGTGTGCTATTTTGATACATGTATACACTGAATAATAATCGAATCAAGGTACCTGACATATCCATCACCTCAAATATTTATGTTTTCTTTGTCCTGGGAACATTACAAATCTTCTCTTTTAGCTATTTTGAAATATAAATTATTGTTAACTATAATTTCCCTACTGTACTATCAAATACTAGAAAGAGGACGGGCACTGTGGCTCACACTTGTAATCCCAGCCATTTGGGAGGCAGAGGCAGGTGGATCACCTGAGGCCAGGAGTGCGAGACCAAGCCTAGTCAACATGGCGAAACCCCAATAAAAAACTCCAATAAAAAAAAATCAGCCAGGCGTGGTGGCGGATGCCTATACTCCCAGCTACTTGGGAGGCTGAGGCAGAAGAATTGCTTGAACCTGGGAGGCAGAGGTTGCAGTGAGCTGAGATTGCACCACTGCACTCCAGCCTGGGTGACAGAGTGAGACTCCATCTCAAAAAACAAACAAACAAACAAATACCAGAAAGAACTATGCCTTCTATCTAACTGTATTTTTGTACTCCTTAATTTCGCTTCATTCCTCCCCTCCCCAGTTCCTTTCCCAGCCTCTGATAACCACCATTCTATTCTCTACTTCCATGAGACCTTTCTTTAGCCCCCACGAGTGAAAACATATTTGTCTTCCTGTTCTCATTTTATATCACTTTACAAAATAACCTCCAGTTCCATCCATGTTGCCGCAAATGACAGAATTTCATTTTTTTATGGCTGGAATAATATTCCATCGTATACATATACCACAATTTCTTTATACACTCATCCATTGATAGACACAGTTCAATTCCATATATTGGTTACCACAAATAGCTTTTATTTTTAATGTAATCAAATTTATCAGTCTGTTCTCATATGGCTTTGCTCTATAGCTTTCTTAAGAAATTCATTCCTATCTTGAGGTTGTAAAGATGTTTATTTTCTTTTTTTTTTTTTTTTTTTTTTTTTGAGTTGGAGTCTCGCTCTGTCGCCCAGGCTGGAGTGCAGTGGAACAATCTCGACTCACTGCAAGCTCTGCCTCCCGGGTTCACACCATTCTCCTGCCTCAGCCTCCAAAGTAGCTGGGACTACAGGCGCCCGCCACCACGCCCAGCTAATTTTTTGTATTTTTAGTAGAGACAGGGTTTCACTGTGTTAGCCAGGATGGTCTTGATCTCCTGACCTCGTGATCCGCCCACCTCGGCCTCCCAAAGTGCTGGGATTACAGACTTGAGCCACTGCGCCCAGCCCCCAAAGACGTTTATTTTCAAACAAAATTTTAAAAACTTACTTTTCACATTTAGACCTTTATTGCACCTGTAATTTATTCTTATGTATGGTCTGAGATAAGTAGCTAATTTTTATTATTTTCCATGTAAGTGCTAAACTGTCCTAAAACCATTCATTAAATAATTTCTTATTCCCCCTTTGATAACTTGTAATACCCACTCTCTCTCAGCTTCTACATAAGGATGCTTTCATTCAGAAATTCTCCATTATTTCCATATGTCCCTTTGTCTATCACTGACTGATTATAGCCAAAGGGACACAAGAAAATAATGTCAAGATTAGGTCCCTGTTTTCTTATTCTTCTTCAAAACTGTTTGGCTATTATTGGTCATTTGCTCTTTCACATCAGTTTTAGATTCATCTTGTCAAATTACACAGAAGTGCACATGCTATCACTTTCTTTTTTTTTTTTTTTTCTTTTTTCCTTTTTGAGACAGAGTCTCAGTTGGTCGCCCAGGCTGGAGTGCCGTGGTGTGATCACGGCTCACTGCAGACTTGACCTCCCTGCAAGCGATCCTCCCACCTCAGCTTCCCAAGTAACTGGGACTACAGACATGCGTCACTTGTCCAGCTAATTTTTCTAGAGACAGGGTTTTGCCATGTTGTTCAGGCTGGTCTCAAACTCCTGAGCTCAAGTGATTCCCCTGCCTCGGCTTCCCAAAGTGCTGGGATAATGAGAGAGGGCCAGTGAGCCTGGCCTCGGTTTCTATTTTTGACTGAATTATTGATCAGTATGCAGAAGATTGACATCATTATGATACTAAGTCTCCCCTTCCATAAACAGTAAATCTCTCAACATATGTAAGTCTTCTATTATGCTTTTCAGTCAATTATAACAATTTTCAACATAAAGGTGATACACATTACGGTTAAATTTCTAAGTACCTTACATCTTTGTTAAAGCTACAAATGAAAAATTTTTGAAATTATGCTAGCAGGTTTTTGTACCTTATGTCTCACAACCTTCTAGCATGTTCTTATATTTTCTAAAAATTTGTCTGTACACCATTTTGTGTTTTCTGCACAATCATATTTCAGTTCAGTTTCTTCCAATCCTCTTATATTGTATGTCTTGTCTTATTCCACTAATATAACACACCTACTATAATGAGGATTAAAAAATAGCATGCTTAAGATATGGAACCAATTTAACTGTCCACTGACTGATGAGTGGATAAAGAAAACGTGGTATATATACACCATGGAATACTACTCAGGGATAAAAAGAATGAAGTAATGTCTTTTGCAGCAACTTGGATGGAGCTGGAGGCCATTATTCTAAGTGAAGTAACTCAGGAATGGGAAACCAAATACTGTATGTTCTCATTTATAAGTGGGAACTAAACTATAGGTACACAAAGGCACACAGAGTGATATAATGGACTACAGGGAATCAGAAGGCAGAGAGGGAACAAGAGACAAAAAACACATTGTGTACACACTGGGTACAATGTACACTTCTCAGGTGACAGGGGCACTAAAAGCTCAGACTTCACCACTACACAATTCATCCATGTAACCAAAAACCACCTGTACCCCAAAAGCTACTGAAATTTCAAAATATATAAATAAATACAAATTTTTTTAAAGCATGTTTGCCTTTTTGCCTGAACAGAAGCAGTATTTTTACAATGTTCCTCACATCAAAGAGAATGCTTCAACATTTCACCATTAAATACTGTATCATACATATCTCCTTATCAGTTTAAGTTCTATTTCAAATTTGCTAAGTTATAAATTACAATGAATTGTATCCATCTTTTTCTATATCTATTAAAATTTGTCTTTCTCTTTGATCTATTAAACAAGTATCTTAGTCTATCACTAACATAATGTTAATCCATCTTTGTATTCCTAAAATAAAGTCAATTTGGTGATTATCAATAGTATTTTAAATCATTCTGAAAATTACTATTTTATATTGGGAATCAATTAGCCTTTTTTTTTTTTTCTTGCTTGGTTTGCACCTGGTTTCCCTAGGAAGATTATTCTCTGCTCATAAAATGAGTTATGGAGTAGTCCTTTCTATAATCTGGAAGTGTGCTGAAAGTTAGGAATATTTGCCACTTAAATAATCAACAGAAATCCCTGGTAACAGGTTTACAGGTTCTTTTGTTGTTGGTTTGAGTTCTGCTCCTGTAATTATTTTTGCTGCTGTTATCGTTGCTATTGTTGTTTGAAAAGAAGAGTTTTGTTTTATAGGCAGAGTTTTTAAAACCAACTAAATGTACTGGTTATAGGCTATTTGTCTTGATTTTCTCTCAAGACAAATTTGCCAGGTTATATTTTCTAGGAATTTATTCTAATTTCAAATATGTTAGCATAAAATATTCCTCATGGAATTGTCTTTTGATCTTTTTCATGTCCATTGTTCCTCATTTCATTCTAAAACTGTACATAGACACCATTTCCTCTTTTGTGATCTAGCTTTCCAAGCATTTGCTTATTTAAAACATTTTTCAAATTACTAACTTAGGGTTTTGATGGAATGTCACTGTGTTTTCTACTTCACTAATTTCATTTATTCACTACTTTCTTCCTTGTAAAATTTGTTTATTCTCATGTTTTTATTACTCCTTGAAACGGACATTTAGCCATGAAGTTACACTTAAAGTGTATCCTGCAAGTTTTAATATGTATCACTTAATTATCATTTCTAAATATTTTAACTGCCATTATGACTTAATGTTTTGTCAGATTACATGCTTGCTATTAGTGGTTTTGTGTTTCAAATCCTCAATATTTTTATAAACTCAGTTTACCTGATTTATAATCACTAAAATACATGTTAAAATGGAACACAAATAGTGAATTTGCTTCTTTCTGTTAATTATGCTTGTTATTAAATTAGTAGTTTTGTTTCAAATCCTCAATATTTTTATAAACTCAGTTTACCTGATTTATAGTCACTAAAACACATGTTAAAATGGAACACGAATAGTGAATTTGCTTCTTTCTGTCCATAATTCTTTCAATTTGTGCTTTATATATTTTAAGCCTGTGTGCATACAAGTTTAGATATCTTCCTCAGTACTGAATCTTTTCTCATTATACAAAACTCTTCTTTATCCATTAAAGACTACTATGTCTAATATAAGGTATCTTGGTTTTCTTTTGGTTTATAATTGCCTGGCAAGTACTTTTTCCATCCTTTTATATTCGACCTTTTGTGAATGTGTTTTATTTGTATTTCTTAGTAAAAATAATCACCCAGATTATGTTCAATCCAATCTGAGAACCTGTCTTACATGGTAAATACAGGTCATTTACATTTACTGTAACTCTTCCTTTTATTATAATCCTTAACATTTTAACATAAATGGTTCATTTAAAGTTCAAACTTAATAGCTACAAATACTCCTGATCATCCCAGGATCATATCACTTATTAATTCCATTAAACCACTCTATTTTACATAAGATTCATTTATTCTCTAACACTGCAAATAAGAAGTCAGTAATCAGTTTAGCGTTCATTCCTTGGTAAGGGCCATGCCTTTACATTCTGGGTGCTTTATATATGATTTCTGTTTCAGTATTCCACAATTTCAGGATGGGCCTGGACAGGGATTTCTTCTTTTTATTTTTTATTTTTTTTACTCTAGTCATGGTACTTTTTCTCACTAATCCATAAATTAACGGCTTTAACCAATTCTGGAATATTTCAAGCTAACTTCTACTTGAATATCATCTCTTCTCAATTCTCCATTTGTTATTCTGAAATCACTACTAAATATGTCAGACCTTACCTTTCATGTTTCATCTCACTGTGCCTGTATAATTTCCTCACATCTATCCCAGTTCTCTAAATATGTTTTACATATAATTCAATGAAGGTTTATATTTTGGTGGTCATTTTTCTTTTTCTGTTTTTTTTTTTTTTTTTTTTTTTTTGAGACAGAGTCTCACTCTGTCACCCAGGCTTGAGTGTGCAGTCGCACAATCTCAGCTCACTGTAACCTCCACCTCTCAGGTTCAAGCAATTCTCCTGCCTCAGCCTCCTGAGTAGCTGGGATTATAAGCGCATGCTGCCACGCCAGCTAATTTTTGTAAAGACAGGGTTTCACCATGTTGGCCAGGCTGGTCTTGAACTCCTGGCCTCAGGTGATCCACCCGCCTTGGTTTCCCAAAGTGCTGGGATTACAGGTATGAGCTACTGCACCCAGCCATTTTTCATTGCTAATGAGTTTTTCTCCTAATTTTCTCCTTTAATATGTCTAGTTATTACGTTTTTTTTACCTCTTATTTTATCATTAATCCTTTCAAGAGTATTTATAATTTTTTTTAAAATTTTGTCAGAATGTTTTATTCAGTGTCATTCACTAAACTACAAGGAGCTATGCAAATTATGCAAAGGGCTGCAAAACAGTAATTGCCTTGAGAAATTTCCACCCTAAGCTAAATGGACTAAGCAAAAGATTGAATCTATAAGTACTTGGTGGAAAGATTCCAGCTCCTGTACTTAGAGACAGGAAGTTTGGAAGATCCTATGATTCTAGTTTCTGGAAGTACCTACAGGTCCTCTCCCTACAACAAGGCCAAGGAGAAAATGTTTAATCAGGAAGGGTGGGTTTATTTTCCCCAACAAAGTCTTCTCCACGACAATCGATGGATGGAGGCCTCAGATGCCTCTGGTAGTCAGCTGCTCAGTGCAGAAAGCCAAGCTAGATACTCGATTTGTGTCTAGGAGGGTTTGTCTTGGCACAGCTGACAAGTGGATAAGGGTTCCAGAGAGCTAGGCTGAGAGTCCAGTCAGGCACAGCCCATTTGAAAGGCTTAGCAGGTCTCCCCCTGGGAATTCAGTCCTCCTCCCTAGGGCATTCTGTGGCTGGATTCATGACCTCTGCCTTCTCACCTGAGCACAAAGGCAGTAGAGCTTGTGGCATCAGGCCAGGTGTTCATTTGCCCAGCAGAAGTCACTAGCTGGGCCCCAGGCTGATTTTTACAGCTCATTTAATAAAATGGATTAATGGGGATTATAACTAGATGTGGGCACCAAGGTGAAGGAGACGATGGGAAGAGCCCCTGCAGGTCTACTTGTCAGCTTCCCCCTTCTCTCCTGTGGTCACCTGAGGCAGAAGTGAGGCTGGGCTGGGTAGAGTCAGGACATGGTGGGCTGCATTCAGAAGGTGCAGCAGGAAGGAGTGAGGGGTGGGAAGAGGAGCAAGATGGCAGCTGACTAGGAACCCACAGCACCAGGACCTGTAGATTTTATTTAATAAATATATTATCTGAATTTCTGAATTCTAATCTTGCTATTTGTAGTGTCTGCTAAGTTTCAGGATTCAGAGACTGTTTTCTTTAAGAGTTTGGAATTTTTGAATTATGAGATCATTTTCACTGAACCATTATTCATGTCAATCTCTACAATGAGATTATATCTTGCCAGAGAGGTCTTATATTTGCACAGATAACTACACTGGTGATTCCTGTCCTCCTCTACTTAACCCAAACCCCTTCTAAATAACAGAACCGTATTTCTAACTGAAGATTCAGTCATTTTCTAAAATCAAAACACAAACACACACAAAAACATACAAACATAACATCTTAATTAATCACGCAGGCAAGAAACACTGTCACCAACATATCACTCCTCTCCCATTTAGTAGAGACTTCCCTTTAAATTTCACCAGTCCTCTCTATCTACATTATCACTGTCTTTTAGTTATGGCCCTACTTGGTTCCATCTTCTGACAAGTAAGTTATGTAACAGCATCTAAGTAGCTACTACTAACTCACTCCCTGAAATACACTCCATATGCAACTGAATTATAACAAATATGTTATTACATGAAATCTACAATTTCTTATTAGTTATTAAGTGTATCTTTTTATTACACATTAATCACAATAAATATGTATTAATATAACTAAACGAACAGATTCTCTAAAAGATTAAAGCAGGATAAACCATATTTAGAACCTAAGCACAAATTTTAAGCCTTAATATTAACGGGCATTAGACACATTACAGTATACATTGCTACTCACCTTATGAGCAGGTACCAGATTTACTAAAACTGTATCCAAAAGCTCCTGAGACACTGTATCACCTTCACAAATAATAGAGCTCATAAGGTCTACCATGTGCATATGGACTTTCTGATTGTGGCCATTGCTGCAATTCAAGACAGATTTTGTTTCAATTACAACTGAGATATACAGGATTTACTCTTAAGATGACACTGACAAGCATTATGCTTTAAAAAATAATACTAAAATATTAAATAAAATTCTATGTATATACATTTAAAGCTTCCCTCTCTCCCACATCATACAAAAGTATACAAATTATATTTTTACACTATATTTCTTAGATTTTTCCCTAATTTTAACCAGTCTCACAATCAAAAGTAATTACATCAAAAGCAACTTCAGTTCTGCCTTAAATTCAGAAAATCGAATTGCTCTGAAGTTAATTCTAGTAAATAATTTTAAAGCATACACAAAAAGCTCAAATAGCCATATGCATTAAGAAGTCAGTATGTATATGTTTTATAGACAAATAATGCAATCCAAAAAAATTTTATACTGGCCTTATGCCACTCCTCTAACCAACAATTACATATAATACAAAATTAAGCTCTATTCATTTTTGAAACATGTATAAAAATAAAGTGTGTTAAAAGTTACATCTCTTAGCCTTCTAATATTCATTGTAACAGTTTATGCAGATTCACCTACAAGTTCAAAATTTGTTACCTTTAATGTTACATACTTAATAAAATAAACTTACTTTATAACTGAAAATAAGGTTCTGTATAGCTGGGTGAAAATTTCATTGCTATCTTCTAACTCAAAGCATATGTTATATGACTTGACCCAAGCAATGTTCTAAAAATAAGATGTAAAAAAGTGAAAGTTAAGCATTTTGATTTTAAAAATATACAAACAAAAAAATCAGTTTAAAATGTCATCTCAAGATACAAGATATTGCTTACCTCAAGTAAATAAAAATACCTATTGAATTGTGGGCTCTTTGTATCCTCTAGCCCCTTCAACTGTCTTGTTATAAACATAAATATATCCTTAAATAAAAAAAGACAAAGTGCCATTTAGATTATGAACGCTAAATGAAAATGACCGTGAAACTCCAAGAGTTTATTCAGCACTCACATGTACATATCATAATAAACTATAAAGAACCAGAAAAAAATTTTATTTGGCTAAAATTTTTTAAAAGTACACCTTTATATGAACAACATTAAATATCTTACATTAAATATCTTACTATCCTTCATAGGAAAACAGTAAATCATTTGCCATAATCTTAAAGTCAAAAAACTTCATCTTATAGCAAAAGTTAAACAAATAAACCTGAAAACTGAGATAGCTAAAATTTATGCTATTTTTAGAATAAAAAATGTTGCAATGACTGAGAGCTGATCAGGTTTCCTGGAACAGTAAAATATATGGTAATTAAATAGCAAGAGCAGTTTAGGAAACAATTTTTTTTTAATTGCCAAACGACAATACAATAGATACCACAGAGAAGCTGAGACTCTTAGAAGTCAACTTGTCAAGCTTCCTACCAATCATTGTAATTACCTGCTTTTCCCCATCTTTCTAAATCTATTCCCATCTCATATTTTTGACTTATTACTATATCTGCATTTGTATCTACATTTGTATAAAGCAACCACACAATCAAGTCTGCATAATAACCAGCTAACAACATGATGACAGGACCAAACCAGCACATACCAATATTAACCTTGAATGTAAACACATTAAATGCCTCAATTAAAAGGTGCAGTGTAGTCAGTTGGTTAAAGAAGCAAGGCCCAACTGTATGCTGTCTACAAGAGACTCATTTCATATGCAATGACACTGATAGTGTCAACGTAAAGGGATGGAGAAAAATCTACCAAGCAAACAGAAAACAGAAAAAAGCAGGGGTTGCTATTCTAATTTCAGACAAAACAGGCTTTAAACCAACAATGACAAAGAAGAGCATTACATACTGATAAAGGGTTCAATTCAACAAGAAAACCTAACTATCCTAAAAATATATGCATCCAACAAAGGAACACACAGATTCATAAAGCAAGTTCTTAGAGACTTATGAAGAGACATAGATAATGACACAATAATAGTGGGAGGCTTTAACACTCCACTGACAGAATTAGATTATTGGGGCAGACAGCTAACAAAGATATTCAGACCTAAACTCAGCATTTGACCAAATGGGCCTAACAGACATCTACAGAACTCTCCATTCAAAACAACAGAATATACATTCTTCTCATCTGCACATGGCACATACTCTAAAACTGACCACATAATAAGCCATAAAACAATCTTCAGCAAATTCTTAAAATGTGATTCACCACATAATGATGACCACATATGTTGAAGTTGACAGCCAAATCAAGAACAGAATACCAGCCAGGCACTGTGGCTCAGCCTGTAATCCCAGCACTTTGGAAAGCCAAGGCGGGTGGATGGCTTGAGCCCAGGAGTTCAAGACCAGCCTGGCCAACATGGCAAAACCCCATCTCTACTAAAAATACGAAAATTAGCCAGGCATGGTGGCATGTGCTTGCAGTCCCAGCTACTCAGGAGGCTGAGACAGGAGAATTGCTTGTACCCAGGAGGCAAAGACTGTAGTGAGCCAAGATTGTGCTACTGCACTCCAGCCTGGGTGACAGAGCCAGACTCTTCTAAAAAAAAAAAAAAAAAAAAAGCCACAAAAAGAATAAAATACCTAGGAATACAGCTACCCAGGGTGGTAAAAGACCTCCACAACAAGAATTACAAAACATTGCTCAAATAAACCACAGATGACACAACAAATGGAAAATCATTCCATGTTCATGGATAGGAAGAATCAATGTTACTAAAAAGGCCATGCTGTCCAAAGCAATTTACTGAATTAAATGCTATTCCTATCAAACTACCAAGAACATTCTTCACAAAATTAGAAAAAACTACCTTAAAATGTCTATGGAATCAAAATGGACCCCAAACAGCCAAGGCAATCCTAAGCCAAAAAAAAAAAAAAAAAAAAAAAAACAAAAAAAAAAAAAACAAAACAAAGCTGGAGACATCACATTACCCAACTTTAAAGTATACTACAAGGCTACAGTAACCAAAACAGCATGGTACTGGTACAAAAGCAGACACATACAACAATGGAACATAAAAGAAACTCCAGAAATAATGCTGCACACCTACAACCATCTGATCTTCAACAAAAGCACAAAAACAAGCAATGAGGAAAGGACTCCCTATTCAATAAATGGTGCTGGGATAACTAGCTAGTCATATGCAGCAGACTGAAACTGGACCCTTTCCTCAAACCACATACCAAAATCAACTCATGATGGATTAAAGACTTAAATGTAAAACGTAAAACTATAAAATCCCTGGAAGATGACCTAGGAAATACCATTCTGGACATAGGACCTGGCAAAGATTTCATGATGAAGATGTCAAAACCAACTGCAACAAAAACAAAAATTGACAAATGAGACCTAATTAAACTAAAAAGCTTCTGTACAGCAAAACAGAGTTAACAGACAACCTACAGAATGGGAGAAAATATTTGCAAACCATATATTGAACAAAGGTCTAATATCAAGAAGGTAAAAGGAACTTAATTAACAAGCAAAAAACAATCCCATTAAAAAGAGGGCAGGCCGGGTGCAGTGGCTCATGCCTGTAATCCCAGTACTTTGGGAGGCCAAGGCAGGCAGATCACAAGGTCACGAGTTCAAGACCAGCCCAGTCAACGTGGTAAAACCACTCTACTAATACAAAAATTACCCGGGCGTGGTGACGGGCACCTGTAATCCCAGCTACTGGGGAGGCTGAGGGAGGAGAATCACATGAACCTGAGAGATGGAGGTTGCAGTGAGCCAAGATCGCACCACTGCACTCCAGCCTGAGCAACAGTGCGAAACTCCATCTAAAAAAAAAAAAAAATATATATATATATATATATATATATATATATGGCAAAGAACATGAAGAGATACTTTTCAAAAGAAGATATACGTATGGCCAACATGCGTATGAAAAAATGCTCAACATCACTGATTAGAGAAATGCAAATCAAAACCACAACAAGATATCATCTCGTACCAGTCAGAATGGCTATTGTTAAAAAGTCAAAAAAAAAAAATGACAGATGCTGGCAAGGTGCAGAGAAAAGGAAGTGCTGATACATCGCTGGTGGGAATATAAATTAGTTCAGCCATTGTGGAAAACAGTTTGGCAATTTCTCAAAGAACTGAAAACAGGACTACCATTTGACCCAGCAATCCCATTATTGGGTATATACCCAAAGGAATATAAATCATTCTACCATAAAGATGCATGTATGCATATGTTCGTAGCAGCAATATTCACAATAGCAACGACACTGAATCAACCTAAATGCCAATCAACAGTAAAATGGATAAAGAAAATATTTCATATACACCATGGACTATTACACAGCCATAAAAAATGAGATCATGTCCTGTGCAGCAACATGGATGCCACTGGAAGCCATTATCTTAAGCAAACAAACGCAGGAAGAGAAAACCAAATACCACGTTCTCACTTATCACCAGGAGCTAAACATTGAGTACATATGAACACAAAGAAGAGAACAGACACCAGCATCTTCTTCACGGTGGAGGGTGGGAGGAGGGTGAGGATCGGAAAACTACCTATTGGGAACCATGCTTTCACCTGGGTGACAAAATAATCTGTACACCAAACCCTCATGACATGTAATTTACCTACATAACAAACCTGCAAATGTACCCCTGCAACTAAAATACAATTTTTTAAAAAAAAAGGTTACTTAAAACAAAAAAAGTTACTTTGATAGTAGTACTGTGGAAAATATGTTCTCTATGAATGAACCCTTCCTCGATTGCTGAAAGAGTACACACGCCATATTGACCCTATGTAGTGATGGAAAGACAACAGTCACTTATAACCTCACCAATTACTGCCTAAACATGAAGCCAACTGTATAAAAGGGGTTTGCTGATGACAATAACTAACTGAAAGTGGAAAGGTAAGGCTCAAATATCACAATTTTCTAATATGTATACAACACTACTGTATACAAAATATATAGACATACAGATATACAAATCTGACGCTAATCAAGACGAAGTGAAATCTCTTAAATATTTAGAAAGCACCCTCAAAGTCAGTAATTTTTAAGTACTATCCCCCCCAAAAAAAAAAGAGACATTTAGAATAAGACTCAAAAATTCATCAGAAAAACCAAATACTTAACACTTTTCAGCTAGGGAATAATGCACAAAGACCCTAATTTCAGCTCTTTTACAGTCTTCTCATAAATTGTCCTGTTAGAAACAGAACAGATATGTAGCTATTCTTTAGGGAGAATTTCTCGTTACCCCCAAAGCCCTGAAATAGGTCCTTGATTATGCAAACTGAAAGATCCCCAAGAGAGATAAATAAATTGTACAGTAGCAGTCTTAAGTTAGACTTCCTCGTCATGAGAATGTCAACAAGACATCTAGTACGGGAGAGCCACAGCCACTATCAAACAAATGGAATCATTCCTTAAACCGATTAAGTATCTCCAAATGAGAAATTCACATTTAGAAATCAAGCTAGTACCTGGGTATACAACTACATGGACCAGCTCATGTTATCTACTTTAAATCTCCGACCATTCTCAAATCTTACAATTCAATACCACCTTTAAATGACAAATATTGCCCTCTACCTCCCTCATCCTAAGATTCTTTCACCAATCAAAATTTAAAACAAGCATGCCCAAAACAGGTTGCACATCCTCTACTTGAATTTTGGTAGACTTGATCAAATAAGCACATTCCTCACTTCAGTTATCAAGAACTCCATGAGTCCAAGAACCATGCCTGGGTTTTTTTCACCACTGTAAATCCAGTTCCTGACACATAAGTAACAGCAAGACTTATTAAGTGAAATAAACATAAATTGCCTATTTTTTCACACTGTGGATTAATAATCTTTCTATGGACTCATTCTCTAACCCATAGTTTCCACAATTATCTTTTTTTTGTTTTGTTTTCTGAGACTCTCGCTGTGTTGACCAGGCTGGAGTGCAGTGGCGCAATCTCACTCCATCCTCCACCTCCCAGGTTCAAGTGATTCTCCTGTCTCAGCCTCCATAGTAGCTGGGGTTACAGTCATGTGCCAACACAGCCAGCTAATTTTTGTATTTTGAGTAGAGATGAAGTTTCACCATGTTGGCCAGGCTGGTTTCGAACTCCTGACCTCAGGTGATCAGCCCACCTCGGCCTCCCAAAGTGCACAGGTGTGAGCCACCGCACCCAGCCTCCACAATTATCTTTTATTGTTGCTGTTTTTAATTCCTACCTGATCTGCCTTATAAACATTCAGTATCTTTTGCGCAACTCTAATTACTTCATGCTTTCTACCAGCATTTTCCTAAAAAGATTACTCGTGCTATTCCCCTTCTCATCTTTTAAAGATTTTGCATGTATATAGTTTTACCTACAATTACTGTAACCAAGTACATGTCTTTTGTACCTTTCCATTAAAATTTTGTTCACTGAATCTTTTTTTTTTTTTTAATAGAGATGGTCTCACTCAGCCCAGGCTGGAATGCAGTGGTGCCATTTTGGCTCACTGCAACCTCCGCCCCCCGGGGGTTCAAGCACTCCTCCCACCTCAGCTTCCCAAGTAGTTATGGGATTACAGGTGCACAGTACCACACAAGGCTAATTTCCTTTTTTTTTTTTTAAAGTAGAGACAACGCCTTGTTATGTTGCCCAAGCTGTTCTCAAACTCATGAACTCAAGTAATCGTCCTGCCTCGGCCTCCCAAAGTGCTGGGATTACAGGCCTGAGCCACTGCGCCTGGCCTGTATTTTCTTTGTAACAATTTATATCACACCTTCCATTAAATAAATGAGGATTATATATTATAAACTCATGTTTATACTAGGTATTGTGTTTTAAATAATGGCCATGGTCTTCAATATGGATTTTCAAAAGTGAAAAGGAATTGCCCCCAAAATTATAATGAAAGAAACAGAGCTAATGATGACATGATATAAAAAAAAATATACACTGTATTAATCTACTTCTTAACCTCAAGACCAGAAAGTTTTTCAAAAATAAGTTCTTAAAAAAATAAAAAATAAAAAAATAAGTTTAGCAAAAGATTACTGTAGCTAATGTCAAAGAATCCAAGGAAATCATCTAAATACCTTAACTCCTATTTTAGTTAGAAAGATAAATCAAAGTATCGGTCAATCTTGGAGTTATTTAAATCAGTACTTGCCTTTAGTTTATCAGGGGATGTGTAAGGAGCTTCAGGAGCATAAATCCTGAAAATATCAGCAAGGCAGCAGGCTACCAGTAAGCGAACATCTTTATCAGGATGCTTGAGAAAAAAATCTGAAGCAAGATGTAAAGCTAGGTTTAAATAAAGCTCCTTTTCTTCTTCAGAGTCCTGGTCCATATCCATAAAAGTTTTCACAACCATCTATACAAAAATAAAAAATCAAATAATGAAATGCTCCATGTAAAACTACAGTCATGTGAAATAAAGGTCATGTTAATTGCTAAGGTTAACTTCAAATGAATATACTTTCATTTTTCTGCAGAAAGTCTCTATTTGAGAGAACACAATTTTCCTAAAACTACAAAGTAAACTTCTATTTAAAAGACTTACTAAAATATTTTTTCATTTACCCAAAATATCTGCTAACCAGATTTTTAAAGATTAAATTGCCCTTATGTAGTAGTCATTATTGGCAGAATTCCAATAGAATATTTGTGGAAACTTCTGGTCTCACTTGTACAACTGGACTAAAAGGAGTATGTCCTTAAGAATACCATCTTTTTTAAAAATAATATTTCTAATCCTTTCATGAGAAGAAAAAGTATATGCCTAAAGAAAACCCTAAGATGACAATTTAATTTTCCATTTAAGTCATTAAACCACTCCAGTCACATGGTTTTATTTAAGAAAGGATGTCAAAGATGCATCCCTCAACACTGAAAAGCTACTATGAAGTATCTACCACGGCATCCAACAAAATATTTCTTGTGTGGCAATAAAAGAGAATATGATGTGGATAATTCATTAATTCAGTTGCACATGTGAGTTAAGACAAAGGAAGCTAAAAGAAATGGTTCTTTTTTCAAAAATATTTCTATAAAAGGTGAATAGAAAATAGAATGGTATACCATGAATTCTCAGAAGAGCTTTCTCTGATTTCAATATTAGTAATTACAATGATGATCTCAGTCTGCACTATTCCTACTTTAGATGAAACAAAATTGCCTGACTTGACAGAACTGACATTTAAATACAACTCCAATGGAAAGGTGACCACCCAGCATCCACTAGGTGGTGCTGCAAATACTAGGCAACAAGTGGGGCTGGCCACAAAGTATCAATAATGTTAAATGTCTTGGTCCTTTATGCTGCAACGATTTCCACTTGCCATCCAGCTAGACTTCTGAGTAACAAATGGCTCGATTTCTACTGAATTCTCAGAGCAGCTGTGGAAAACACTGCTCCTCACAGAGCAGCCTCTCAGTTCTATTATGCCAGATACCAGAACCAACAGTAGACTAATCCTTGCAACCTGGTACTACATTTAGATTAAGGGTATGATGTCTGGGTCTTTTAGCTTTTTTATTTTATTACTTTTAAGATTTATGCTTGATTGCCTATATGTTTAGGAAAAACAACAAAGGGTAAAAAAGAACTGCATGCATGTAACTATTTATTTCTGTAGATCTCTTAACAAAAGATAAGAGATTAAGCATATTTTGAATAAAATGTTACAGGAAAAAAAATTTTATAAACAGTATCACCTTACACGTTAACAAATTGTTATAATGTATAAAACTTACATGGGTATTTGTACATATCATCCTACATAATTTTTTCATATTTTTCTAAGAAGGAGGATGCTAAAAATGGAACTATAAATTAGGAAAATAAATGAGAAAAAAGTATAACTGGATTACTGCTAGACATAAATGTCTACAAAATAATGAAAGCATATTACAAACATTAAATATGAGTACTGAGGCAATCATTCCACCAACAATAACCACAAAGTTTGTTCAAGGTCCAGAAAATGGGAATTCCTCACTACTGTCTACAACTCAAATGCTGTTATGAAACTCATTAATAACTCATGAGTCCTCCAAATTAGGAAAGAAATCTGAGAAAATAACATCTCTAAAAGACACTAATGCTAATCAGTTTTAAGTGTAGGCTCTGAGTTCAAGATTAGTTTCTCAACAAACAACAGGAATGCTCACTTAGTATAAACAAATATAAGGTAATAAATGTATTAGTTTCTCTAAACATGCAATAGGTCAAGAGAAGGTAAATACATAGAAAATGAAACATGTCATATATAGAAGGGATTCATAGCTTGACTATTCTTAATAAAATACACACCAGTTCCCAACTAGATAAAATATCCACCTATTAGTAAATTTAATCTGCTCAAAGATGATTTTCCTTTGAATAAACATCTGATATCTGACATTCTGATACTTTAAGTATAAACATATACATGTACAATATTAAGACTTTATGTGAAATTTATGATAGTATTAGCATCTTTTTCTCTTTATAAAAATTCTATACACCATGTAGCAATAAAGAAGAGTGTTTTTAAGCCCCTGGATCTTCAATGATTAATTTGGGAACATTTTTCAGCCCTGACATCCAGGTAAATAATAATATATCAAGCAACATAAATATCTAGGTAGATACAACCTCGATCGGAAATGCTCAAAAATAAAGACCATCTAAACTAACTAATAGACCAGCTTAACATTCTCCTTGAACACTATGCTTCTTTATCCATTTTAACAATTACAGAGATCATCACCACCCTAAAGGAAAAGGTGAAAATATTATTCAAACACATATGAAGAGGCCCTAGCCTCATCCATAGAAGTTCACCAGCAATCTTGATTCATTACTACATGTCAGAAGCAGAGGGAGAAGCTTAAAGTGAAGCCCTTTGACCTACTTTGAAAATAACTTACAAGAAAGTAGTACACAGCCTAATTACTCAGTATAAAGACTTAAAACTCCCTTAAAGTGGCTGTCTTTAGAAACTATATAGGAGAAAGGAGACAACTTTGTATAGACAATAAGGAATATGAGTATTGTAGACTTGTTCTTTATACCCAAGTATAGGAGATCCTAGAAAATCTAAGCTTCACCTAATTGCTGTCCCTTTAATCATAGCCAAATAATCCCCACTGTACCTTATATACTCTACTCCCTTAGATCTTTTCTATGCCATTTGCTGCTTTGCTTTGCTTTTTTAAGTTACCCTAACAAGATACATTATAGCCCCATGTGATTTCCACAGGGGACCTCTGACCTACACAGATGTCCAAAAGAATAGAATTTTACTCACCTTTAATCGTCTCACCATCTCCTCTTTAGATATTTTATCTGATATTTCCTTGACCCCAGGCGGATATGTAATTTTTCCATCATTGGTCCTAGTCTTTGAATGAGCCATGACAGAAATATTTCTACCCCTGAAACAAGAAAACTATTAGATGCAAACCAAAAAATAGATATAAACATTCTTAACAAACATAAATGGTAACCTTCCCCACCAACCAAAATTTGTAACTACCTCCTAATTTACAGTAATTTACTTTACCATTTAATGAAAATCACTCTATTGAACATTTCCCAAAATTATTTTTAGAAAAACAAAACTTATTTTTACTTTCATTTCCTCAGTGGCAAGCTTTGTTATTTGTCCTAACCCTCCAACTAAAAATAATAATAATAATAGTAAGCTAGAGAAAAAGAATAAAAAATATATACTTTTTAAAAGCACCACAAAGTACTCAAACTAAAACCTAAGAGAAAATAGGAATCCAAGGAAGTAAGTGGGAACACTGGGACATTATAGCTACTTATACTCTGAAAGCATTTTTCATTTCTGACAAATGTGGGATTCAGTTTTGATGGTCTTATAGGGAAGGGGAACAGAAGTAAATCTGAACATGTCACGGCAGACAAATAGGAAACTCTCCTGACATTAATGTAGGCCACCACCCTACCCTAAGAAGATATACCTGCAAAGGAGAGGGTAAACTAGAAATGAACACCTCTTTTCCCCAGCCCCACCCCCTAGAGGGAACCGCTGAGAAGGCTGCCTTGGTGCTAAACAGAGAAAGGCAACACGAATACAGGGAAGGAACAGGTAATTAGTTTTGGCCATGGGCCTGCACACTTGCTGCGGTTGACATGACCTAAGTGGCCCAGAGAATCTCAAAACATGAACTCACAGACCCCTGGTTAATAACAGCCCCAAGCACCTAACATAAGTAAATCCAAGTCCTGCCTAGAGAAGGGTGCCTTCATCCTAAGTATCAAAGAATCCCCACTATGATGTTTCTAGAACAATGAGCAAGTATCAAGTCAAAAATAACCAAGCAACTATGAGGGAGAACCAGCAGAAATACCACACAACAAAAATAGACACAATTTTTGTGTCTATCAAAGACTGTAAAACTACTATAATCTTAAAGAAATAAAAGACAATTCCAAAAATATCTACAGGAAACAAAAAAAATTATAAAGCTAAACTAGAAGATTTTTTTTAAATAGAACTTCTAAAAATGAAAAAATACAATTACTGAAATTGAAAACTCAACAGGTCAATGTATTCGCAGATACGAAAAACCATTAAAGGCCAGGTGGGATTGCTCACGCCTGTAATCCCAGCACTTTTGGGAGGCCAAGGCAGGCCTTTTGAGCTTAAACTTTGAGCTCCAAAGTTTAAGAACAGCCTGGGCAACATAGCAAAATCCCATCTCTACAAAAAATACAAAAATCAGCCAGGTGTGGTGGCACACCCCTGTAGTCCCAGATACTCGGGAGGCTGCAGTAGGGGAGCTGCTTGAACCCAGGAGGTGGAGGTTGCAGTGAGCTGAGATTGCGCCACTGCATTCCACCTGTCTCAAAAAAGAAAGAATGAAGTGAAAGAAAGGTCATAAGAAATTATCCGGAGTGCAACACAGTGAAACATACAACTGAAATACATAAGGATAGAAAGGCCTAAATGTAGCCTACAATTCATGGAAGTTATAGAGGGAGAAGAATGAGAGATTCACTCATGGGATTCATGAGAGTACCAGAAGGACTAGGTTGAAGCAGAAGCCAAATACCTACAGAGAATATCATAAAATACCAACCTACAAATTCAATAAGCCAAACAGGATTAAATTTAAAATAATAATAATTCCAGAAAACAAACAAAATTTAGAGCACACACAGTACCTTGAAAGGAATAGCATTTAAACTAACAGGTGACTTCTCAACAGCAACAACATAAGCCAGAAGACAGCAAAATGTTATCTTCAAAGCAGAGAAAGAATATTACTGCAAATCTAAAAGTTTACAACCAAGGAGTATAATTTTCAAGTGCAGAGTAAAATAAGGGCAAATTAGCCAAATGAAAACTAAGAGGTGTAAGTATTTATATATAAAGTACCTACAACATTGCTTAGCACATACTAAGTACTATATGTGTATGTAATATACACAATCAGGTTAAAAGAAAAGATTTTTAAATTTCAACATAAACACCTTAAAAGACAATGAAAAAAGTGGATACATGCTGAAAGTAAAAGGATGGAAAATTATGTCATGCAAACACTAAAACCAGTTAAGCTAAATATCAAGTTAAAAAAAAAAAAAAGATAAATAGGCCCCAGATTCACTCTGTGGTATTTACTCAATAGAAACGTATAGTTTGTCCACCGTAAGACATATAAAAAAATGTTCACAGCAATACCATTCAGTTGCCAAAACAGAAAACACAAATGACCATCAACACTAGAATGAATAGCAATTTGTAGTATAGTCACACAGTGGGGGCAAAAAAAAAAAAAAAAAAAAACACCAGCCATGAGAGAATAAATCATTGCCTCACACAATAATACGGATTAACATTACAAACATCTGGATAGGCATGATGGTTCACATCTGTAATCCCAGCATCTGGGAAGGCTAAGGCAGGTGGATCACTTGAGCCCAGGAGTTCAAGACCAGCCTGGGCAATACAGTGAGACCTCATCTCTACAAAAAATAAAAATAAATTAGCCAAGCATAGTGGTGTGCACCTGTGGTCCCAGCTACCCGGGAAGCTGAGGTGGAAGTCCTGCTTAAGCCCAGGAAGTCAAAGCCACAGCAAGCCATGATCACACCACTGCACTCAAGCCTGAATGACAGAGCGGACCTTGTCTCAACACACACCACACACCACACACCCACACACCCACACACACACATCAAAGTGAAAGAAGCCAGACACAAAACACTACATAAGAGTATGATTACATTTATAAGCTCGAAAACAGAGAAACCTAATCTATGATAGTAAAAGTCAGGACAGTGATGTTTTGGGAGACAAATGTTAACGGAAAAAGGGGTGAAAAGATACTTCTAAGATGCTAGTTACACAAGTATTTTCACTTTGTGTGAAGTCATATAGAGCTAAAGACATAAGTTTTGCACTTTCCTGAATGTATGTTATACTTCAACAAAAAGCTTAACAAAACAGATAACAAGAAAAGCTCCAGACATTTAAATCTTTTAAAGCACTTCTTAATAATCAATGAATCAAAAGAAAACAAGCGTAGGATCAACAAAGTCAAAAAATCACAGGTCAATCTTATAAATTTGATAATATAACATTTGAAAATGCAGATAAAGCTGAGAAACTACATCTTATTACCAAAACTAACTCAAGAAAGAAAAAAAATGATTAAGAAACAAAATCAATCATTAACAGATCTTTCCACAAGGAAAAATATCCAAGTCTAGATGGCTTTACTAGTGAGTCCTGTCAAATAAAGGAAGAAATATTTCCCATGTCATACAAATAGTTCCAAGAAATGAAAAACAAGGGAATCCTTCCCAACTAGTTTTAAGCAACTAATTAGCATAACTCTGACAACAAAACCCAATGAGAACTATCAGAGGCCTGGCACAATGGCTCCTGTCTGTGATCCCAGCACTTTGGAAGGCTGAGGCAGTAAGACTGCTTAAAGCCAGGAGTTCAAGACCAGCCAGGGCAACAAAGCGAGATCCTGCCCCTACAAAAAAAATTAAAATGAATAAAAAATTAGCCAAGTTGAGGTGACAAGATCACTTGAGGCCAGGAGTTCAAGGATGCAGTGAGCTATGATTGTGCCACTGCACTCCAGCCTAGGCTACACAGTGAGAGTCTGTATCTGAAAAAGGAAAAGAAAAAAGAAAAGAACAATCAGAGAAAATAAATCACAGACAAATCTTAATCGTAAATGCAAAACTCCTAAACAAAACATTAGGAAACCAAATGCAGCAATATATTCGTAAGTGTTTATCCCGGGAAGGCAAGGTTAAATTCATCACATCAACAGGCTTAAAAAGAAAATCATATTTAAATTATATACTAAACAGATTTTTTCAAATCTCAATAAATTAAGAAAAATTTTATAAATTCAACAACTCATGACTGTAAAACAAAAACGAAACAAGAAACAAGTTTAATAAACTAAGAATTGGGTGAAAGTTTCCTTTATCTGAGAAAAGTAGGACGCTATAAACACCCTACAGCATAAATAATGTTTACTGACAATCCATTAAAAGCTTTGTGTTCAGGAACTACAGGAACATAACTACTATCATCACTTTTTTTTTAATTTGACACTGCAATAAAGATGCTAATCAACAAAAGAGGGAAAGAAAAAGAAATAAAGGGTATAAGGATTTAAAATGAACCAGTCGTTATTCACAGATGATATGTTTATGTACATAAAAACTTCAAAAGGATTTACAGATAAAACATGTGACTTATTAAGACTGAGTTTAGCAAGGATGAAAAGTAAAAAAACATCAATATAGAATCTCGTTCCTCAACTTACAATAAGGTTACGTCCCAATAAACCCATTGTAAATTTAAAATATAGTTAAGCCAAAAGTGCATTTCTATCATATGTCAAGAAACATACCAAATGTGTATTGCCTTCACACCATCATAAAGTCAAAAAATTGTCCTAAGTCGAACCACCATAAGTCAGGGACATCCATAACAAGCATAAGTCACCAACAGGTAACAACAGGTAACACAAATACTTAATGGTAAAAGACTAAATGCTTCCCCTTTAAGATCAGAAACAAAGAAAGGATGTCTACTCCCAGCACTTTTATTCAATATAATGCTAGAAGCCCTAGGCAGCACACAAAGAAACAGAAAATAAAAAGCATACATATTGGAAAAGAAACTGTCCCTACATCCAGACAACATGATTATCTACACAGAAGATGCCAAAGGAATCTACAAAAAATAAACTACTAGTTCATCAAGGTTCCAGGATACAAGATCAACATCCAAAAATCTGTGTTCCTCCTGTGCATAGTCATACATCACTTAATGATGGGATGCATTCTAATAAATACGTTGTTGGGGAATTTTATTGTTGTGCAAACATCATACAGTGTACTTACACAAACCTAAATGGAACAGACTACTACATACCTAGGCTCTATGGTAATAGCCTATTGCTTCTAGGCTACAAACCTGTACAGTATGTTACTGTACTGAATACTGTACACAACCATAACACAATGGTAAGTATTTGTGTATCTAAATGTATCTAAACATAGAAAAGGTACAGTACAAATACAGTATTATAAGCTTATGGAACCACCATCATATATGCAGTCCGTCACTGACAGAAAAGTTGTGTGGTACACAACCGTATATGAAAAAAAGTGGTAGCGGTAACAGGAAAGAACAGAGAGAATACAATAAAAAGTTCTGAAGACACTTTCATATCTATGTTTTTTAAAAAGGACACTGTACCTATATTTCACACCATATACAAAATTAATTCGAGGTACAGTAACAACTTAAATATAAAGGCAAAGTGTTAAAAGCTTTTAGAATATGATAAAAGAGAATAGCTGCATGACTTCAGGTTAGGAAAAACACTAGCAAGAACCAAGTTCATAGTTACATTCCTTCAACCAAAGAAGATACTCAGCCAATGCCTAGGACAAAGCACTCCAGGGAAAGATTGATAAATGTGATAGGCTTCTCTTCCACTGAGTCTGGAGTGGAAGAAAGTCTCTCTGCCTTATTTCAGAGACAAAAGCTGTTCATGATTCATAAAAACAAATACATGAATATGGCCACGACCACAGCTATACAATGTAGACAGAGTGACCTTGTAAAATATACTCATCCATGTAACCAAAAATTTATCAAGCGCCTCATATGCAGAACACAACAGCAGAAACTACAGAGCAAAACACGTAAAATGGGTCTCAAAATCCATGAAGAGAAACAGACATTCCCCTAAATAAGTGAATCACAGTTGATTCTGAAATTATCCTAACAGAAATAAACAACAAGCTTGGAAAAAATAAGACTGAAAGAAAAACCACTTCTGTAAGTGGACAGGGGTAAAGTGGTAATAATACAGAGAATAAAAAGACAGAAAAAAACATTCTGAATAAATCTCAGAGAGCAAATTTCAGTTACTGGACCAGAAGTATCACTGAAGGAAAAGGTGGAAGGAAGTAAAGGGAGCTAAGACGGAAAAAATAAAGAGACAACAAAGAGGGAGGTTACTCAATTTGCACTTCAGTCTTATAAAACAGCATTGTAAGGAGAGGTTTGAAACACCTCTGTGAATATACACAGGTTGTTTTTCCTATGAGTAAAACATACTGGCCCTTGTCTACTAAGCAAACTCTATAGACCTTAAAGTCTCATTTTAACTTTTTCTGACCTCAACCAGGCAGAGCTAGACTCTTCCCCTACAGCTAGTCACACTTTGAAACTACTACAATTAGCATTTATCACATTGTATCTATTGTACTTATTTCTATCTTTGTCTCTCCCACTAGACTGTAAGCTCCTTAAGAAAAGTAGCATATAACATTTATGCTAGCATCTATCTGCTAGCATCTATCGCATATAATAGCTACTATCAGTAGTAGGCACTCAGGAAATAATGAATGAATGAACGACCAGAACTATTCGAAGAAATTATGTTTACAGCAAAAAGTAGAGCTAGACACAGGAGAAATTAAAACAAGTTAGAAAACTACTGCAAAATTCCAAGAAAGAAGTAATGAGGAACTGACTGTAGGCAATGACTACAAAACAAGAAAACTGATTCAACGACTTATGAATGATTATACCAGAGAAGCAGAACACGATTATAAGATTCGAAACCTTTGTTCCTAGAAGGCCATTTATTTAAATATTTATTGAGAATTTGCTTGGTGCAATATACTAAGTACTAGGAATACAATGATGAGCAAATGTACAAGAAAGAGCTCTGCCCTCGTTGTAATGGAGATGGGGGAAAACCCAGAGAGAGAGATTAAGTCTTGGGAAAAATAAAGTTTGCTCTAGAAGGCAACTGTAGATTATACATCTAAAGTTCTAGAAAAAAAGTGTAAAATGAGAAAATATTTTTAGAACAATTTATTGTTCATGCTTTATGGGTTTACAAGATGAGTAAAGAAAATGAGTAGGGTGAGCTGAGATACCAACACTAAACCTTAATGAAATACCTATAGTGACTGGGGTGGTGGGAGCCCACAGGGGAGATAAAGAAGGAAAACAGAAGAAAGTCAAGAAAATGGCTTTAGAAAAATGAGAGTAATTGTTACAAAAATCTACGGAAAAAATGTTTGAAGATGAAGGGGTGATATATAGTGATATTACAAAAACCTAGGCAAAAATGTTTGAAGATGGAGGGGTGATATATAGTGATGATTACCCTCAGTGAAAACATACAAAATGACCTCAGCAAATACTCCCTTGAATTTGACAGGATATTTGAGAAAAAAGTGTCCAGAAAATGATGGGAATGAATACCAAATTACGAGATAAGAAAAAGGTGAAAAGAAAAAAGAGGAAGCAGAAAAGGAGCAACACAGACGAAGAGGGTATCATTGTCAATGAAAAACAGGTATTGATACAGAGCTGCTCCTTAAACAGAATGTCAAATAAATGATTTGACATATAATAGTTCCTTTCATCTTTGGGGAATCTCAACTATTCACTATTAAGGTAGAGCAAACAAAAAATGAAAAATAACTGCACTTAGAAAATAGTCATATAAAACTGGCCTATATCAGACTCTATTTTATAAACTATAGTATATTACAGAAAAATGTGATTTTTTTTTCTTTTTTTTTTTTTTGAGACGGAGTCTCACTCTGTCACCCAGGCTGGAGTGCAGTGGCGTGATCTCGGCTCACTGCAAGCTCCGTCTCCCAGGTTCACACCATTCTCCTGCCTCAGCCTCCCGAGTAGCTGGGACTACAGGAGCTCGCCACCACGCCTGGCTAATTTTTCGTATTTTTTTAGTAGAGATGGGGTTTCACTGTGTTAGCCAGGATGGTCTCGATCTCCTGACCTCATGATCTGCCTGCCTCGGCCTCCCAAAGTGCCGGGATTACAGGCGTGAGCCACCACGCCTGGCCAACAATGTGCTGATTTATCAGTTTCTCCATTTAAAAAATATAAACTTTAAATTTACCACCAATTTATAGTAAAACTATAACCTAGAATTTCCCTTCTTTCAAAGGGTTATTTGAAACAAGCATTTTCAGAAAACAATTCAGTTCAAAAATTATCATATGCATATTATTATATTTACATTTTTATGTTCAGCATGAACAGTAAGCATAAGAAAATATTCTAATACTAGGCCACGCACAGTGGCTCACGCCTGTAATCCCAGCACTTTGGGAGCCCAAAGTGGGCAGATCACCTGAGGTCAGGAGTTTGAGACCAGCCAGGACAACATGGCGAAACCCCGTCTCTACTAAATATACAAATATTAGCTGGGCATGGTGGCGCATGCCTGTAGTCTCAACTACTCGGGAGGCTGAGGCCAGAGAATCACTTGAACCTGGGAGGTGGAGGTTGCAGTGAGCTGAGATAGTGCCACTGCACTCCAGCATGGGTGAGACAGCGAGATTTCGTCTCAAAAAAAAAAAAAGAAAAGAAAATATTCTAATACTAAAGATTTTTTTAAAGTTCAAATAAAATGATCATTAATTAAATATATGAGAATCTTTTAATGACACTGAGTACAAGAAAAATCAACGAAATGGTCATTCTTTAATATTATCAGACATAAATAAATGTTCATAGATGTAACTAAACAAGAGACTGTAGTAAAAAAATATGTAAGATATTTTCACTGAATAGAAAAGGAAAACAAAGTACTGACTAAAGAGCAAGAGCAATCATAACAATAAGCAATCCTATTTTTTAATTGATTTAGGCATCCAAATCAACAAATAAAGACCGGCATCTGCCAGTTTCATGTTGATTTTTCTTAAAAATTCACAGTCACAGAAATCAAATCAAATCACCACTAGAATCCATACTGGGCCATGTTAATTTAAAGCTGTTTTTCCTTCTGGGATTCCACTCCAGGTTTGAGGTGGAATTCAAAGGAAAACATAAGATTTTGTGAAGAGTCTGATAAAGCTACAGAAGGCAGTCTTCGCCACAACTGCTACCTCTTGCAACCAGCAGATGGTGCCCTCCATAAAGACAACTCTTCAGTACACAATAATTAAACAGTGTAAGAAGTTTAGCTTATTCTTGTTGAGGGACAACCAAAAATCTAATGGGAGTTTTTCCTAAGAGAAAAAAGGCTAAGTAAATTATGCTATTCTCCCCTAAGCATACAACTTGAAAGCCCTGTTTACATATTTTCCAACTGTTTAAACAAAAAGCTGCCTTTTTCAACATACAATTTTTTGACTAATCTACCATGCAGCTTGAATTAATCTTTATTAATTCAAAATCAGTGTATTTATGTTATTCCTTATTTGTTCTGGTAAAACAGTGATGGTGAATACTTTAGGAAGTTCTTTTAGAAACTGGACCCTTTCTTTGAATACATATTTTTGTTAATGTTTATTTGTAAAAGGGCAAACATGGTCACCTGCCTACATCATTTTTTAAGGACCATCAATGTTATGGAAGATACTAAAGTTTAACTGGCTCAAACAGAAAAGGAGCCCCAGGCCCTGGAATATCTCGACCTGCATCAGTTTCTAACCGCACAGAAAGTGTTCTGTTAAATCTCTTTAAAGTAATTCTTGTATATTAATAGTGATAATATCTCTCATTTATTGAGTGATTAGTATCTCTCTGGTCAGTAGTCAACTCGATATCCCATTGTGGGGGGTGGGGGGGTGGATAAAATTACGAATTTTTCTATTCACGTCATATCTCCAACACACCTTCTTGTACAACACCGCCCTGCCCCACGCCCCCATGTAGACTGCTGCTGCTTCATTGAGAAAACAGAAGCGCCATCAAACGGAAACCCTCAGCCTCTTATTACCCAATTTACATGCCTATGTACATTTGCACCCATTCCCTCCCTTCCCTCCTTCCCCATTCCTTCCTTCCCTCCCTCTTCCCTAATACCAGAAAGGAAATAGCCCTCCTCACATCAAAACACTAACCCCTTCATAAGCACACAAAATCCCATCCTCTACTCAAAGACTTTTACTTGGTTATCTCCTCTTTCCCCCGTATCAGCATCCTCTGTGTCTACTAGATACTTTCTCTCAGCATTCAAATATATTCTGTTATTGGATGGATGGAAGGCATTCAGGCAGGAAGGGAAAGAAAATACAACATACCTGCTTAGACTACAAATACCTCCCCTGCCTCAGGTATTGTCCTCTCTCCCAAATTACCTTCACAGACAAGCTTCTCAAAGAGTAATCTATACTATCTACTTTCAATTCCCATTCACTATTCATATTAATCCAACCTGGCTTCCAAAGAGTTCCCCACCTGCACACTCCACCTCATCAGCAAAATGCTTTTGCCGCAGATTGCACTAAATCACTAGCAGATTGCAAAAAATGACAACAAATTTTTCCATTCCTTGTATCTACACCCTTACAATGTGACTTTGCTGCTCCTCCCATCAACAAATAAAAGTGTTTTTTCAGACCTAGAATCTGAGATGGCGTTATGACTCTTTTAGGCAATGGGACATTGAGAAGTTTAGTAAGTGTTTGTGCTCTGGGTTAGCTTACCTACTGCTCTTGGAATTCTGCTATGGAGATGTCAGCAAGTCCAAGCTATCCCAATGGAAAATTAGAACGTATATGCACAGAGGCACACTGTCCCAGCCATGGTCATCATGAACAAGCCAGCCCTAACCAAATCACCAGGTGACCACAGAGGCATATCTGTAGACGCATAAGCAACCCCAGCTAAAATCAGCTAAGCCTGGTCCAGATCAGTAGAACCACCCAGATAAGCCAAACCCAAATTGCCAATATACACAATTGGGAACAGTTGTTTTCAGTAAGTCAGTCTTCGGGTGATTTGTTATGCAGTAAAAGCTAACTAAAAGTCATCAGTTGACCTCTATGTTGCCAAATCAAGTGAACACTTTTCTAATCCTTATTTTATTCATCTCAGCAGTATGATACACAGTTGACCGCAGCCTCCTCCTTGAAACATTATTTTCCTTTTGTTTCTTCTAGTAACACATTGCCTTTTCCTGATTTTTTCCTACCTTACTGGTCATTCCTGTCTCCTTTGTTGATTTCTCTTCTACTCAACCTCCAAATATCAGTTAACTCATCAGAGCTCAATTGTCTTTTTACTGTTTATGTTCTTCTCCCAAGGCTTTTGCCCTAAGCTTTCTTTTAATACATACTCCATAAAGATCTCTCTTTTCAACTCCAGTCCGCACATACAATTGTCTACTTAACATTTCCACTTGGGTATTCTCAAAGATACCGCGAACTCAAGATACTCAAAACTAAACAAAATGTCTCCCAATTTTTTTCTCCCTCCAAAAAAATCCTCATTCTTCATTCCTCTCCCTCTTCAGTGTGTGTTGCCTTCATGTACCCATTTCTTCCTCGCAGTTTTCTGGGAATGAAGCTTGGCAATTCCCTTTCAATATTTACAGTCAACAATCAAGTCCTATAAATGCTACCTTGCAAAATGTAAATGAAATCAACCCTTATTTAGCCATTACTTCACCACAACATAAATCTACGCCACATCCAACTCATTCTTCAGAGAGCAACCAGAATGATCTTAATAAGCTAATCTCTTCATATCACTGCCTTACTTAGAATTCTTAAATAGGTTCTCACTGCCCTTCGAATAAGTTCCAAATATACTAATCTGACCATTTGCTCATTACACTCCAGTCACATCTCTATTCCTTGAAGACACTAAACCAAGATCCTTCTGTCTCAGGGTGTGCTATTCCTTCTGCTTCAATAAACTTTTTCTCTTCTCTAGCCCTCATGCCTGGCTAACACTGCTCTTTCAAGTCTCACCTGTCAATCAGGGAAGCTGTCCCAAATCTACTCAGTCTAAATAAAATCTCAACTGCATGCTCTCACACCACCCCTGCACTTTTGCTTCAAAGAATTTATCATAAATGTAAATACAAATTCTCTAATGTGTTTCCCCTTCTGAACTGTAAACTATATGAGAAAAGTTTAGGGATCCTAATTTGTTCACTGCTACATACCTAATGCATAACACAATGCAGGTTAAAAAGCAAAAGCTAAATAAATGTTCTTACTAAGATGAACTATATAATTATGCCCACTTATAAACAAGAAAACTGAAGTTCAAAAAGGTTAAATAACTATGCTAAAGTTATCAACTGAACTTAAATTGAGCCATATCTGATTCCAAAGCCTATGCCCTTAACCTAATGGTTTTCCAACTCTGGTGCACTGCTGAATCCTCTAATAATCAGACCCAAACACTTCCATATGAAAAAAGCTCCATCAGGAAATTTACATGCCAAGTTTAGTAACAAATGCCTTAACACTACAATATAGTGCTAATTCTGCCTACTATCTCTGTAAGCATTTCTGATACTTTATATACGTAAGCATGACAGCTTTTTTTAAAAACAGATCATGGTTTTCAAAGCTCTTTCATGCACACATTTTCCTTCAAAATTCTATAAAAGTAGGAATCATCCCTGTTACAGATGAAGAAAATGAAGTTCAGAAAGCTGACGAACTCGCATACAGTCACCCTGTAGTAAGTGGCAGAGCAATGACAAGAGGTCAAGTTTTCTCGTTTTTACTTCAGGCTCTTTAGGGAATGCTGAATTGGAAATTAAGAATCAGAATACTAGGCCGGGAGCGGTGGCTCACGCCTGTAATCCCAGCATTTTGGGAGGCCGAGGGAGGCAGATCACAAGGTCAGGAGATCGAGACCATCATGGCTAACACGGTGAAACCCCGTCTCTACTAAAAATACAAAAAAATTAGCCAGGCGTGGTGGCGGGCGCTTGTAGTCCCAGCTACTCGGGAGGCTGAGGCAGGAGAATGGCGTGAACCGAGCAGGCGGAGCTTGCAGTGAGCCGAGATAGCGCCACTGCACTTCCAGCCTGGGCGACAGAGCAAGACTCTGCCTCAAAAAAAAAAAAAAAAAAAAAATCAGAATACTAAAAAATCGGAGCAAACTGAACAGAAACAAAAACGTTAGCCCAACCAGAAACTCAAGGCACAAAGATATTTTAGCTTAATTAGGTGACTACAATGGCACTAATTAAAAAGGCCAGGCCGGGCACAGTGGCTCACGCCTGTAATCCCAGCACTTTGGGAGGTTGAGGCGGCCAGATCACAAGGTCAAGAGATCAAGACCACACTGGCCAACATGGTGAAACCCCATCTCTACTAAAGATACAAAAATTAGCTGGGCATGCTGGTACGCACCTGTAATCCCAGCTACCTCGGAGGCTGAGGCAGGAGAATCACTTGAACCCGGGAGGCGGAGGTTGCAGTGAGCCAAGATCACGCCACTGCACTCCAGCCTGGCACCAGAGCAAGACTCTGTCTTTTAAAAAAAAAAAAAAAAGACAGGCCAGGCATAGTGGCTCACACCTGTAATCCCAGCACTCTGGGAGGCCAAGGCAGGAGGGTCACTTGAGGGCAGGAATTCTAGACCAGCCTGGGCAATACAGTGAGACCCCCACTATCTCCACAAAAAAAAAAAAAAAGTAATTGGCTGGACATGGTGGTGCATGCCTGTAGTCCTAGCTTCTCAGGAGGCTGAGGCAGGAGGATGGCTTGAGCCCAGGAGTTCAAGGCTTCATCAAGTTACTGCACTCCAGCCTAGATAACAGAGTAAGGCCCTGCCTCTTTAAAAAAAAAAAAAAAAAAAAAAAAAAAAGGCAGTAAGAAATATTGCTGAGGTTGTGAAGAAACTGGAACCCTCATATTTTATGGGAATGTAAAATGCTGCAGCCATTTTTGAAAAACGTTTCACAGTATCTTAAAAGGTTAAATGTTGGCTGGGCACGGTGGCTCATGCCTGTAATCCCAGTACTCTGGGAGGCCAAGGCGGGTGGATCACAAGGTCAGGAGTTAGAGACCGGTCTGACCAAGACAGTGAAACTCCATCTCTACTAAAAATACAAAAATTAGCCAGGCGCAGTGGCAGGCACTGTAATCCCTGCTAGTCGGGAGGCTGAGGCAGGAGAATCGCTTGAACCCTGGAGGTGGAGGTTGCAGTAAGCCGAGATCGCACCACTGCACTCTAGCCTGGGTGACAGAGTAAGACACTGTTCTCAAAAAAAAAAAAAAAAAAAAGTTAAATGTAAACTTACAATATGACCTAGCAATTCCCCTTCTAGGTGTCCATCCAAGAGAAAACCTATATCCACACAAAGACTTTTACCAGAATATTCATGGCAGTATTATTCATAATGCCCAAAAAGAACAAACAATCCAAATGTCTATTAACTGGTGAATGGATAAACAAAATGATACTAATTGGAATAAAAAGGAAAAAAGTACTGAAACAAAAGTGAATCAACTAGATTCTGTGCATGTACATATACATGTGCACATATTGGTGAAGGTGTTATAAAAGAAATTGGGACCAGTTAATCTAAGTCTTTAAGTCTCTGATAAGGAGTCTGGTCATTATCACATAAGGCAGTTGTCATTTTTTTTCTTTCTAAGAAATTTAAAGAGAAATGAGATTTGTATTTTAGAGAATTTCCAAAGACAAAGACATACCAGCTAGAACACAGGAAGACTGCGGGAGTCTATGAGGGACTGCAAGCGGCTCACTGAAGCAGTAACAGGAAGCTCTGAACAATTGGAAGATAACATAAGAGTATTTGAAGAGAGGATATAACAGAAAACAGGAGAGAAGTATAGTTTAGTAGGAGAAAAGAGATTGAGACAGAAGTAAAATCCAGGAGGCACTGCATAACATTACAATGTAGCTCTTTAAGATGACAATAAAATAGGCATAAAAGTACCACCCATATTGATATGTAAGGACCCAATGTACCATACTGTATACAGGACAAATGAGAGTACAACCGTTAATTCTACCTCATTAAAAGTAACACAGTATCCATAAAGATAAACAAATATTCAACAAATCTGCTTACAAAGTTATGTACCTAGTAAATAAAATATTTATGAGTAAACTGGGGGAGGGGTTATAAGAAAAATTAGGATGTCAAGTCCACCAAAAAGTTTAATTTGATAAGTTTCTCAATAAATTTCCCTATAATGGGGAAAACTTAACAAAATCATTATAGTACATAAACACTTGATATATTCCTGAAAGACATTAGTTTTGAGGGACTGCATATGGATTAATATTACTAAACCTAATCTAAATCTAGTCTCACTGATTACATCTACCTTATATGCTTCCTGGCTAAAATCAACAACTTTGTTTTGTGACAGTGTTGTCCAAACACGGATAGCTGGTTTTGTTTTTGTTTTCTTAAATAGTTTTATTAAGATAGAATTCACATACCAAATAATTCATCTTTTAGAGTGTACAATTCAATAGTTTTAGATCTAATACATTTTTTGTGTAAAATATATGTAACATAAAATCTACCATTTATAAATGTATAATTAAGTGACATTATTAATTATATTTACAATATTGTGCAACCACTACCATTTCCAAAACTTTTTCATCACCCAAAACAGAAAGAAACTTGTAACCATTAAGCAATAACATCCCATGCCCTCTTTTCCCCAGCCCCTGGTAACTTCTACTGTCTGTCTCTATAAATTTGCCTATCCCTAAGTGCCGCATGTAAGTAGAATCACAGTATTTGTCCTTTTCTGTCAAATTTCACTGAGTATATTTTCAGGTTCACCCTGTTACAGCACTTATCAGAGCTTAAATTCTAGTAGCTGGGACCACAGGCGCGCGCCACCACGCCTGGCTAATTTTTGTATTTTAGTAGAGACGGGGTTTCACCATGTTGGGCAGGATGGTCTCGATCTCCTGACCTCAAGACCCGCCCGCCTCAGCCTCCCAAAGTGCTGGGATTGCAGATGTGAGCCACCACGCCTGGCCCAGAGCTTCAATTATTTGTATGACTGAATATTATATGTATATACCACATTTTGTTTATCCATTCTTCTGCTGGTGGACACTTGGTTTCCATTCTTGGCTACTGTGAACAGTGCTGCAATAAACACTGCTGTACAAATACCCATTTGAGTCCCTGTTCAAATCTTTTCAGCATACAGCTAGCAGTGGAATTGCTAAGTTTATGGTAACTTTATGATTAGCTTTTTGAAGAACCACCAAACTGTTTCTCACAGCAGCAGCTAGCTACATCAGCAAATGAGGGCTCCAATTTTTCCACATCCTCTTCAACAGTTATTTTCTGGTTTTGTTTTTTTATAGCCATCCTAGTAGGTATGCAGTGTAACCTCATTATGTTTTTGATTTTCATTTTCCTAATGATTAATAGTGTTGAGTATCTTATGTGCTTACAGGTCATTTGTGTATCTTTGGAAAAATGTCTATTCAAGATCATTGCTCACTTTTAAATTAGGTTGTCTTTTTGTCATTGACCTGTAGTTCTTTATATATTCTGGACATTAAATCCTTGTTAAAGATATGACTTGCAAATATTTTCTTCTGTAGGTTGTGTGTTCATTTTCTTATGTCCTTTGATGCAGAAAAGTTTTTAATTTTTATAAAGTCCAATATATATTTTTTATTGTTTGTGCTAATAAATTCAGGTTCATAAAATTCTACTCCCATATTTTCTTCTAAAAGTATACAGGCTTAAATCTTATATTTACATCATTGATCATTTTGAGCTCATTTTTATCTACTATGTGAAGGAGAGGTCCAACTTAATTCTTTTGCATGTGGAAATCCAGTTGTCCCAGTGTCATCTGTTGAAGATATTCTTTCCCTCTTTGTTTTTAATAAGGATATCCTGATTCCTCCTCTAGAAATTTTGATTCAGGAGGTGTGGGGAGAAGCTTCAGATTCTGCCGTTTGTAAGGAATGTCTCAGACAATTCCTATGGTCAGACAAGTTTAGAAAACAGTTTAGAACACAACTTCAGGTGTTCAATTCGTATTGTAAAGAAGCCAAAGAACTTTTTTTTCCCTTAAATCCTGGCTTTGCCTTCAGATACATATTCCTGGCCTATACTATATCCAACTGACAACTTAGGTAAGAACTCCTAATTTTCACAAAAAACTGTCAACTTTACTGCACCTTTGATCTCTAAAACATTGGGCTCTGCCAAAACAATACAATCAAACTTGCCACAATACAGACTCAGATCATTCATTCTTTCAACAACAAATATTTATTGAGCACCTATTATATCCCAGGTACTGTTGACTGGGGAATATAACCGTAGGAGAAAGCCAAAGATTATTGTTCTCGTGGCATAGCTTATATTAAAGTTGAAGGAAAACAGACAACAAATGTCAATGTATGTGTTAGATAATGTGAAATGTTAAGAAAAATAGAGGCTGAGCGCCACGGCTCATGCCTGTAATCCTAACACTTTGGGAGGTCAAGGCAGGTGGACTGCTTGAGCCCAGGAGTTTGAGACCAGCCTGGGCAACACGGTGAAACGCCACCACTACAAAAAATACAAAAAAATTAGTCCCAACTAATTGGGAGGCTGAGGTGAGAGGATCACCTAAGCCTAGGGATGTCGAGGCTACAGTGAGCCACGATCCCACCACTGCACCCCAGCCCAAGCAACAGAGTGAGACTCCATCTCAAAAAAAAGAAAAAAGAAAAAAGAATAGAGATGGCCAGGTGTGGTGGCTCATGTAATCCCAACACTTTGGAAGGCCAAGGCAGGTGGATCACTTGAGACAGGAGTTCGAGACCAGCCTGGCCAACATGGTGAAACCCTGTCTCCACCAAAAAAAAAAAAATACAAAAATTATCCGGCCATGGTGGTGCATGCCTGTAATCTCAGCTACTCGGGAGGCTGAGGCAGGAGAATGACTTGAATCCGGGAGGCGGAGGTTACAGTGAGCCGAGATGGCACCACTGCACTCCAGCCTGGACAGAAGTGAGACTCCGTCTGAAAAAAAAAAAAAAGTAAGGAAGAGAGCTGTTTTAGCTTGCAAAGACTGGAAAGGACTCTATGACAAGGTGACATTTGAGTGGAAACCTGAAAAAGAATGATGATAAACCATGCAAATACCTGAGGGAAGAATACTCAAGACAGAGTGAGGCTCAGAGATTTTAACCTTGCACTATCTACTACCCAACTACTATCAAAGAAGACCAGAGAACAATTATATTTCTGAAGGATTTTTTAAAGAAATCCCATTCATCACTTCCTCTAGATCAGGGCTTCTCAACCTCAGCACTCTCACGTTTTTTGCCAAAAATTCTTTATTGCAAGTGGAGGTCAGGGTGCACCTGTGCATTGTACAATGTTCAGCAGCATCCCTGAGCTCTGCTCACTAGACATGAGGAGGGCATGCACACCATCACCATCCCCAGTTGTGACAACCAAAAATGTCTCCAGACATTGCCAAGTGTCCCCTGCAGGGCAAAATCACCCCACACTGAGAACTACTGCTCTAGGTCTGTTCTTACACTCAGATTCCACATAGGAAACCCATAAATGGTCTTCAGGAGGTCTATGAACCATCTATAGTCATCTAAAAGAGTATACAGAGTTTGCATGCATGTGATAATGTACATTCTTCTGGGGAGATGGAGCAGAGCTTGTGGTGTATTCTCTAACATCTATCGTCAAAAAAGAAAGTTAAGGAACACTGCTTCTAATATCTCAAGGATGTTGAAGAACAACACCTGGAAACTCCAAATTTGAGCTATACTTGTCTTGGCCCCTACATTCACTTTCAGTTAGTTGAATGCAATTGGGTATCTTCTTTCTTTTCTTTTTGGCTTTCATTAAGTAACCCATTAAAAGCCTATAAACTAGTCACTGAATTTGCTGAAAGATGTTTTTGGAAAATCATCAACTCTGATTTTATTATCATCCATATTTTTTAACAAATGAAGAAAACTGGGACAAGAGAAATTCGCTGATTTTGCCCAAGATCAGAAAGTTCCCAAATGGCAGAATTAGAACTACATCATACCTGCTTACATGGTTATATGGCTGGAAATGGACACAGAGGCACACTCAACTTCTTGGTTTATTTCAAAAATAAACTATAAAAGCCCTGTAAGCAAAGTACAAAACCAATAAATCAAAGGGCATAAGATGAATAAGAAATATCAACCATAAGATGAACATTGTCTAAGAGCTATTGAGGAGAAGTGAAGCTTTATGTGACATCTGCATCCTCGCTGAAACCTAATGGGTCAGTGAGTAATGTAATGGATAACTCTATCAAGGATAAACAGAGAAGTGAGTTTTAACCACCCCTTTTTATCCCTCAATGCAAGCCAAAGTACAATTCAAAGTACTTAAAGTATGATTCAGTAGAAAACATTCTACAAGAATTGTAGCCAACACAAGGTATCCAATGTAGCCAACACTCGGTATCCAAATATACAAGAAATGCAGCCAACACAAGGTATCCAAAAAGCCAGTGATCTCAATGTCTGGTTTGACCTAGAAAAAAAGGAAAAGGTTAAAAAAAAAAAATCGAACAACTCGGAGCAATGATTCTTCAAACTTATTTTAATCATGAAACAAACTTTTCTAACCAAAACATTATAACAATGTGCAATATATCAAATAGGTTAAAAGAGCGCTGCTCTGGCTGAATTGACTGATGGGTATTCCAATACCCCCAACTTCTCTTGTCAAGAAAGTTCACAGAGAAAAATTTGAAAACCGGTGATCTGTCAGATGTTATTGGAAATGTGAATTATTACAGCCTTTCTGAAAAGATTTGTGTTAATATCTATTGAATTTTAATGACACATTCCCTTCAACCCAGCAATACTTCTCTTCCAATTCTCACAGGAATAAAAATGTCAATATAAATGTACTAGAATATTTATCTTAGCACTGTTTAAAACAAGTGGAAAAAAAAATCTGACATCGAAAAGGGAACAACAGCTACATGAAGTGTGGTAAATCTTTA
Organism: Gorilla gorilla gorilla; assembly: GCF_029281585.2. Classification (NCBI taxonomy): domain Eukaryota; kingdom Metazoa; phylum Chordata; class Mammalia; order Primates; family Hominidae; genus Gorilla; species Gorilla gorilla. Next base: position 46,949,474 of record NC_073238.2, on the reverse strand, counting down.
CCATGGAATATTATGCAGTCATTACAAAGAAAAAAATATAACAGTGTTAGCCAATAATACTAATGTACTAATGAGTGGGAAAGGCATTATACTCAAGTGTGTATGTGTGTGCACACATGTGGGTTTAATAGTATTTTTGGTAAAATAAACACTACTATAACATACACCAAAAAAGTACCTATTGGGCAATAAAAAACACCAAAAAAATCTACATAATTAAATTAATGGGAAGTATAGAGCATAATTTTTTTTTTTCCTGAGATGGGAGTCTCTCTGTGTCGCCCAGACTGGAGTGCAGTGGCACGATCTCGGCTCACCCCAACCTCCACCTCCCAGGTTCAAGCAATTCTCCTTCCTCAGTCTCCCAAGTAGCTGGGATTACAGGCACCTGCCACCACATCCGGCTTGTATTTTTTGTAGAGATGGGGTTTCACCTTGGCCAGGGTGGTCTCGAACTCCTGACCTCAAGTGATCCACCCACCACAGCCTCCCAAAGTGCTAAGATTACAGGCGTGAGTCACCACACCTAGCCCAAAATTATTTGTATTATTATTGCAAATATGTAAAAATGGAATATAGAAATGATTTGAGCTTGGGATGGAAGAAAGGATACATCTCTTGTAGATATGTTATTTCAAAGTATTTGTAATAAAGTATTTTTTAAAAGCAATCCTTAAAGAAAGAAAACTAATAATCTAGAGGTATTATGGATTGCCTATCCTTCAAGGCTGTTCTCTATTAACATTTTTTTCCCTTAAAACTGAACTTTAAATAAAGATTGGGCAACAGATCTATTCTAGATTATATACTCTGGCAGGAGCCAAGAGAGTAAATATTCTGAAATGTCAAAAGTGCTTCTGCTTTTAACAAGAATACAATCATACAGTATCACCCTCTTTCCTCCTCCTTCTCCCCACTAACTTCTCTTTCTCTCCCTTCTTACTTTCTCCTCCACCTCCCACTGTAAGATCTCAAACGGTATGCAAGAATTCAATTAGATGACCCAACTCTCATCTCTATCCTCATCCCACCTTCCAGATCTAAAACTCTCAATTCTATTATCTTACTATATCATGTACTTGCAGTTTTTGGCAATCCTTAATACTTATCACACCAACAATATTAAATATAATCTGTTCTTTACAGATTAATGCAATTACTAATTTGCAAATTAATTTTTCTCTTTTTTCCTTCATTTTCCCAGGAAAACAAATCACAATGGAAAGAACTGCAATACAGAAAATGGTTCTGCTAGAAAAAAGATTTTTCTTTTCAACCCCCTTGCAAACATAAAAAAATTTAAAAACTTTCTTCCTAAAAAAGAGTAAAAAAAACCAAGGAAACGAACTACATATTTTTAAAGTACCATTCAGAAATAAATTATAAAGTATATACTGTCTTGTGCGATGCAAATAACTCAACAGAGCAGCTTTGTACAAATATCTATAGCTAATTCTACAAAGTTGACTCCATTTTCTCTTCCATAAAATGTAGATAGCATCCATCTGCTTAATTACTGTACAGACTGTAAAGCACTGCACCTGCAGTTACCAAACTGTAAAACAAGACATCTCAGAGTCCCCTATATATCACAGCAAATTCACAGGCACTGAGGGATATTTTAAGTTCTCAAGGAAAATACAGCTATTCTCAAGACCTGTCAGACACCAGGTAAGCTTACCAGCTCAAGGTAGTTCCACTTGAACATGAGATCATTGTTCTACCTTCTTTTTGAAGGTAATATATCTTTGAGAAGCTAGGTTTTGGGACAGCTGATGTGATAAAAAAGTACTAGATAGAAATCAATGGAAAACAGGAAACAAAGGTGGCAGTGTTCAATCTGATTCCAAGACTTAAGAACTTTGCATATGCCCAACAGGCACACACATCAGATCAGTAAGCATATGTCACTATTTAAGCATAAAAAGGGAATGTTTTTATTTGATTGAACATATAATTCTTAAACCATAAATACTTATTAGGCTACTTGTATCTAACTAAAACAGAACTGTTATGTATTCTATTTTGGCTCCACGAAAAAATGATGAGACACTAAGGACACCATGAACAGAACATTTGGGAATGTCTCACTGTACATTTATAAGAGATTCTCATAGATGTAAGTTGCACAATTGTACAATATCTTTACTCTTTCTTCACTGCAGACAAGGCAAAGAAAATAAAAAAAAAAACAGCAAAACTGAAAACATGTCAAAAATGAGTAGGATGGTGACAGGAGGCTCATCATCACATTTTGTTCTAGAAAAGCAGGAGGCAAAACTAAAGACTGACTACAATAATTAAAGAAGAAAAAATTCCCAAATGTTGCTTATTTAATGGTTTATTTAAAGACAAGGTCGAATTCAGCCTTAAAACCTTGATTATCTAACAATGGTTTTCCAATACACTTTAGCAGATGAGCCCTCTTTTCAAGCCAAATCTCCCCTAAATTCTAGTTACAAAATACAGAAAAAGCAAAGTTCTGTTTGTAGTTGAGGAGGAACATAGGACCACGGTCTGGCTTATCTCCCTCCATACCTGTAACTGCATTCACAGGGGCCTCTAGCACTTCAACAACTCAGTAGGGAAGGGATTATGGTGCCCCAGACCTTCAATTAGAGCAGCTCAGCTTTACAAAGCATCTCACTTGAATAATGGTCTGGGGCTGGGTGCAGTGGACCACGCCTGTAATCCCAGCACTTTGGGAGGCTGAGGCAGATAGATCACTCGGGGTCAGGAGTTCAAGACCAGACTGGCCAACATGGCAAAACCCCATTCCTACTAAAAACACAAAAATTAGCCAGGCGTTGGTAGTGCGTGCCTGTGATCCCAGCTACTCTGGAGGCTGAGGCACAAGAATCGCTTGAATCCAGGAGGCAGAGGCTGCAGTGAGCCAAGATCTTCCCCACTGCAATCCAGCCTGGGCAACAAAGCGAGATCCTGTCTCAAAAAAAAAAAAAAAAAAAAAAAGAATACTGGTCTGGGCTGCTTCACAGACTAAAAGCTAGGACAATGCATTTCAAACTTTTTTTTTTTTTTTATTGCAACACAACCCAGTATATAAATATGCTTGGGAAAAAAAAATGTCTCATTAAACAATATCCTTCTTGTGTGTACTTCATTCTGAGGTTTTCTACTTTAATTAAAACCTGATTTACAAACTCTAGCCTAAAAAATTATTCCAATGACTTCTCAAAATACCTGAAATTAATTAAAATAAAATGAAATTCCACTTATACATAAAACCCCATCAGGATAAATCAAGTACATCAGGAGACTCAAATAGTCCAAAAGAGGTGCACAAACTGAGAATCACAACAGGTTATGTAAAATTAAACATTAATACAGAAAAACACAAAAGAATTTTTTTTTTAATTTTTAGTGCTGTCACAATGAAATGTGCAGAGATTTGTATATGTAGAACTAAAATATGTTAGCCAGGCATGGTGGAGCACACCTGTAGTCCCAACTACTCAGGAGGCTGAGACGGGAGGATCATTTGAGCCCAGGAGTTCAAGGCTGCAGAGAGTTATGATCTCGCCACCTCACACCCTGTAGTCCCAGCTACTCAGAAGGCTCAGGTGGGAGGATCGCTTGAGCCCAGATGGTCAAGGCTGCAGTGAGCTGTGATCATGTCACTGTACTCCAGCCTGGGCTACAGAGTGAGATCTTGTCTCAAAATGAATGAATAAATGAATGAGAGAATGAATGAAAAGGAAAAGCTTAAAAACTGAACATCTTTTTCCAGTAATATATATATTAATACTGTATATCCTGAAAGGCCCAATAAATCCAGCAGAAAACTGTTATCACATTGCTGAGCTCAAAAAAGTAAGGAAAATCTACAAGAACCTACCGACATCCAACCTTCATTTCCACACTCACCATCTGTCTCTTATCTGCACAAAAAAAGGGTAAATTGAAACCTGAACAGTAAGTAGTATGCACTTGGAGATGCAAAAGGGCAAATGTGCATATTAGCATTTGCCCTTTTGCCAATTGAGCTTGGACTCTAGAAAGTTCCCAGGTAGATGACAAATCCTATTTCTCAGTAGAAGCAATTTCTCAGTAGAAGCAAACTGAAATCTTCTGTGGATTTAAAAAATTCCTCAATTTAGGCACCCAAATTTTCCACATACCAAGCTCAACAAAACATGAGTCCTTCCCAAGAACCAACAAACACATAAGAAAACCAAACACCAAGAGTGATTCACGCCCCAATAAATTCAGATATTGAAATCTCATTGCCAAAATACAAAATATGAATGTTTAAACTTTTAAAAATGAAATCACAAAATCAGCAAGCAACAAGAGGCTGCTGAAAATAACAAGAGACTGAACAGTAATAAATACTTTAATGAAAAGTAACTGTTGATTTCAAAACCTCAATGGACAGGTCAAGCAGATTAAACACGACTAGTTTTACAAAAACCAGTAACTGAAGAAACTACCCAAAATGCAGGGCCAAGAGACAAACAGATGAAAATTTTTTAATGAAATTAGGAGATGCTAGAGGACAAAAAGACAACTTTGATATCTTAGTAAAAGAAAATAAAGAAAAAGAAACTCTAAACATGAAAGCAAAATATAAATACATAATAGCATGTATAATTTGGGGGATAAAAGGGAGAATAAAATGCTAGGCAACATCAACATGGAAGTTGGAAGGGGAGTGTTGACCAGATTGGTAAAAGGGCCTTTGTGTCAATTTTGCAAAGAGCTAAGGAATTAAGTATACAAGGCAAAATTTCAAGTGTAACAATTTTTTTTTTTTTTAAAAAAGGAATAGCTTGGCCAACATGGTGAAACCCCATCTCTACTAAAAACACAAAAATCAGCTGGGCGTGGTGGCACACGCCTGTCTTCCCAGCTACTCAGGAGGCTAAGGCAGGAGAATCACTTGAACCCAGGAGGTGGAGGTTGCAGTGAGCCAAGATCACGCCACTGCACTCCAGCCTGGCGAGAGAGCCAGACTCTGTCTCAACAACAACAACAAAGCAAAAAAAAAGGAAGAAATAGATTATAAACTGTAATTTCCCTAACAGAAAGAAAAAAGAAATGGATTGTGGAAAAATGAAAGTAACTAAACTTTTTTTAAAAGTAAAAAAAATGCAAGCAAAGAAAAGGGAAAAATAGGGCAAAAAGAAAATGAAATTTATAACAATCAGAAAGGTGGGTATGAAACCTGCCTTGCGAAATTATAACAGTGAGAGAAATCTAACATAACTGACTCCATCTTGCTTCTAACCTCACAAGCTAATTGCCTTTGCTTATTCCTATACATAGGTCAGGCTAACGATGTTACTATGTTTATAGTTTAACTTTAAAGCAAGGAGGATAATAGTCCCTTCCCAAGACTAATCCACCCCTCCTTGTTGAGGGACTAAAACCGACTTTGTATAACGAACACAAGGCCACAAGCTTAGACTTATGGTAGGGGCCTCAATTCTACTAAGATATAAGGATAAACAGTAACCAGTCATTGTCCCCTAGCCCCCTTTTTTATAATTACTTGCTGATCAGGAATCATGTAGCCAGTGGTCACAAGATATGTAACTTCTCCAATTACTCTTATAGATAACATCACTACTATGAAACCTAAAACTAGTGTTTGAGATATTTTTCAGACTTTGAATTCTGTTCTACCAACTGATGCCACACAGGGCTGGTGACCCATACCAAGAAAATGACTAAACTGGTCCTGTAACCCTCACCCAGGAACTGATTCAGCACACGAAAACAGTTGACATCCCTGTGATTTCATTTCCAACCAAACCAATCAGCAGAACTCGTTCCCTAGACCCCTGCCTGCCTGCTAAACCACCCTTAAAAACCCTAGTCTCCAAATTCTTGGCAAGGCACATTTAAGAACTATCTCCCATTCCCCTGACTCAGCTGCCCTGCGACTAAACTCGTTCTCTGCTGCAATACCTGTTGCCTCAGTGTATTGGTTTTTTCTGTAAAGCAGGCAAGAACCTGAATGGGCTGTAACAGGCACCTACATTCTCATCAGACCAAACAAATTTTTAAAAACAAAGAATTTTAACACATACAGAAGCCATCACAAAATGATTAAAAGATTCAAATTATCAGAAAAAAATTAATTTATATCAGCTATTAAACAATATGAAAATAATAAAAACTGATAGACCTGGAGGGACAAACCAACATGTCCACCGGCACAGTACAAGTTTTAACACATCTTTTCCACTACTGATAGATTATATACTAGAAAAACTAGTAAAGACATAAGAAGACTTAAGGTAATTAACAAGTACGTTTTGTTGGTCATTTATAGAGCTTTGTACCCTTACACAGTCTTTTCAAGCACACATATAACATTTACAAAAACTAATGACAATCTGGTACTTAACCCATGTCTCAACAAATTAAAAATAATCCAAATCTCACCCACATTTTCCCGACTAAAATGTAATCAAGTCAGTAAAAAAAAAAAAAAAAAAAAAAAAGAAAAAGAAAGAAAGTCATTTCCATATGTTAGGAAATGTAAAAACACTCAAATAATTATAATTGAATAGTAAAGAAAATAATACATATAAAACTTGTAGGAATTAGGAAAAGTGGTATAGAAAGGGAAATTTATAGCCTTAAATGTTTGTACTGAAAAGAAGAAAGTTTAATACAAATAAGCTAAGCATCAAACTTAAGCCAGGAAAAGAAATGAAGAATAAAATGAGAATGAAATCAAAGAACAGAGAAAGAAGATAAAAAAGAGTGGAAATTAGTTAATTAAATAAGAGAATGCATCTAAATAGCCCAAAATTAGCAGGTCTCTGGTGACGCTGATCAAGAATAGAAAAAAAAAGATTAACATTAGGGGAAAAAAATGAGATGTTAAATACAGAGATTAAAAGAAATATTGAAAGAATGATAGATAAAGAATAGTTCAAACCAGAGACTGGCAAACTTTTTCTTAAAAGACCAGACAGTAAATGTTTTTGGCTTGGGGCTCATACCTTCTGTCATAACTACTCATCTCTGCATTTATAGCACTAAAGCAACCAGACAATATGATTAGGTGTGGCTATATTCCAGCAAGATTTTATTTAGAAAAAGAGGCAGGCAGCCTGTGACAGGCCATAGTTTGCTGAGTCCTGCTTTATGCCAATAAATTTGCTATTTTAGATGATATTTCCTAGAAAAAAAAGTAATTAACAAAAAATTATTCAAGAAGAAATTTAAAACCTGAATAGAGCAGTAATCATTAAAGAAACTAAGTTAAAATATTCCCAAAAAGAAACATCAGGCTTGATGAGCTGTTCCAAATTTTGGAAGAACTGTCTCCATCTTACACAAACGATTCCAGAACACAGAAACAAAGAGAATACTTTCCACCTTCTCCTCTTTTTTTCGAGACAGGGTCTTGCTCTGTCGCCCAGGCTGGAGCGCAGTGGCAAAATATTGGCTCACTGCAACCTCTGCCTCCCAGGCTCAAGCAATCATCCCACCTCAGCCTCCAGAGTAGCTGGGTTTGCTACAGGAACACACCACCACACCCAGCCAATTTTTTTATTTTTTGTAGGGACAAAATTTTGCCATATTGCCCAGGCTGCTCTCAAACTCCTGAGCTCAAGTGATCTGTCTGCCTTGGCCTCCCAGAGTGCTGGGATTACAGGCGTGAGCCACCGCACCCAGCCATTCCATCTCTTTCAATGAAACAAGTATAAGTTTGACATGAAAACTCATAAACATACATACACAGATTAGCCAGATAACTTCAGCAATGTATTTAAAAAGACAACTCTACCACAGCACTAACAGAATTTTCCACAATAATGGAAATGTTCTGTAATTTCTGTTTTTCCATTATAGCCATAACCACAATTAGCACTTGAAATGTGGCTAGTGGTTACTATGTTGGCCAGTGTAGCTATATCCCAACCAAGCTTGGTTTACTCTAATAATGCAAGGTTGGTTTATTATCAGAAAAATTTATTATTCACCACATCACCAGACAGAAAGAAGAAAACTATGTCAACAAATGTAGAAATCAATACCCATTTGTTAAAAATAACAATAAAAAGAAAAGCTTTACCTGACAAAGGTTATCTACCCAAAACTAACAACACCATTCTTCATGTTGAAACACATCAAGCATTTCCTCTAAAGCTACAAACAATCAGAACCCCATTATCACTACCACTTTTTTTTTTTTTGAGACGGAGTCTCGCTCTGTCGCCCAGGCTGGAGTGCAGTGGTGCAATCTCGGCTCACTGTAAGCTCCGCCTCCTGGGTTCACGCCATTCTCCCGCCTCAGCCTGCCAAGTAGCTGCTGGGACTACAGGCACCTGCCACCACACCCAGCTAATCTTTTGTATTTTTAGTAGAGATGGGGTTTCACCATTTACAGAATGGTCTCGATCTCCTGACCTCGTGATCCGCCCGCCTCGGCCTCCCAAAGTGCTGGGATTACAGGCGTGAGCCACCGTGCTATCACTACCACTTTTTAACAGTTACCAAAGGACCCTGGCCAGCATACTAAGAAAAGAAAAAGAAATCAACAACATAAGGATTGGAAAGAAACCACAGTCTCATTATTTGCAGGTGATAGTACTGTCTATACAGAAACTCAAAAAATTAGTATTGTGAACATTAAAACTTAGCAAGGTGGACCAAAAAAATCTGTTTCATTTCCATATACCAGCCAAAGCAGCTGAAAATGTAATTTTAAACAAAAAGGTTTATTATAAGATACATTTTAAAAATCTAACCAAGGCCGGGTGCATTGGCTCATGACTGTAATCCTAGCACTTTGGGAGGCCGAGGCGGGTGGATCACCTGAGGTCAGAAGTTAGAAACCAGCCTGGCCAACATAGTGAAACCCTGTCTCTACTAAAAATACAAAAATTAGCTGGGCGTGGTTGCGGGCCCCTGTAATCCCAGCTACTAGGGAGGCTGAAGCAGGAGAATCACTTGAACCCAGGAGGCAAAGGTTATAGTGAGCCAAGACCGCACCATTGCACTCCAGCCTAGAGGACAAGAGCAAAACTCCATCTCAAATAAAATAAAGTGTTTAACCAAAGATGTCTCAGACCTATGTGGAGAAAATTATTACATTTGGGGGGCCACGTAATGTTTCAGTCAACAACAAACCATATATAATGGTGGTCTCATAAGATTATAATAGAGCTGGAAAATTCCTATCATCTTGTGACATCATAAACCATCATGATATCATACTTTATTTTTTGAAATAAATTTAACATAGCCTAATTGTACAGTGTTTATAAAATCTACAGTAGTGTACAGTAATGTTCTAGGCCTTCACATTCGCTCACCACTCACTCACTGCATCACCCAGAGAAATTTCTAGTCCTGCAAGTTCTATTCATGGTAAGTGCTCTACCTTTTTTATCCATCATATTTTTACTGTACCTTTTGTATGTTTAGATATGCAAATACCATTGTGTTACAATTGCCTATGATATTCAGAACAGTAACATGCCGTACAGATTTGTGGCCTAGGAGCAACAGGCTACACCGTATAGCCTATGTACACCCTGCCATGTTCACATAGTGAAGAAATTGCCTAACAAAGCATTTCTCAGAATGTACCCCTGTTGTTAAGTGACACGTAACTCTACTATGTCTATATCATAAAGATGCTCAATATCATAAAGATGTCAACTCTCCCCCAACAGGGTACCTCAAAGACCTTACCACCAAATTTTTAAATCATTTGGACATGCAAACAGCCAAACAACTTCTGAAATACAGGGTAGGGGTATTTGCCCTGCCAGACAGTAAGACTTGTATAAAGCTATAATAATTAAGGAAGTGTGGTATGACGGTGAAGATAGACAATTAGGCTGCAAAACAGAATTGAGTCCAGAAACAGACTCACACGAATATGGAAACTTGATGATGAGAGTTCGTTCTGCACATCACTGCAGAAAAGATGGACTCTAAAAAATGAGGTTGTGACAACTATCCATATGGCAAAAAGTAAGTATCAATCCCTGTTCCACTACTGGTCGGGAAAAAAGAAAAAAGCAACCCCAGTGGACTGAGATGAAAGACAAAGCTTTAAAGCAGGAAACTATTTTAATTACCCAAGTTTGAAGAGATGACTTCTTAAACAAAAGTAAATATAAATAACTACATGAATGCCCATATAAACCATAAAAGATCTTACTACATTAAGACTGTTTTTCACAAGACACCAAAAAAAGTAAATTAACTTCAACAAAGGAGAAACGAGGGAGAAGGTACGTGAGGGATATGCTCCAAGACCACCAGTGGATGCCCAAAACATATAGTACTGAACCCTATATACACATTTTTTTTTCTACACAGTAATGGGCCAGTAGTATTACACTGGACGGGTAACTGGACAAACGAATAATTCACATCCTGGACAGGATGGAGCAGAATAGCAAGTGATTTCATCATACCACTCAGAACAGTGGGCACCTTAAAACAGCAATTGTTTAATTATAACAATTTTCCATTTAGTATTTTCAGACCATGGTTGACCACTGGTAACTGAAATCACTGAAAGCAAAACCTCGGGTAGGACCATTGTATCTGTAACTCACAAAACTGATTTTTTTTTAAAGTTAGTGAATTCAAGTTAGTAGAATGTGTCCCCTCCAAAATTCTGGTGTTGAAACTTAACAACCAATGTTATAGTAGTATTGAGAGGCTGGGGCCTGAGTGCTTAGGCCACGAGGGCTCCTCCCTTATGAACAGGATTAGGCCCTTAAAAAAGCAGCTCCTGGCAGCCAGCGTTTGGCTATCTGGCCCTTCCGCCTTCCTTCCACCATATGAGAACACAGCATTATTCACCTCTGGAGGATGCAGCCCTTACCAGACTACACAATCTGCTAATGCCTTCATCTTGGACTTCCCAGCCTCCAGAACTGTGAGAAATAAATTTCTGCTCTTTATAAAAAATTACCTGGCCTTAGGTATTTTGTTATAGCAGCACCACAAGACTAAGTTAGTAATCAGAATATATAAAGAACATACATAATGATGAAAAACACAACCCAACAGTAAGATTAGCAGCACACTGCAAAAGAAGAAATATCCAATAAACACTTGACATGTTGTACCCCTCTCATTTGTAATAAGAGGAATACAAATTAGGACCACATTGAGGATTTTACACCCACTGAATTAGCAAAAACTGAAACAGGTAATGCCATTATTAAGCCAGATAACAGCAAGGGAAACAGAAATGCCACAGCTGGTTTAAACTACTCTTCTTTGACCCTTAGGGTTCACAGGGACCAGCCTCCTCTGAACCAAACGGGCCCTGAATACCTGTAAAAAATCTTGAGTTATATGTGCAAGAAACAAGTGGGAGAATAGCTACTGAATAAAAACAGCATTTGCCACAGTGGTCTCTTCCTTTCCAATATTTACATATCTTATTTATGTCATATTGTTCTGTTCCCAAGATATCCAAAACAATATATCTGTGTTGTAGATATGTATGTGGCTGCCTCTCCCACAATCATTACACCTCTCTCTCTGATAATGTAACTACAATAAAATTTAGGGAAGTACTAACAAGCAACTCTGTAAGTAGGTGCTAACTGGTGGCCAAGACAGGATAATTTCATCGCCCTAGATTATATTAAATAAATGGCTTAGGATAAAACAGATTTAAGCTGATTGAGATACGGCAATTCTTCTAGCCAAGGTTATTTATTCAGAGGTGGTCTGACCGTAGCTCAGAATTTTGGATGAGACACATAATATGGACATGATTTCACTGTCTCACTACTGGGAGAGCTCTCTTTTGCATAAGAGTTCTCTACGCAAAGACTGTCAACATCAGAGAAACTATTAATAGATGAATTACATTAATAGGTAAAAGAAGAAAATGCACAGGATCATCTAAATTAAACTGTTTATTATTCCTGACTTTAATCCCTTAGAGAAAATCAGGAAGAGAAGGAAAATTCTTTACTATGATAAATACTACTTTTCAGAAATAAACAGTAAACTTACAAACACTAGGGCATTTCCACTAAGACAACTGAAAAATGAGAGTGTTCGCAATATGTTAGGATTCTTGAATTGTTAAGGAACAAAATTTGCAGTTCAACTACCTTAAACAAATTTTTTTTTAAAAGGCTATATTGTCTCAGGTAAATAAATAATCCCAAGGTAGAGAAGGCTTCAGCATGGTTCCAACAGTGTTCTTGGCCCCATTTCTGTCCAATTCCCTTGGATTAGAAATCAGACAATGGCAACTCGGGCTACATTTTCTTTTATTTATATGCAGACATAGGCATAATAGCAAAATACTGAAAATACCTACATGTCCTTCAATAGAAAAGTTATATATTTCTTGGTAACATCATAAAATGGTGAAGTATTTTATGTGCTGGCTCAAAATCCAAAATGCATCACTAAATTGAAAAGGCAAAATAGTATCCATAGTATGATCCCATTCGTGTTTTTAAAGTATAAAAAAATTTTAAAGAGATGGGAGGGGCCAGGCGCAGTGGCTCACTCCTGTAATCCCAGCATTTTGGGAGGCCAAGGCAGGTGGATCACCTGAGGCCAGGAGTTCGAGACCAGCCTGGCCAACATAGTGAAACCCTGTCTCTACTAAAAATACAAAAAATTAGCTGGGTGTGGTGGCGGGTGCCCGTAATCCCAGCTACTAGGGAGGCTGGGGCAGGAGAATCGCTTGAACCCAGGAGGCAGAGTTTGCAGTGAGCCAAGATCACGCCATTGCACTCCAGCCTGGGCACCAAGAGCAAAATTCCATCTCAAAAAAAAAAAAAGAGAGAGAGGAGGAAAAATATCACTTCTAGCTTAGCATCTTGATGTATTTCCAGAACCCAACATATAGCTATGTTTCATAGTATCAAGGAAGTCTTTGACTTTAGGCAAGAATTTAGACACTATAAAAAAATTTCAATATTCTGAAAACAAAAGTCTACTCTGGATTGATGAATTATTGCACTAATCACATAATAAAGATTAAAACTAAAATTCACAGAGCACCTATTACCAGGGACTATGTAAGTTACTTATATGTAATTTCTATGATTTATATTTCCAGCAACCATGAGATATTTTATATCCGTGCTTATTAAGAGAAGCAACATGTCCAGAGCTCACATGGTGAAAATACTTGTATTTGATACAGCTGGAATTTAATTCCAGATGTAATTCCAAAATTCACACACTCTTCATTACACCATGATGACTAGAAGTTCAATAAGTGTCTCTAAAGGGTACAGACTTTCTCTTCACTCATTATAAAAACGTCACAACTAAAAATTATAGAAAAGGCAAAATATAATAAAGTACAATCAATCCCAGTAGGAGCCATCTATTCTTGATGATTCAATACACATGCTTTATATAATAAATTATGATAGCACATTTCACTTTTGTATACCAGGAATCTTCCTAATCACTCTATCAAAATTCTGATTCCCACAAATCTCAATTCAGCTTTGGATAATATAATTTTTCAATTGATGAAAAACTATCTCATGAGTAACTGAAAATAATGTATAAGAATTTAATGACAAAAGTACCAGGAGTATCCCTGCTTACTCTACTACGTGCAACAAGATAGACAAACCTCATAAACATGATGCTGAACAAAATAAGTCAGATACAACAAACTATATATAGATATGAGTCAATTTATATCAAGTTATAAAATAGACAAAACATGCTATCACAAAATCAGGATAGTGGCTACCCTTGGGGTAATAATAATTGATAGGGGGCACAACGGAGGTGGTTCTGTGGTGTCGGTGATGTTGTCTCTTGATCTGAATACTGGTTACATAAGCATGTAAAAATTCACAAACCTGTCCACTTATAAACTTGTGTTTACTTTGTACACACATCAAGAAAAAGTTACAAAAGGGACAAACTCAACTAAGCTCAATCAATCTCTACTGGAGAACTTTAAATAATAATAGTCTCAGAGAAATATTCACAAGACTTCCAACAGGATTAAGAGGAAGATACAAGAAAATCAGTCACATGAGTAGGTACAGTGGAAAGAACCTGATATTTGGAGTCAACAGCCAAAATGTTTTGACTTGAGCCACTGTCATCTTAGACAGCTCACTCAACCATTTTGAACGTTTTTACGTTCGTAAAATAAACCTGGCAATAAGTAATATCTACTTCGCCTGGTTCATACATCATAAGAAATTATTAGATAAATATTTGAGACAGATGAGTAAACTATTGAAAATCCAATGTGGACCAGGCCCAGTGGCTCACACCTGTAATCCCAGCACTTTGGGAGGCCAAGGCAGGCAGCTCACTTGAGGTCAGGAGTTCACGGCCAGCCTGGTCAACATGGTGAAACCCCTTCTCTACTAAAAATACAAAAATTAGCCAGGCATGGTTGCAGGTGCCTATAATCCCAGCTACTCTAGAGGCCGAGGCATGAGAATTGCCTGAACCTGGGAGGCGGAGGTTGCAGTGAGCTGAGATCACACCACTGCACTCCAGCCTGGGTGACAGAGTAAGACTCCGTCTCAAAAAAAAAAAAAAAAATTCCAATGTGAATAATGTGAATCCCAGCTGATTTTCTTGCCAAAACGGATAAGCTCATCCTAAAATTCACATGGAAATTCAAGGAACCCAAAATAGGCAAATGAAACTTGAGAAAAAATTGAAAGTTGGAGGGCTCACAATTCCCAATTTCATAACTTACCCCAAAGCTACATTAACTAAGACAGTACAGCACTGGCACAATGAGATATACACCAATGGAACAGAACAGACAGCCTAGAAATAAACTCTCATATTTACAATCAATTGATTTTCCAAGGATGCCAAGCCAATTTAATGGGAAAAGAACAGTCTTTTCAACAAACGGTGACAGAACAGGTTATCAACATGCAAAAGAATGAATGTGCACGCCTACTTCATACCATATACAAAAATTAACTCAAAACAGACCAAAGACCTAAATATAAGAGCTAAAACTATAATATTCTTAGAGGCAAAAACAGAGATTTAAATCCTTACAACCCTAGATTAGACAGCATTTTCTTACATATGACACCAAAAGCATAAATAACATAGCAAAAATGGGTTAAACAGACATGATTAAAACTTACAACTTTTGTGCTTCAGAAGCTACCATCAACAAAGTAAAAAGACAATTCACAGAATGGGAGAACATTCATACACATCATATATATGATAAGGCACTTGTATCTAGAATATATAAAGCTTTATTACAACTGAATAGTAAAAAGATGACCCAATTTAAAAATGGGCAAAGGATCTCAATAGACAGTTTTCCAAAGAAGATACACAAATAGCCAATATACAAATAAAAAGATGCTCAGCATCATTAATCATCAGGAAATGTAAATTAAAACCACAATGTGATACCAGTTTACACCCACTGCAATGACTATAATAAAAATGACAGACAATAAGAAGTATGGGCAAAAACATGGAAAAACTGAAACACTCATGCACTGCTGGAGGGAATGTAAGATGATGCAGTAGCTCTGGAAAACAGTCTGGCTTTTCCTCAAATGGTTAAACGTGGAACTACCATGTGATCCAGCAATTCTACTCCTATGTTTATACCCAAGAGAAAGAACATATGTCCAAACACAAACTTGTACACAAATCTTCAAACAGCATTATTTATAATAGCTGAAAAATGGAAATAACCCAAATGCTCATCAAACTGATAAGCAAAATGTAATACAGCCATAAAATGAAATATTTGGTAATAAGAAAAAATGAAGTACTGATACATGCTAAAACATCAGTGAACTTTGGAAAACTGCACTGAATGAATGCCACTAGTTACAAAACACCGTATGATTTCATTAATACGCAATGTTCAGAATAGGCAAAACTACAGACAAAAAGTCAGTCAGTGGATGCCTAAGGTTGAGGGGTGTTTTAGTCGATTTTGTCCTGTTGTAACAGAATACCACAGTCTGGGTAGTTCATAATGAATGGAAATTTATTTGGTTGACAATTATGGAGACTGGAAAGTCCAAGATTGAGGGGCCAGCATCTAATGAGGGTCTTCTTACTGCCACATAATACGGCGGAAGGCATCACATGGGCAAAAGAAAGAGAAAAGGGCCTCCCCTTTTATAACGAATCCACTCCTGTGATAACTAACCCATTTCCGCAATAGCAGCATTAATCCATTCACTCAACCCTCAGGATCTAATCATCTCAAATTAGGCCCCACCTCCCAACACTGCTGAATGAGGATCAAGTTCCCAACACATGAACTTTGGGGAACCGTTCAAACCATAGCAGAGGGCATTGGCTAAGAGGTGCAGGGTTTCTTTTGAGGGTTTCTAAAATTGATTGTGGTGATGGATGTACAACTCTGTCAATATACTAAACCACCGAGCTGTTCAGCTTTTAAATTAGTTAACTATACGATATGTAAATTATACCTAAATAAAATTGTTCTTAAAAAAAACAATGTGGGCCGGGCATGGTGGCTCACGTCTGTAATCCCAGCACTTTGGGAGGCTGAGGTGAGTGGATCACCTGAGGTCAGGGGTTCGAGACCAGCCTGACCAACATGGTGAAATCCCGTCTCTACTAAAAATACAAAAAAATTAGCTGGACTTGGGTGATAAATGCTATAATAAAGGCATATACCAATACAGGTAAAGATTCCAGGTGTCTGAATACATGTGCACTGAGGTAAGGAAAACTCCCTGAGAAATTACACCAGTTAAATCTTTAAAAAGATGCACAGTCTCCTGAGGGATGGCCTACGTGAAGGAAAAAAAAAAAAAGATGCACAGTCTGAAAGTCTGCCAACAGAACAAACCCAGGCAGATTTCATATGAAATTAAAAGTACTGAATATGAGAGTATTCAATAGTTTCATATAGCCAGAACTCAGAAATTCTGTTGAAAAGTAAAGATTCTGCTGGAGAGGGAAGCAGAGACAGATGTATCAGGAACCCTGAATGATCAAACTTATTTTTTCTTGCAGACAATGGGAAGTTAACAAAAAGGGGGGCGGGGGCAGTGAGAACCAGGCACAGTGGCTCATACTTGTAATCCCAGCACTTTGGGAGGCTGAGATGGAAGGATCGCTTGAGCCCAGGAGTTCAAGAACAGCCTGGGCAACAAGGTAAAACCCCGTATCTACAAAAAATACAAAAAATTAGCAGGGAGTGGTGGCACGCACCTGTAGTCCCAGCTACTCAGGAGGCTGAGGCAGGAAGATCACTAGAGCCCAGGAGGCAGAGGCTGCAGTGAGCCAAGATCATGCCACTGGACTCCAGTCTGGGCAACAGAACAAGACCCAGTCTCCAAAAAAAAAAAAAAAAAGTTTTAACCAAAGTAATAAAATGATCAAATGTCTTTCACAGAAACTGTTTTAACAATTACTGAAGGATGGAGTAGAAAAAGACAAGACTGGAATTGGGAGACCAGTTAGGAGGCTACTACACTAATGAATGAAAAAATAATAATAAGGACCTTAACTAAACCGAAAGCAACAGGCATAGAGAAGAGAACGGTTTGGGATAATATAAGAAGTAAATTTAGTGACTAATTGAAGAAAGAAGAAAAGAAATCAGTGAATGAAAATGAGAAATGAGGTAAAACATCAGGTGCTGATTTGGGAGTAACATATAAGGGAAGCCATGGAAATGAATGACTATGCAGAAAACGCTTAGAAAGGAGGTTGAAAAACAAAAAAGACAAAATCCTGTGGGATAGTTTTTCTCCAAACTGAAATGCCCCTATTTGTGATCAAGTCACATAAGTAAAATTCATAATTATTATATTTGGGAACTTAAACCATAAAGATTAATACTACTTTATGAAAAAAAAAAGATGGATCTAAAAAGGAAAGTGATAATTTCAGCCTCACTTAAACTTTTCAATAAAAAAGGTTTTAAAAGGTTTGAACTAAAGGCAGCATGGTATAATACTAAGAGGAGAGGAATAACACTGAGTACCTACCCAGTGCTCAAAATTCTAACCACTTAATGCGTATTAATTCATTTCATCCTCACCAAGAACTCTGAGGTAAGTAATCTCTTTCCTAGAGAGTGAGGCACAAAGAGGTTAAATCATTCACTCAAGGATGAACAACTACTAAGGGGAGAGCCAGGACTCAAACACAGTGAAGTTCCAGAGTCCACATTTTTAACCACTATATATCTCTCAAAGGAAAAAATTAGATTTTTAAAGCAAAAAAAAAAAAAAAATTTTGGGTTCAAATGTTGGATCTACTACTAACATTAGCACATTGGTAACTTTTAAGCAACTCTATCCATCTCAAGTGTAAGAAGGAAAAGATCACAGTATTACAGGATTATTATGAACATTTGGTTAGGAATGCAAAATATCAGAGTAACTGTTAGTGTTACTAACAATCATACTTAACATTTATTGAGTACTTACTGGAATACACCAAGACATTACACCTTAAGCACTTTACACAGGGTATTTTATCTAATCCTCAAAACTGTCTTTCAGAGAATATCATTAGAATTAGAACTCAATCGCTAACAGCAACCTGTCCCTTAACTTATTATGCACTTTCTTATTTATACGTCTTCAACATTTTTGTATTTGGCTCCCTTAACTTCCCAAGTATTACCTATACGTACCTACATTGATTTGTATTAACTCACTGTCACTCTCAACTGATGATCTAATCCACTGATACATAAGACACACCACATCATCTGCCAGCTTATATGCATCTATGCCCATATACTCTACCATCTCTTCATGTTACAAGAAATTCTCAGTGCTCTTAAATAAGCCAACTCTTACACTAGTTAGTCAATCTTTTCCTACTGCAGGACATTGCTCCAGCAATTCTATCATCTCTTTCCTGCCTCCATCAACTTTTTTCCTCTACTAAATTTTATTGCCATTAGCATAAAAAGGTGTTCCCATTTCTTTTGTTTTTTTTTTCTTTTTTTCTTCCCATCCCCACAATTTTAGCCTCTGCTAGAGATCTCAGTTCCCAAGGAAGGAATGTTTCCACCAACGGATGCAGCAATGGTTCCATTACTGTAAGCTGAGACTGCCACCCAGCCACTTTGGACTCTTCATGACCAACAAAAGATGAAGATTACAGAACTGACTAGAGTGACTGATCTCACTATCAAGGGGAAACTGGGTTGCTACTACACAAGGGGGCTAAGAAAAAGTATGTCTGGAATGTAGGAGTTCCTCTGGGACACCACTTACTATTTCCATGGACTATGGTTAAACTCAGTGGAAACAATCCAGGCAAGACTGCTAATGGTCCAGAATTACAGAATAAATGAATGAAAGCAAGCAAGCAAGCTTGGTTCACCCCACCAGGCAAGAAACCACAACCAACTGAGTTGTTAGCCAAAGACAGAGGGAACATGGAATGGCAGTGGAAGAAGGTAATTGCAGGTAACAACTAAAAGCACATAACTTGATGCAGAAGTAAGAACTCTAATAAGTATTTTCCTCTTAATGTAAAAAAAATCTGTATACAATTAACCAATTTATTCTTTTCTCACCTTTTCTACAACAATCTAATAGTAGCTAGCCTCATATTTCAGTATTTAAATTAAATACAAAATGTGACTTAGGTAAAAGAAAAATTAATCCAACAATGGATAAAGGGATTTGGAGCCTCTCTTAAGGAGAGGATTTATGTGTTATTTGAACTAAGGATAGTTGCATTATGCACAGCAAAAGTACAATTTTCCAACCACCTTTATTTGCAAATTAAATATGATTAAAAGAGGTGTGTATGACAAGAGGGTGAACTGTGATGGCTTTGTATTGTATCAACCTAGCTAGGTAGCAACTACCCTTCTCTAAATTCTTTTCCATGAATGGGTGTGAGTTAGGGTTCACCTCAAAAGAAATTTCCATGAAATTTAGAAGACAAAAGTGAAGCAGTAGCCACGTTTGTGTTCAGTAGGTCAACATAAGATAAGCACTGCCACTTTCTCACATGTTGTCACAGATCTTTTGGTTCACCTTCGGTGGCATAGGGTAGCAACTGGGCTCACAGCTCCTCCAGTGCCTATCAAATCTCGTTCTCCAACTTCTCCAAATAATCCTGGGACCAGTTTGTGTGCAGTTCCATGGTAAAGTGTGCCATATCTACTGCCCACATCATCAAAGTTGCAGGTTCAGAAGCAGTGAGACAACAATGCAGGTTCAAGTTTGAGCTTATGGGTCAGCTCACTTCCATGATTTCCAAATCTCTGTAGGTTCCAGTTTAACCATGATCTCCCCCACTTCATGTCTATCGTCCCTTCCCAACTGCCAGCCCTAACAACTTCAAGTCTAGCACCAGACTCAGAAGCACACAAACGCTTCCTACAATTGGTTAAAAATATATATATATCAATCACTGTAATAAATCTCTTAAACACAATAATTTTACTTCTTTAATCAAACCCTAGCTGATAGAGATGGAAATGTAATTTAGGGTTAGACTACTATAGAAAGGGGCGAATATGTCCACCTGTCTCCTCTCTACCTCATATAACCCCAACTAAATTTTTGCAACTTTTTAAAAGTCAGTTGGGGTTATATCAGGTAGAGAAGAAGCAGGTGAACATATTCAGCCCTTTTGTGGTAATCATGCACTGGCTTTCCTTCCATCAGCAAAAATACTTAAGAATTTAACTGAAGATCCCTCTTCAAGATGGCCAAATAGGAACAGCTCCAGTCTAGAGCTCCCAGCGTGAGCAACGCAGAACATGGGTGATTTCTGCATTCCCAACTGAGGTACCGGGTTCATCTCACTGGGGCTTGTTGGACAGTGGGTGCAGCCCACGGAGCAGGGCAGGGCATCGCCTCACCCGGGAAGCGCAAGGCGTTGGGGAATTCCCTCTCCTAGCCAAGGGAAGCCATGACAGACAGTACCTGGAAAATCAGGACACTCCCACCCTGTTACTGTGTTTTTCCAAAGGTCTTAGCAAACAGCACACCAGGAGATTATATCCCGCACCGGGCTCAGCAGGTCCCACACCCACGGAGCCTCACTCACTGCTAGCACAGCAGTCTGAGATTGAACTGCAAGGCGGCAGTGAGGCTGGGGGAGGGGCATTCGCCATTGCTGAGGCTTGAGTAGGTAAACAAGTCAGCCGGAAAGCTCGAACTGGGTGGAGCCCACCCCAGCTAAAGGAGGCCTGCCTCTGTAGACTCCAACTCTGGGGGCAGGGCATAGCTGAACAAAAGGCAGCAGAAACTTCTGCAGACTTAAACGTCCCTGTCTGACAGCTTTGAAGAGAGTAGTGGTTCTCCCAGCACAGAGTTTGAGTTCTGAGAATGGACAGGCTGCCTCCTCAAGTGGGTCCCTGACTCCCAAGTAGCCTAACTGGAGACACCTCCCAGTAGGGGCCGACTGACACCTCATACAGCCAGGTGCCCCTCTGAGACAAAGCTTCCAGAGGAAGGATCAGGCAGCAACATTTGCCGTTCTGCAATATTTGCTGTTCTGCAGCCTCCACTGGTGATACCCAGGCAAACAGGGTCTAGAGTGGACCTCCAGCAAACTCCAACAGACCTGCAGCTGAGGGTCCTGACTGTTAGAAGGAAAACTAACAAACAGAAAGGACATCCACGCCAAAACCCATCTGTACGTCACCATCATCAAAGACCAAAGGTAGATAAAACCACAAAGATGGGGAGAAACCAGAGCAGAAAAGCTGAAAAATTCTAAAACTCAGAGCACCTCTTCTCCTCCAAAGGAACGCAGCTCTTCGCCAGCAATGGAACAAAGCTGGATGGAGAATGACTGTGACAAGCTGAGAGAAGAAGGCTTTAGATGATCGGTAATAACAAACTTCTCCAAGCTAAAGGAGGATGTTCGAACCCATCGCAAAGAAGCTAAAAACCTTGAAAAAAGATTAGACGAATGGCTAACTAGAATAAACAGTGTAGAGAATACCTTAAATGACCTGATGGACTGAAAACCATGGCACGAGAACTACGTGATGAATGCACAAGCTTCAGTAGCCGATCTGATCAAGTGGAAGAAAGGGTATGAGTGATTGAAGATCAAATGAATGAAACGAAGCAAGAAGAGAAGTTTAGAGGAAAAACAGTAAAAAGAAATGAACAAAGCCAAGAAATATGGGACTATGTGAAAAGACCAAATCTACATCTGATTCGTGTACCTGAAAGTGACAGGCAGCATGGAACCAAGTTGGAAAACACTCTTCAGGATATTATCCAGGAGAACTTCCCCAACCTAGCGAGGCAGGCCAACATTCAAATTCAGGAAATACAGAGAACGCCACAAAGATACTCCTCGAGAAGGGCAACTCCAACACACACAATTGTCAGATTCACCAAAGTTGAAACAAAGGAAAAAATGTTAAGGGCAGCCGGAGAGAAAGGTCGGGTTACCCACAAAGGGAAGCCCATCAGACTAACAGCAGATCTCTCAGCAGAAACTCTACAAGCCAGAAGAGAGTGGGGGCCAATACTCAACATTCTTAAAGAAAAGAATTTTCAACCCAGAATTTCATATCCAGCCAAACTAAGCTTCGTAAGTGAAGGAGAAATAAAATCCTTTACAGACAAGCAAATGCTCAGAGATTCTGTCACCACCAGGCCTGCCATACAAGAGCTCCTGAAGGAAGCACTAAATCTCGAAAGGAACAACCAGTACCAGCCACTGCAAAAGCATGCCAATTGTAAAGACCATCAATGCTAGGAAGAAACTGCATCAACTAATGAGCAAAATAACAAGCTAACATCATAATGACAGGATCAAATTCACACATAACAATATTAACCTCAAATGTAAATCGGTTAAATGCTCCAATTAAAAGACACAGACTGCCAAACTGGATAAAGAGTCAAGACCCATCAGTATGCTGTATTCAGGAGACCCATCTCACAAGCAGAGACACACACAGGCTCAAAATAAAGGGATGGAGGAAGATCTACCAAGCAAATGGAAAAAAAAAAAAAAAAAGCAGGGGTTGCAATCCTACTCTCTGATAACAGACTTTAAACCAAAAAAGATCAAAAGAGACAAAGAAGACCATTAAATAATGGCAAAGGGATCGATTCAACAAGAAGAGCTAACTATCCTAAATATATATGCACCCAATACAGGAGCACCCAGATTCATAAAGCAAGTCCTTAGACACCTACAAAGAGACTTAGACTCCCACACAATAATAATGGGAGACTTTAACACCCCACTATTGATATTAGACAGATCAAGACAGAAAGTTAACAAGGATATCCAGGACCTGAACTAAGCTCTGCACCAAGCAGACCTAACAGACATCTACAGAACTCTCCACCCCAAATCAACAGAATATATATTCTTCTCAGCACCACATCGCACTTATTCCAAAATTGACCACATAGTTGGAAGTAAAGCACTCCTCAGCAAATGTAAAAGAATAGAAATTATAACAAACTGTCTCTCAGACCACAGTGCAATCAAGCTAGAACTCAGGATTAAGAAACTCACTCAAAACCACTCAACTACATGGAAACTGAACAACCGGCTCCTGAATGACTACTGGGTACATTTAACGAAATGAAGGCAGAAATAAAGATATTCTTTGAAACCAATGAGAACAAAGACACAACATACCAGAATCTCTGGGACACATTTAAAGCAGGGTGTAGAGGGAAATTTATAGCACTAAATGCTATAAAAGAGAAAGCAGGAAAGATGTAAAACTGACACCCTAACATCACAATTAAAAGAACTAGAGAAGCAAACGTATTCAAAAGCTAGCAGAAGGCAAGAAATAACTAAGATTAGAGCAGAACTGAAGGAGATAGAGACACAAAATACCCTTCAAAATATCAATGAATCCAGGAGCTGGTTTTTTGAAAAGATCAACAAAATTCATAGACTGCTAGCAAGACTAACAACGAAGAAAAGAGAGAAGAATCAAATAGATGCAATAAAAAATGATAAATGGGATATCACCACCAATCCCACAGAAATACAAACTACCATCAGAGAATACTATAAACACCTCTATGCAAATAAACTAGAAAATCTAGAAGAAATGGATAAATTCCTGGACACATACACCCTCCCAAGACTAAACCAGGAAGAAGCTGAATCCCTGAATAGACAAATAACAGGCTCTGAAATTGAGGCAATAATTAATAGCCTACCAACCAAAAAAAGTCCAGAACCAGATGGATTCACAGCCAAATTCTACCAGAGGTACAAAGAGGAACTGGTACCATTCCTTCTGAAACTATTCCAATCAACAGAAAAAGAGGGAATCCTCCCTAACTCATTTTATGAGGCCAATATCATCCTGACACCAAAGCCTGGCAGAGACACAACAAAAAAAGAGAATTTTAGACCAATATCCCTGATGAACATCGATGCAAAAATCCTCTAAAATACTGGCCAACCAAATCCAGCAGCACATCAAAAAGCTTATCCACCATGATCAAGTTGGCTTCATCCCTGGGATGCAAGGCTGGTTCAACATACGCAAATCAACAAACGTAATCCAGCATACAAACAGAACCAGAGACAAAAACCACATGATTATCTCAATAGATGCAGAAAGGCCTCTGACAAAATTCAACAGCCCTTCATGCTAAAAACTCCCAATAAACTAGGTATTGATGGGACGTATCTCACAATAAGAAGAGCTATTTATGACAAACCCACAGCCAATATCATACTGAATGGGCAAAAATTGGAAGCATTCCCTTCGAAAACTGGCACAAGACAGGGATGCCCTCTCTCACCACTCCTATTCAACATAATGTTGGAAGTTCTGGCCAGGGCAATCAGGCAAGAGAAAGAAATAAAGTGTATTCAATTAGGAAAAGAGGAAGTCAAATTGTCCCTGCTTGCAGATGACATGACTGTATATTTAGAAAACCCCATCGTTTCAGCCCAAAATCTCCTTAAGCTGATAAGCAACTTCAGCAAAGTCTCAGGATACAAAATCAATGTGCAAAAATCACAAGCATTCCTATACACCAGTAACAGACAAAAAGAGAACCAAATCATGAGTGAACTCCCATTCACAATTGCTTCAAAGAGAATAAAATACCTAGGAATCCAACTTACAAGGGATGAGAAGGACCTCTTCAAAGAGAACTACAAACCACTGCTCAACGAAATAAAAGAGGACACACACAAATGGAAGAACATTCCATGCTCATGGATAGAAAGAATCAATACTGTGAAAATGGCCATACCGCCCAAGGTAATTTATAGATTGAATGCCATCCCCATGAAGCTACCAATGACTTTCTTCACCGAATTGGGAAAAACTACTTTAAAATTCATATGGAACCACAAAACAGCCCACATTGCCAAGACAATCCTAAGCCAAAAGAACAAAGCTGGAGGCATCACACTACCTGACTTCAAACTATACTACAAGGCTACAGTAACCAAACCAGCATGGTACTGGTACCAAAACAGAGATATAGACCAATGGAACAGAACAGAGCCTTCAGAAATAATACCACACATCTACAACCATCTGATCTTTGACAAACCTGACAAAAACAAGAAATGGGGAAAGGAATCCCTATTTAATAAATGGTACTGGGAAAACTGACTAGCCCATATGTAGAAAGCTGAAACTGGATCCCTTCCTTACACCTTATACAAAAATTAATTCCAGATGGATTAAAGACTTAAATGTTAGACCTAAAACCATAAAAACTCTAGAAGAAAACCTAGGTAATACCATTCAGGACATAGGCATGGGCAAGGACTTCATGACTAAAACACCAAAAGCAATGGTAACAAATGCCAAAATTGACAAATGGGATCTAATTAAACTAAAGAGCTTCTGCACAGCAAAAGAAACTATCATCAGAGTGAACAGGCAACCTACAGAATGGGAGAAAGTTTTTACAATCTACCCATCTGACAAAGGGCTAATATCCAGAATCTACAAAGAACTTAAACAAATTTACAAGAAAAAATCAAACAACCCCATCAAAAAGTAGGCAAAGGATATGAACAGACACTTCTCAAAAGAAGACATTTATGCAGTCAACAGACACAGGAAAAAACGCTCATCACTGGCCATCAGAGAAATGCAAATCAAAACCACAATGAAATACCATGTCACACCAGTTAGAATGGCGATCTTTAAAAAGTCAGGAAACAACAGGTGCTGAAGAGGATGTGGAGAAATAGGAACACTTTTGCAATGTCAGTGGGACTGTAAACTAGTTCGACCATTGTGGAAGACAGCGTGGTGATTCCTCAAGGATCTAGAACTAGAAATACCATTTGACCCAGCCATCCCATTACTGGGTATATACCCAAAGGATTATAAGTCATGCTGCTATAAAGACACATGCACATGTATGTTTACTGCGGCACTATTCACAATACAAACACTTAGAACCAACCCAAATGTCCATCAAAGATAGACTGGATTAAGAAAATGTGGCACATATACACCATGGAATACTATGTAGCTATAAAAAAGGATGAGTTCATGTCCTTTGTAGGGACATGGATGAAGCTGGAAACCATCATTCTGAGCAAACTATTGCAAGGCCAGAAAACCAAACACCACGTTCTCACTCATAGGTGGGAACTGAAGAATGAGAACACTTGGACACAGGGTGGGGAACATCATACACCAGGGCCTGTAGTGGGGTGAGGGGAAGGGAGGGGAGAGGGATAGCATTAGGAGATATACCTAATGTAAATGACGAGTTAACAGGTGCAGCACACCAACATGGTATATGTATACATATGTAACAAACCTGCACGCTGTGCACACATACCCTAGCACTTAAAGTATAATTTTAAAAAAAAGACAAGGATTTAAAAAAAAAAGAATTTAACTGAAAAACACTGTTTTGAATGCATTCACTTCCTAAAGGAGCAAGATCAAATATTAAAACCTAACTTCTTACAGTTACATTTACATTAAAACAAAACGGGCAATGTTCAAATTCAAAAGAAAAATCAACTTTAATAAATGCATTTAAACTACACTGTCCCTTATACTTGTGCTGGCAATACAAAAGAACCAACTTATTAAAAGATGTATGTGCCATCTCTAAAACCAATTCAATCTAGTTCCCTCTTGAATATACCTTTTCTTTAATCTGCTTAGCTAAAGTCAGAGCCATAAACAAATATTTGTAAAACGATCCTAAAGGGTCTTTTGGACTTGAGCTGGTCCTACCTAACCATTTAAAGATAAATGTCCAACAGCCCTATCTATTTTTAGACAGAAGCAGTTGAGACAAACAATTACATTTTAGTATTTTTTCCTCAGAGTAGAAATATCAAGAGGGGTAAAGGTCAAAGACAGCTGAAAAATGATATTTTCTTCCAGTATCATCTGGTACCATGTGTCCCACTGCTGTCTATCAGGTTGCTGCTAATAAAGAGGAAAAGAGACAACAGTAGAAATATGGCTATCCCTTTCACCAGCCTTCATAAACATTCATTAGCTCTTAGCTTTCCATCAAATAACCTATTCTTATCAAGTGTATGTGACTGAAACAATACTGAGTTTCTATCTTATTCTAAAACAAGGTGTGTATTAAGTTAGCAACTGTGTTTAACACCCAGTTTAAAATGAATGAAAATGAGTGTGAACAGTTCTGGATATGGTGGAATAGAATTCAGCAAACTCACTGAAATAATCTTTCCACAAATAGCAATTATAAACCCTGGGAAAAAAATACTTTTAAAGAATGACTTGAAAACAGAGGAAAGCAATCAAGAGCAAGTAGAAACTGGAGATCTGACCATGAAAGAAGGGGAAGTACAGTGGAGGAGATTCAAATTTGTACAGCATTACTCCTGAGGACACTCCCAGTTTGCAGCAGCATAGGGCAGATAGAGCTCAAGCAGAAAGCTGTTTTATTCAAGGCTACAAAGTGGCTAGAAAATCAAAGGAAAAATTCAAAGGAGAGAGCTACGGTAGGGAAGCCTCAAATACTAATATAAAAATATAAACTCCTTCAAATTATTTGCTGATCCCCAAACTTCATATGCTCAGGGAAGATTCCAAGGATCCCAGAAGAAAACAACAACTAAAAAGCTCAAAGAACTCAGCAGCAATTTTAGCTGCTGTCCACTGCGGAGAACACATGAGCTTTAAGTTTGGACAAGTGAGAAGGGCTTGGTAAACACCTCAAATTTTTTTGTTTTGTTTTGAAGACGAAGTCTCACTCTGTTGCCCAGGCTGGAGTGCAGCGGCACGATCTCGGCTCACTGCAACCTCTGCTTCCCAAGTTCAAGTGATTCTCCTGCCTCAGCCACCCAAGCTGCTGGGATTACAGGCGCCTGCCATCACACCCGGCTCATCTTTGTATTTTTGTAGAGACAGGGTTTTGCCATGTTGGCCAGGCTGGTCTCAAACTCTTGACACCTCAAGTGATCCACCCACTTCGGCCATCCAAAGTGCTCGGATTACAAGCATGAGCCACCACACCTGGCCAACACCTCAGACTTTCTATAGACCCATCTTAAAACAGAAGACCAAGGTTCCAAAAATTCAATATAATCAGCCACTAATTTTAACATTCATCAAGGGAAGATAAAAAGAGTTTAGAGATATGATGTATCATATCCACTCTACAACAAAAATTTTGTATTTATGAAATGAAGCAGGAAAATGTGACCTACTATCAAGAGGGAAAAAAGAGTCAAAAGTCCATTAATACAGACAAAGGAATAAACAAGGACTTCAAAACAGCTATTATGAATACATTCAAAGACTTAAAAGAAAAATATGGTCACAATGGGGAATCTTGGCAGATAAATGGAATTTTTTAAACAAAATACTGTAACTGAAGAGTGCATTCGTTGAAAACAGGCTTCACTGCACACTAGATACAACATTTAAAAGAGTCTCTGAAAAACAGAGAAAAAAATTAATACATACTCATGGACCAATTTTAAACAGAATAATGTGTAAGCAGAATCTCAAGAGGAAAAACAGAGGAATGGGGCAGAAAAGGTTTTGTTCCTGTTTTTGTTTTTTTTGAGACAGAGTCTCGTTCTGTCACCCAGGCTGGAGCGCAGTGGCACGATCTCGGCTCACTGCAAGCTCCGCCTCCCAGTTTCACACCATTCTCCTGCCTCAGCCTCCCAAGTAGCTGGGACTACAGGCACCCGCCACCACGCCTGGCTAATTTCTTTTTGTATTTTTAGTAGACGGGGTTTCACCATGTTAGCCAGGATGGTCCAGATCTCCTGACCTCATGATCCATCCACCTTGGCCTCCCAAAGTGCTGGGATTACAGGCATGAGTCACCGCGCCCGGCCGGTATTTTTTAAGTAAGGCCTAAAATGTACCAAATTTTGGGAAAAAGTATCAACTTACAAATCAAATAGGCCAGGTGTGGTAATCCCACACCTGTAATCCCAGCACTTTGGGAGGCCAAGGCGGGCAGATCACAAGGTCAGGAGTTCAAGACCAGCCTGACCAACCTGGTGAAACCCCATCTCTACTAAAAATACGAAAAATTAGCTGGGCATGGTGGCATGCACCTGTAATCCCAGCTTACTCGGGAGGCTGAGGCAGGAGAACTGCTTAAATCCAGGAGGCAGAGGTTGCATTGAGCTGAGATCATGCCACTGCACTCCAGCCTGGGTGACAAAACAAGATGCAATCTCGCAAAAAAAAATAAAAATAAAAATAAGCTCAGCAAACTCCAAACAGAATACAAAAACAATTCACAAATTCAATATAACTTTATCCTACTCAATATGAATGTTATATTTATATGACAATAACTTTCAACATCAAATTGTTGAAAGTTAAAGAAACAATGGAGACCAGAGAAGAATAAAATGACATCTTTAAAGTGATTAAAGGAAAAAAACTGAGGCTGGGCGTGGTGGCTCACGCCTGTAATCCCAGCACTTTGGGAAGCCGAGGCGGACGGATCACGAGGTCAGGAGATCGAGACCATCCTGGCTAACACAGTGAAACCCCGTCTCTACTAAAAATACAAAAAATTAGCTGGGCGCCGTGGCAGGCGCCTATAGTCCCAGCTACTCGGAAGGCTGAGGCAGGAGAATGGCGTGAACCCAGGAGGCGGAGCCTGCAGTAATCCGAGATAGTGCCACTGCACTCCTGCCTAGGTGACAGGGCGAGACTCTGTCTCAAAAAAAAGAAAAAAACCATCAACTGAGAATTCTATATCCAGCAAAAATATCCTTGAAAAATGACAGTAAAATATAGATATATTTAAAGTAATGAAAACTGATGCTATTACTAGACCTATGCATTATGCAACATTAAAGGAAGTTCTTGGTGGCATGTGCCTGTAGTCCTAGCTACTCAGGAGGCTAAGGCAGGAGGACTGCTTGAGCCCAGGAATTTGAGGTTACAGTGAACTGGGTACACCACTGCACTTCAGCCTGAGCAATACAGTGAGACCCTGTCTCTAAATAAGTTAATAAAATGGAATATTTAAAAACTACAATAATCTCAATAAATAACAAAAAGGAGAGAGGGTATCTGACAAAATTCAGCACCCATTCATAATTTAAAAATAAAAATCCTGGCCGGGCGCGGTGGCTCACGCCTGTAATCCCAGCACTTTGGGAGGCCAAGGCAGGTGGATCACAAGGTCAGGAGTTCGAGACCAGCCTGGCCAACATAGTGAAACCCCATCTCTACTAAAAATATAAAAAAATTTGCTGGACGTGGTGGCGGGTGCCTGTAGTCCCAGATACTTGAGAGGCTGAGGCAGGAGAATTGCTTGAACCCGGGAGGTGGAGGTTGCAGTGCGCCAAGATCACACCACTGCACCCCAGCCTAGGTGACAGAGTGAGACTCCATCTCAAAAAGTAAATTAATTAATTTGATTTAATTAAAATCCCAGTAAACTGGAAGGAAACATCTTGTCTGATTTTCTTTTTTTTAATCTACAGAATATCCACTGCTGACATACTACTTACTGGGGAAAGACTAAATGCCTTCCCCCTGAAGATCAGAACAAGACCAGGATGTTCACTCTCATTTAAAAATAAATTCATCATTTTAAAACATATTTTATGTTAACACTGAAATTAATTTTCTTTTTTTTTTTTTTGAGACAGAGTCTCGCTCTGTCGCCAGGCTGGAGTGCAGTGGCGCGACCTCCGCTCACTGCAACCTCCGCCTCCCAGGTTCAAGCAATTCTCCTGCCTCAGCCTCCTGAGTAGCTGGTACTACAGATGCACGTGACCATGCCCAACTAATTTTTGTATTTTTTAGTAGAGACAGGGTTTCACCATGTTAGCCAGGATGGTCTCTATCTCTTGACCTTGCAACCCCCGCACCCCCTGCCACCCCACCCCCACCCCCGGGCCTCAGCCTCCCAAAGTGCTCGGATTACAGGCATGGGCCACCGCGCCCGGCCTCTTTCTTTTTTTTAAAGAGACACGGTCTCTCTGTGTTACCCAGGCTGGACTCGAACTCCTGGGCTCAAGCAATCCTCTTGCTTCCCAAGTAGTTGAGACTACAGGACCATACCACTGCACCCAGCCATTCTCACCATTTCTCTTCAATGTTGTATTGAAGATCCCAGATGCTGCAATAATATGTGAAAAAGAAATTAAAGGGCCAGGCACGCTGGCTTATACCTGTAATCCCAGCAGTTTGGGAGGCTGAGGCAGGAGGATCACTTGAGCCTAGGAGTTCAACACCAGCCTGGGCAACATGGCAAACCCCATCTCTACAAAAAATACAAAAAAAAAAAAAAAATGAGCCAGCCATGGTGGCACGTATCTGTAGACCCAGCTACTCAGGAGGCTGAGATAGGAGGGTGGCTTGAGCCCAAAAGTTCCAGGCTGCAGTGAGCTATGATGGCGCCACTAAACTCTAGCCTGGGAGAGTGAGACGCTGTCTCAAAAAAATAAAAAATAAAAAGAACTCAAAGCACAATCCATAAAATAAAAAGTTGATTGACTGGACTTCATCAAAATTTAAAACTTCCACTCGTCAAAATATTGTTAAAAAAAGATAAGGCAAGCTACAAAACAGGAGAAAATACTCTTAATACTCTGATCTGACATAGAATTTGTATCGTGAGTACATTCAGAATTCCTGCATATCAACAGTAAAAAGATAATCCATTTTTTAATGGGCAGAAAGCTTGAAGAGGCATCCTACGAAAGAAAATATACTGTCAATAACCATGCAAAAAGGTGCTCAACATCACTAGATATCAAGGAAATCCAAAATAAAACCACAATGAGATACCCTTCCACACCCACTAGAATAGCTAAAATTAAAGATTGACTAACCAAGTGTTGGTGAGGATGTAAAACAACTAGAACATTCATATATTCAGGTGGGAATATAAAAAGGAAAACCACTTTGAAAAACTAGTTTCCTGTAAAGTTAAACACACGTATGCCTACAAACCAGCAATTCCATTCCTAGGTATTTACTCAAGAGAAATGAAAACACACACTTGCAAAAAGATCTGTATAAGCCTTATTCATAATAGTCAAAAACTGGATTCTACCCAAATGTCCATCAACAGAAGATAAACTATGAAATATTCCCCCAATGAAATATTACTTAGCAATAAAAACTGATACATCCAACCCCATGGATGAATCTCAAAATATGTTAAGCAAAAGAAGCCAGATACACAAGAGCACACACTGTATGAAGATAGAACAAAACTAATCTACATTTAGAAATCAAAGAGCGTTTGGAGGCAAAAGAAATTGAATGGAGAGAGCAACAAGGAAACATTGTGGGGTAATAAAAATGCTCTACATCTTCTTGTGGTTATTGGTTACATGTGTATAATCATCACACCTCATCAAAGTGAACAGCTAAGATCTGCACATTTTACTGTATTTTAATTACACCTCAATAAAAATAAAATTTTAAATTTCTAAATAAATCTGTGAGCTTAATATTGTATTAATTTTCCTTTTCTTGGGTTGTCACATATGTTTAGTATATATACATTCTTACACATATTCAATAAATATTCATCATCTACAATGCGCTGAAATCTTTGCTAGATCCCAAAGTAACTGCAAGTCTATGGCCTCAAGAAGCCCACCTCGGCCTCCTAAAGTGCTGGAATTACAGATGTAAACCATTGTGTGTGGCTGCCAGCATTTTCTTTTATTTCCTTATAGGTCCTTTGAATCCCCCAAACAATGAAATGTTCTAGCATCCTATTGTTAGACCCTTTGTCTCTGTGTCTAATTGATAGTTCTCTGCTTATTAACAGCTCAGTTTGGTTCATTCACCTGTCCAAAGTTCTCCTTTTCATCTTCCATTCAGGACCTAATAGGAAGGTTTTTCCAATACCTAACTCTTCTTTTAGGGAATGCATGGTGGTTCTTTCTCCTTCTCACAGACTCTGTGTATACCTCTATTGTGGAAATCCCATGCTGTGTGTTACTATTTGTTTAAGTATGTGGTTCCTTCTATATAGTTGTGTTTTTAAACCCCCAGAAGGATATAACATAACATTAACATATATAAACTTTTGTAGGAGTCTAGGAATTAGGCAAATGGGGAAGGAATGAGTTTTTTTATTGTGTATCTTTTTTCTTTTTGCCGTCTTATCTTTGGAGTATATATGTGCATATAATTTAAAATAATAATAACCTTTAAAAATACTATATCAGAATCAACAGGATTTGGTAACTTATTTAATGTGAGAGGTAGGGGAGATGGAGAAGTCAAGATGACTCCCAGGTTTCTAGCATGATGATAAACCTAGTCATGTCATCCCCTACAACTTTTTTTTTTTTTTAAGAAAGAAATCTGTTATTAATCAAGGTACAAGTTGGAAAGATGTTAAAGAGTAAGAGAAGGTAGATCAGTTTGGGATATATTGTACTGGAGGTGTTGTGTCCAACAGTGCACTAGAAAAAGAAGATGGGAAATTCAGGAGAATGGTCAGGGGACATAGTTGTTACTAGAAGCCTTGGAGAAGAAGACATGTATATGAGGCTAATTTATCTAGGAATTACTTATTCTGTAAGACCAATTAACAGGGATGAAACCAAGACCCACAGAATAAACTAAAAAAGCAACTATATCAAAACGACAGCGTAAGACCATATATTGGTACCCTTTTCATACAGACATCAGGCTCTCACTAAAAGATTATTTACTAATTTAGTCCCCCAGGTTCATAACAGATTAGAAACATCAAAAAAAGGTGTAGGAATAGCTTCCAGAGGCAATCATCTGCCAGCAGCATGAGGGTACAAAAACAAAAACAAATAATTTAAGACTTCAAAAAGCGCTGCATTCTTTACTCTTCATTAAAGCCAGAAATCCCATCTTTCCATCATCTAAGACTTGGTCAAAATGGTTGCTCCTTCAAGAATTTTTTCATAGTTCCTATACTCTCAGAGTAACACGACTAATCTCCATTTGTCAAGTTTCCAATTCCAAATATTGTATTGAGCCCTTCCTGAAGGCATTAACTATACTCTGGCTTGTTTTATAAGTATTTTTATACCAGCCTCTTTCCTCCCACTTGAATATACATCTCTTGATTGAATATCTTTCATCTTTGTATCTCTAGCCAGCACTGTGCACCACATCCTTGCACAGTATGGAAGTATGCAAACATCCATTCAGTAATTATCCCATTTTTGCATTCTCTAAAACTATGTAAATGGACTTTGCCACACATAGTCTCCCTGCAAAAAGTTATAACTGCTTTTTTACTGTGTACTTACATTTTGGCACCAACCTAAGCATTTGACCTGGCTTATCCCAAACACTAAAGAAATAAGGGGTGATGGGAAGTGACAGCTAGTAGGTTCGGGGGTTTTATTTTTATGCTTTTTAACCAGCATATAACTGTACATGTTTGTGGGTTACATGGTGATACTTCAACACATACAATGTGTAATGATCAAATCGGGATAATTAACATATCCATCACTTCAAACATTTATCATTTATTTGTGTTGGGAACATTCAAAAGCCTCTCTTCTAGCTAGTTGAAAATACGTAACAACAACACAGGTTTGAACTGCGCAGGTTCACTTATACATGGATTTTTTTCAGTAAAAGTTACAGTGTGCCTCCCTCTCCTGCCTCCTCTTCCACCTCCTCTCTCTCTTCCACCTTGCCACCCTCGAGACAACAAGACTAATCCTTCCTTTTCCTCCTTCTCCTCAACCTACTCAACAGGAAGACAAGAAGGCTGAAGACCTTTATGATGATCCACTTCCACTTAATGAATAGCAAATATATTTTCCTTCCTTATAATTTTCTTAATAACATTGTCTTCTCTCTAGCTTGCTTTAAGAATACAGAATGGAAGCCAGGCGTAGTGGGTCACACCTGTAATCCCAGCACTTTGGGAGGCCAAGGCGGGTGGATCACCTGAGGTCAGTAGTTCAAGACCAGTCTGGCCAACACGGCGAAACCCCGTCTCCACCAAAAATACAAAAATTAGCCGGGCGTGGTGGCAGGTGCCTGTAATCCCAGCTACTCCAGAGGCTGAGACATGAGTGTCGCTTGAACCCATGAGGCAGAGGTTGCAGTGAGCCGAGATCGTGCCACTGCACTCCATGTGTTAACTGACTGTTTATGTTATCAGTAAGGCTTTCAATCAACAGTAGGCTATTACTACCAAAGTTTAGAGAAATAAAAGTTATATGTGGAGTTTCAACTGCACAGGGGTTGGTGCCCCTAACCCCTTCGCTGTTCAAGGGTCAGCTGTAGTCACCCAGTACAACACTAGAACTTATTCTTCCTATCTAGCTAAATTTTGTAGCCTTTAGCCAACCTCTCTCTATCCCTTCTCACCTCTTGAGGAGCCCCCATAATATTCTCCGTAATGGCTCTACTCATTTACATTTGGTTTGGCGTTTTTCACAGAAGACAAAAATGTTCCAAAATCAGACTGTGATGATGGTTGCACAAACCTATGAGTATCCTAAAAAATAATGAATTGTGTATTTTCAATGGATTATGGTATGTGAGTTGTATCTCAATAAAGCTGCTTTTAAAAATCAGGTTTCTGCCGTTAGTCCCACTGTTCAGATTAAGAAGTTGAGATTTAGTAAGATTACGTAACTGCTCGTTTAGCTAGAGGAGATAAAAACCCAAGCTGTCTTGACTCTTAAGTCTATATGCTTAAATTAACCACCATGCTCTTCTGCATTCCTTAGAAAGGGACCCCACTTATCAAGCATCACATCCTGATATATCATAGGAGCATATATTGTGATATATGCTCCTATGTTCAAGTCTTAAATGCCAGTGACCTTCCGAATTCCAACTACAGCTATAAAGACTTGACCTATTTATGTTACCCCAGAAGGCTAGGAGAGTCGAAAGCTGAAAGGAATAGTACCAAAGAGACAGAGGGGGAAAAAGTGCTCAAGAGCTTCTACTTAGGCCAGGCGCAGTGGCTCACGCCTGTAATTCCAGCACTTTGAGAGGCCAAGGCGGGCAGATCACCTGAGGCTAGGAGTTCGAGACCAGCCTGGCCAACATGGTGAAACCCTGTCTCTACTAAAAATGCAAAAAATTAGCCGGACGTGGTGGCATGCACCTGTAGTCCCAGCTACTCAGAAGGCTGAGGCAGGAGAATCGCTTGAACCTACCAAGGCCGAGGCTGCAGTGAGCCGAGATCGCACCACTGCATTCCAGCCTGTGCAACAAGTGCGAAACTCCGTCTCAAAAAAAAGAAAACTAAAAACTAAGCACCCCTCATCTCTGGGGCATTTGAAATACCCAGGTCCAGGCTGCCATGCCTGACAGGAAAAGAGGAGAAAACCAAATGACAGTATGAATAAAAATGAAATGATAGTTGAAGGTGGGAAGGAGATGTGATGAGACAGGATAAGCAGATGGTACAAGGTGGGGTTGACTCTATACAAAATTTATTTGCCCTGACTCTCAAATCTCCCTTCCTGTGTGTCGCTTCAGCTTCTCTTCTACCTTATGTTTACACCAAGTCAAGGGCTTTCAATACTCTCATACTGACCCAGAGTTGTTCAAAGCCAGGTGCTGTAGCCTCTCCATTCAGAGCATTGCTCCCTGTCAAGGTGCCATGAGCCCCAAAATATTTTTCCTCTTCTAAAATTCCCACTTCTCTCAGACCATCTTAGCTCTTAGGTAAGGGTGAAGGTAGGTGGTGGGGACAGCAAGTAAATTAAACTAGCATTAAACCACTTGATTAAAGAATATGTTGCAAATGGCCTCCCCCTAATAAGCATATAAACAAATGTTTACCTTCACTCACAAAGAAATACAAACCCAAAACAAGACAAATTTCATATATCAAATTGGCAATATAGTTTTTTAAAGTCCAATGTTGGTAAATACATGTCACAGGCATTCTCATACGCTGCTGGTCAATGTAAACTATTACAACGTAGTACTACTCAACAGGAGTCAGAAAAAATAAATTATGTTATAATAAAATATTCTTATTATTTCTTAATTATGTTGATCTGTATGTGCCAGCATGAAAAGAGCTTGTGACTTAACTAAGGAAAAAAGTAAATCACAGTTAAAAAATAAAACAGTAGGCCGGACGTGGTGGCTCATGCCTGTAATCTCAGCACTTTGGGAGGCCGAGGCGGGCGGATCACGAGGTCAGGAGTTTGAGACCAGCCTGGCCAACACAGTCTCTACTAAAAATACAAAAATTATCTGGGCATGGTGGCACACGCCTGTAGTCCCAGTTACTCAGGAGGCTGAGGCAGGAGAATCACTTGAACCCAGGAGGTGGAGGTTGTGGTGAGCCAAGATTGCCCCACTGCACTCCAGTCTGGGCAACAGAGCGAGACTCCATCTCAAAAAATAATAATAATAATAAATAAATAAAATAGTAAATTACAGTACAACAGTATAACAATACTCTTTGTACAATTTTTTTTAAAGTAAACTTTTAAGAAACTGTTAACAGTGGATTACCTGTGGGGGGAGGAGAAAAGTAACATTTTTTACTCTCTGTACCATTAAAATTTTTTTTTTTTTTTACCATATACCTGTATAACTTTTAACTTAAAATACACAATTCTTTAGGTACTCTATTTCCCTAATAGAGTACTTAAGGCCTGCAACTCTCACCCCTGCAATTTGCCCAGCATCTTGCCCCTGCAACTTGCCCCTGCAACTCTCACCCCCACACCCAACCCAAAGCATCCCATATCTGAAAGCTAACTGAAACTACCTGGTAGAACTTCAGCTACTAAATAATATTTTGGAGATATGCAGCTTTCCTTTAAAATATCTTCAATTACTTCCCTAAAATCACCTCTGAGGAGAAAGAATCCTATCCTACCTAAGGAAACACAAAATCTCATTTCTTTTCAGGTCCCTAACCATCCTCTTCTAGAGAAAGACAATGGTCTTGGTCATAAGAGCCCCTCCTTCTCCTTATGGGATCTAATCTTGGCTAATTTCACTCTCCCACATAAAAAGAGCAACCTCAACTGTCACTGAAAAGGAAGGAGGGCCTGCTCCTTCGGAACTAAGTAACAGCAGAGATCCTACCCTCTGGTCTGTCTCAGCTCTCATCACCTTGCTGTGGATGGCCAACCACTACTCTGCACTTCTATAGGACAGGGTGTCTTCAGTCCTGTTTAGTGCATCATCCCTGGTACTGTATGTATATGGAAGTTTTGTACCTGTTCATTTTAATTGAATCAGGTAATTATCTGTCAAAAAAGAGAATGGCAGGCTAGTGGAATACTTTTAGTCCTTAAAAAGATGCCTCAAAATAGTTTCTTAATCAGTCTTTCCCCCAAGCCTGTTAGCTTTTAAGTTTTACATAGCTAAACCAAGTATTTTTAATTACTACTTATTATTAATGTCTAATTATTAGAACACGATTATACTTTTTAAACCTCAAAGGCTTTAAGATTTGAACAACTAAATTTTATTCATCTGTTTTATTATCATGATTTTTTCACTGTGCACGATCACTCATGCCAGCTAAAACAATTACAGTCTCAACACAGCAAATTTATTCTTAATTCTGAACTAATTAATGAGAAAGGATTCTAAAACCTTTTTCAAATAATGGGGGGAAATGG
Source organism: Gorilla gorilla gorilla (assembly GCF_029281585.2). Lineage (NCBI taxonomy): Eukaryota > Metazoa > Chordata > Mammalia > Primates > Hominidae > Gorilla > Gorilla gorilla. The sequence continues at coordinate 46,910,540 of NC_073238.2, read as the reverse complement.
TTAGAATCAGGTGGTTATAATAGAACAGTGTGAGGAAAGGGCTTCTTACCTCTACTCTCCAAGGAGTCAGAATTGCGAACCATTTGGCAGCTTCTTAAACTTAAAAAGTAAATACACTCTCAGAGAAACTACTGGGCTTGTTTTTAAACTAAGTATTTTTGGAATCTTTAACATTCCCGAACAGGAATACGAAAACCAAGTAAAACGCCTATTGTAACTAGAAGTGACAGATGACTTGTGTAGCAAACTGAGTTTAAAAATGAAAAAATACACGCATACTCATGCACGCACTATATCTTGTAACAAAACAAAGGTCAATACTAACTTTCCCAAATTACTCTTAGAAGTTTCACAAAGAATAAATAAATGCCATGTCAAGTGATGTTACATAAAGAAAGACGGCTCCCGGAGACAGAGACCTACAAGAGGCTATCTTCTGAGACAACCTAAATGGACTGAATCCTAAACAGAAATTATTAAAAACCAGACGCTGAAACAGATGACTGACCACAAAACTTTATTCTTGGTTAAATGAATAAAAAGGTGAGAAGGGGATGGAGGGTAATGTCCTACCCTGAATTTTTATTAATAAATATTGCTAAATCCTGAATAGAACAAAAAAAGACAATGGGGAAACTTCTAAGCTTCCAGGATATCTAAGGGCTGCCCCAATTCCACCACATGAATATGACTGTGACCTCAGATAAATGAATGAAATTAAAATCTGAACCTAATTTCTCATGTATAAGTGAGTTGGAGATCATCCTTAAGTTTTCTTGTTGCTCTCTAACACAGAGGAAACACAAATGTATTCTTTTCCAATATACGTTATATACAGTCCATGTCATTCAAGAGTCCGTATGCCAAATCATACTGAGCACTCCTGTTAGTTCTAAGGCAGTCTCTAAATTTCCCAAGAGGTAAAGCAGAAAGAATACAACTTCCCGAAATATTCCTTCCCCACAAAGTTTTGGGTATTTTCTACCATTGCACCCCTCTCCAGGGCAAGCCCTGCCTAATACAGAATATCACTTTATCTTAGGCCTAACACATTATTGATAAAGCCTACTGCTCAAAATGTTACTTCGTTAAACAAAGCTGCAGAACAATTTAAACAACTTTCATCCAACAGCCAACTCGGTAGAATCTTATTACAAATAAGTTTAATACAAACATCTCATAACAAGAATCACTATCATCACCACATCTCTCTCTAATATGGGGAGAGGGGAGAGACATAACACGAGAGAACAAAGCCTACAAGAGTAACAAAAGCTGCTGTAAAAGAAAAGTTAATATAGGGAAAATCAGCCTTAACCGAAACAAGGAGAAAAGAAAAAAAGAAAAAAGGCCAAGACAAACACTACCTTCCCATTTAAAATATACCTTTAAGTAAACGCCAGCTGAGAAGAGAACAATTTTTAAAACCATCAGAAAAAGGAGGAAAAAGTCACTATTTTGGTAATTTTTATAAAGTCTAAAGTGCATCTTGTTATACATATTTGTAAATGTATATTAAGTACAAATTTTATTTCTAAGGAATAATGTTCTTAAGATGTGTTTTTACAGTTAAGTTTCTGAGACTAAATCTATCTTCACATAAAAGGTCCCATGTAATTTTCACCTACATATTCAGCACTACAAATTTTAATTAGGTTTTCTGCTATCACCATGAGATACAAGATTAATTGTTCCACGAACTGACCTGCATACACCATTGAATACTCATTTTATTGTCCCTAAAGATGCGAACATCTCAGACATGTGTACTGCATAAAGAGCTGTCTTTCAAGTCCATATTTGTGGCTTTTAACTACTTTACCTGACCACTACATGAGTTAATATAAAAAACGTTCTGTCTGGGAACTCGGGATGTGTTAACTGAGAACAATGACTATACTGCCGTTCAAGCATTGGGTAATTACGATTTATTTACAGCTCGCCTCCTGTATGTAAACACAACTTGAGTTTTTGAAGTTCATTACGAAGATAGTATAGGATTACCCAACTCTTTCCACACCGCAGACCAACCCTCTAAATTAAGGCTATACCCAAAGTTTTCGAAACTATTTCATCAACAGGGTAGGATCAGTCTGGGCACCACTGCCCATCCATCACCTCTTATTAAAAGTACGAGAAGCACTTTCTTCGACATAAAAAAGGGTTAACCCTCGCTGGGGGAGAGAGGCTGTTGAAGACGCGAGTGGAGTGGGTGGGTAGCTGCTCTACCAACCCTTCCCGGAGCTCGCCCCGTCCGCGGCAAGGAACGCAGCAGCCTGCAGTTCCGAAGGCGAGGGGCGGCGTTTCTGGTTTCAGTCATTCGTCCAAAATAACTGTCGAGCTACTTAAGAGTTAGCTTTCACGTCTCTACCAAAAACCAACAGCAGTAGCAGCAACAACAACAAACAAGGTTTTTCTCCGGACCGAAAACTTTTAAAGTAACAGTAAAATAACAGTGCAAAAACAATAACAAGTCACAATTGCACACCATTTTCCCCGCCGTTCCTTCTGAAAGGAAAGCTAGAACCCAGTTGTCGCCTGGGAGGAGTCCCTCCACGCCAGCGCTGGGCTCTTCCTCAACTGGGTGCTCGGGGACCACTCGGGGTGGCGCGGTGAGCGCGATTTCCCTCCGGCGAGCGGCGAGGGACAGTGCAAAAATGTCACGCTCAGCCCGTCCCCTGGCCCGAAGCGGAGGCCAGGCGGCGCGCGGGGACCCGGCGGCGGGGGCGAGAGCGCCCGCAGCCCCGACCCGCGGTCCCCGCCCGCCCCTCGTCCGGAAGGGGGAAAAGCCCGCCCGCGGGAGGATTCAACAGGAGCACCGCGCCGCCCGCCTGCCGCCCGGGAAACAGCCGCCGGCCGGCCGGGGCGCGGGGGGAGGGGCGCGGCGGCGGCGGCGGCGACGGCGGCGGCGGGAGGGCGCGGGCGGCCGGGCGGCCCCGGGACCCCCGCCCACGCGCAAGGTCACCGCCCGCCGCCGCCGCCGCCCCGGCCGGGATCAGAGCGGCAAGTTTAATTTCCAGAGGCTGCGGCAGAGCCCGCGGCGTGGAGGCGCGCGCCGGCCGCGGGGCCCTCCCCACCCCCACCGCGCAGCCGGCCCGCGCCCCGCGACCCCCGCCCCGGGCCACCGCCAGGCAGCCACCCGCTGCAGCCCCCGATGCCGGGAGGCGAGTCGCGCCTGGCACCCAGGCGGGCGGCGCTTCAGCCCTGCCATACACACACACACACGCACACAGCGGCAGTGGCGGCCGCTGAAAAATGGAGTGCCGCAGCCAGAGAAGAGAGACATTTTTTTTCCGTTAACTGAATTGTTTCCTACCTCCGGGTTGCCGACTCGCTACTCCTCTCACTCCGGGGCTCTCCGGGATCCGCCGCCGCCGCCGCATCCAATCGCCTTCTCCCCCCCCTCCCCTTCCGCAGCCAGCCCTGCCGTTCCTCCTCCTCTCCGCTTCAAAATGGCGCCAAGCGCTCTTCGGCGGCTGCTCCAATCGAACCGCCGCGGACAGCACCCGGGGGCAGGCAAAGCGCGGCATGGGTGCGCAGCGCCCCCTGCCGACCAGACGGCCCCGCGCGCGTCCGCCCTCCGAGCTCCACCCCGCCCCGTCCGCGCGCGCGCACGTCCCTCCTCAGCCCCGCCCCGTCCGCGCGCACGCAGCCACACGGGCACGCCGCCGCGGGGGCCGCGAGACGGGCAGCTGTCAAGGCGTCCACTACTCTTGCGGCTTCCTAGACCTCTACCGACAAAAACCACACCGATTGTTACGTAGCCCTATCTTTTTAGATAAAGGTTGGGAGATTTTTTTAAACCCTGACATTCAGCACAGGTGTTGTGATGGGTAAAGAGAATTGGTATTATTAACTACTTTCCTCCTTACTTGTTAACTCTGACCTAGTCGTCTCGGAATGCCATACAAATAGTTTTCCTACACTTTACGTGTTATGTCTTTATTAAATCTCCCCGCTTTCCTAATTTGAGGAATTGTTTATAGGTGGTAGGCTGGCGGAGACACAGAGTAATTGAGCCTGTGACGAAGCATTCCATTCCTTTGGCAGAATTGTCCTTATTAGAGGAAGAAGTCATCTGGAGACCACAGGGACACATTCCAGGAGGTGGGTCTCCTCCCCTCTTCACCTCTAAGGGATGCCAGTCCGTCCTGCAGCTGTAGAGTGGGTTTAGCCTGGTCACCACAGCAGATCACCTACCTTGCGGGAAGGTTTCCTCCCCAGCCAGGTCCCTGCCAGAGCTGAAGAAGGGACTTCCTCCTCTTTTTACTTTAATACCATCCCTGCTGTAAGGAAGTTTCCCCCGATATGATGTATTTGGTTACTAGAATTTTGTTCCAGGGAGAATTTGTTTCAACAATGAACAAGCAAAGGGTGAATGAATGGATTACAGTAGGATACTTATCAACTGAAACAAAAGAGAGGTAATGCTGATATATAAACTAATCTTACTGTGTTAGAAAAGGTATGTACATCGGTATTCCATCGGACCCTGGCACCTAGAGATACTGAGACCTCTTCATTTCCATTTTTGTGGGATTCCCTGGACAATTCCGCCTCAGTCTCCTCCAGTGCTTGCTAGACCAATATGTTGTGTAACTGTATTCCTCTGTCCAAGATTTTGCCACTGAATACTCCAGGTTCTACCCATTTTATACATTCCTCGATGAAGTCTACTATGAGTTTTTTCTGCCCTCTTTTTAAAATTATCTCAGGAATTTTCTTATTTTACATTGTTGTTCCATCAACATAAATCTTGTATGGGAGAGTAGGATGTCTAGATCTAGAAAAACCTTTCCTCTTTGGTTGTTTTTATTATCTTTTTTACTTTATTTTCTTCAATTCCCAAACCTCCAAAGCCAGGAAGCCAGAAAGTTTCAGAAGAAAGCCAGGATGAAAGCAAGAATTTTTTTTTCTTTTTTCTTTCTTTTTTTTTTTTTTTTTTTTTTTTGAGATGGAGTCTTGATCTGTCGCCAAGCTGGAGTGCAGTGGCGGGATCTTGGCTCGCTGCAACCTTCCTCTTGAGTTCACGCAATTCCCCTGCCTCAGCCTCCCAAGCAGCTGGGACTACAGGCACACACCACCACTCTCAGCTAATTTTTTGTAATTCTTAGTAGAGACAGAGTTTCACCATGTTGGCCAGGATGGTCTCGATCTCCTGACCTCGTGATCTGCCTGCCTCAGCCTCCCAAAGTGCTGGGATTACAGGCGTGAGCCACCATGCCCGGCTAAGAGTTTTTGTATAAATTATTCAGTGCTCTTATCCCCATTATTTGACACCTGGAAGCCTCAGTAAATATTTTGTTGGATGTATGAATTGTTTAAGAATGTCACTCTACATCTTGTATATGGCAGTGAGTCCTGAAAAGGCTGAAGGTGTCACGTCAACTTTGTGAGCAGTTTTGCCAGTTTCACCATTAACCCTCTCTCTTATAAAATGATGCCTTGAATTTCAATGAGGCCCGGAATACATATTGCCCACGTTAGGCTGCTAACACCACAGGATTAAGCCCAAGAAAAGAGTGGGCAGAAAGGAGATAGCCTTCAAAATAGCTACATTGTAAGGGTCAATGGGACAATTACCATTAGGACAGACAGAGGAAAAACTCTAAAGCTTTAATGAGGCATAGTTTCTAACAAAAGGGCATAGTTTTATGACTGCAAGTGGCTTTACAGAAATCAGTAATATAAACCTTCATTTAAAACAATATTGTTTGGGAAAACTAAAATCTAAAGTTGATATTTGAACAAAAATAATCTTCTGTGTTTGGGATTTTTAAAAATAGCCAAGTTGCAATTCATTAGGAGCAACAAAACACAACATTGTTTAAGACAGTTAAGAGTGTGAACCATTCAAAACTCAGTTGTGAATGCTTTCTACACCAAGAAAGAGAAATTATGTGGGAATTATGTCCAAATGCTGGTTTTATACAGAAATGGTTAGGAGAATTGTCTTTGATTATGAATAACCACAAATGTAGTTCCCACCTCTACTAATTTTACTTTGTCACTATAACAAATTATCGCAAAGTTGGTGGCTTAAAAGAGCACAAACTTATTGTCTTACTGGAGTGCAGAAGTTTGACAGGTATCTCGCTGGGCTAAAATCAAGGTGTTGTCAGGGCTGTGTGTCTTTCTGGAGGCTCCAAAGGAGAATCCATTTTCTTACTATTTCCTTCTTCTAGAGGCTGCCCAGATCCCTTGGCTCATATCCTCCTTCCTCCATCCGCAAAGCCAGCTCCATGGCGTCTCTCTGACCTGCTTTTGTCACCGCAGCTCTTCCTCTGACTCCCTCATCCACTTTTAATACTCTTGTGATTATATTGGGCCCACTTGGATAATCTCTAATTTAAGGTCCATTGATTAGTGACCTTTATTCCCCTTTGCCATATAACATAACATATTCAAAGGTTTGGGAATTACGACATGGATAATGTAAAGGGACCATTATTCAGCCTGCCACATCACTCATATTTGAGTTACCTGGGCTTTTTTTAATAGAGTCCAAATTTGAGGTTAAAGAGGTTAGGAAGTTGAAAGACATCAGGAATGCACACAATTAACCTGGACAGTCCTAAATATACCCCTATGGCCCCTACTGCATTTTGAGTACAGCCTTGCTGCACTACAGCATGGTTTCCAAAATATGGTGAAATGTTTATCATATTATACATAGTAGAGCACACTGGGCAGCTAATTAGTAAATGATAAGACTGGGCCCTACCTAGACAAACATTACCTGTTCAGCATAATTCAAGGTATGTCCCAAAGGCTAGTCAAGACAAAAATATGATCCCTGTTAGCCTGCAACAGTGCTGAAATTCCCACTAGACTAATTTATTGGGTTAAGGCATTGGATTCTCAGGAAACATGTTGGAATGTGGTTGTGTTACTTGAAAAAGTTAGGCAGGGCTCGGTGGCTCACGCCTGTAATCCAGCACTTTGGGAGGCCGAAGCAGGTGGATCACGAGGTCAGGAGTTCAGGACCAGCCTGGCCAAGATGGCGAAACCCCGTCTCTACTAAAAATACAAAAATTAGCCAGGTGTGGTGGCAGGTGCCTGTAATCCCAGCTACTTGGGAGCCTGAGGCAGAGAACTGCTTGAACCCGGTAGGGGGAGGTTGCAGTGAGTGGAGATCGCACCACTGCACTCCAGCCTAGACAACCGAGCGAGACTCCATCTCAAAAAAAAAAAAAAAAAAAAAAAAAAACACTAACCCATTCGTATCCATTAGGAGAAACTAAGCCCAACAGAAATTAGCTTTGTGATATTTTAGGCATTAGGCAAACAGGTGAGGCATTTTGATAAACTCCAAGCCCCTGAAGTTGATCCTTCATTCATGACATCACTACTGCTGAAAGATGGTATACGGGCTCTTTTCCTTCACCCTCATCCAAGACTCAGCCCCTGGTGCCTCAAATTTCTCCCTCCACAATTATTCCCCTGCATGAGGCACTGTGCCCATCCTGTGATCCTCTTTACAATGCAAATATTCCTGAAAGGATGCCACATTCATCTACAGTCCCAGGGCAGCGGTTCTTAACTGGAGTGGAGTGGAAGAATACCAAAATCATCTGGGAAATTTCTGTAGACTAGATCTTCAGAAACTATATTGGAATATGTTTGATACATCTAACTTTTTTAAAGAGTTCCAAAGATAGATGTCAGAAATTTTTACACAAAATATCGTAGCTTGCATTATCATCCAAAGAGAGATTTGGGTTTAAGAAAGCATTTATCATCAGTTCAACTTCTGGAAATAATAAAGAGATATGGAACCAAGAGCAATTTCACTTGAAAAGTAAGGAGAATGACAAAGGAGAATTTAGACTGCTGCTTTGAATATTTGTGCAAAGGCGTATAAATTCCTTCAATATAATATGTTTCACATATATTCACATGCAATCACTAATCAATGTTATTTACTTTTGCACTATTTGAAAAATCTACAGGCCGGGCATGGTGACTCATTCCTGCAATCCCAGCACTTTGGGAGGCTGAGGTGGACAGATAGCTTGAGCCCAGGAGTTTGAGACCAGCCTGGGCAACATAGCAAGACCTCCCTCTATAAAAAAATAAATAGTTAGCTGGGCATGGTGGCATGCACCTGTAGTTCCAGCTACTCGGGAGGCTGAGGAGAGAGGATCACTCGAGCTCCATGAGGAGAGGTTCCAGTGAGCAGTGATCGTACCACGGCACTCCAGCCTGGGCAACAGAACAAGATTCTGTCTCAAAAAAAAAATTTTTTTAATTTAAAAATCAGCATTCCAGTGTAAGATGGCCAAAAACTCCAAAACAATGTTTCAGTTTCATGTTTCTGTTCTAGTCAAGCAGCCTGTTTTTGAGCACAGGGTAGTAGCTCACTCTATGTGGAACCAAGTTTGTATCACCTCTTATTCCAAGTAAATTGACTCCTAATACTTACTCTTCATGGATATGTAGGAAGCATACTTTGCTCTAACACAGGAATTCTATTTCTTCTGGCTGTCTCATTTAGTTAAAACTTGATATTTAAAATTAGCTTTATTCAGCAGCCAGCAGATGGAGCTATTGAAAAATGTTGACATCTCCATTCTTTTTTATGAAATAAAACTGGTTTAGAGATACACTTTAATTTTTTGCTGTGTAAATAATCTGCCCATTATAGAGAAATCTGGAACTGCAGTTAAGATTAAAAAGAATAAAAGATCACTCATAATTATGCCACCAGAAAAATTTACTTATAATGCTTTGGTATATATCAGTCCAGAACATATTATATTCATATATTTAGATTTAGATTTGTTTTACAAAACATAATGTTTTATAATATAAAATTTGCTCCTAAAGGCATAGAAATCTCCAAGGATAATATTAAAATACTTGCAACTGTACAGGACAGGCAAGGACCAATGAGAACAGATACTGGCTGTAGCTTGAATAGGACCACATATGCTGCCTGCTGTGTGAAGCATTAACTCTTCAATTGATGGATGATGGGCAAGGTCTTGGGGGCGGCAGGGAAGGGTTTGGGTGCCCAAGGAGGAAGGGGTAGGTTCAGGGAACCAACTGCATAGCAACCTTATAGAAGTGTTTCATTATTTTTAACAACCAATACAGCCACAATAATAAATACCAGGTGAACTATCAGCTCTAGAAATCTCTGGAAGAATATACAGGGTTACACAAAGGTAGAGGACTTCTAGATGGGAATCTAGGTGACTTGGGAACAAAGGCGAGAGAGAAATCTGTCACTATAATACCTTTGATACTATGAGCATGCATTTAATATTTTAAAAATAAGTTTTAAATAAAATATAAATAACTTTCTGGTGAATAAATACACATTGATATTATTATTTTAGTGGTTATGTAATACTATTTTATTGTGTAGTTATGCTATGACTTATTTAATGAACCCCTATTGTTGAGTAGTTCAATAATGAATTATAACACACAAAATATATTTAAATCCATGACTCATAATATAGCTTAAAACTAAAAACATTCAGCCAGGCACGGTGGCTCATGCCTGTAATCCCAGCACTTTGGGAGGCCAAGGCGGGCGGATCATGAGGTCAGGAGATCCAGCCCATCCTGGCCAACATGGTGAAACCCCGTCTCTACTAAAAAAATACAAAAATTAGCTGGGTATGGTGGCACATGCCTGTAGTCCCAGCTACTCAGGAAGCTGAGGTAGGAGAATTACTTGAACCCGGGAGGTGGAGGATGCAGTGAGCTGAGATCACGCCACTGCACTCCAGCCTGGAGACAGAGCGAGACTTCGTCTCAATAAATAAATAAATAAATAAAATAAAAAGAAAAACAATCACTGTTGGAGGTTGATAATGAACCATTTCATTATTTTTAAAACTGACAAATAAAGGAAAGAATCAATCATTTATCCTGTCTGCTCTGTACAGACTGTACCAGTGGAAAATCAAATAGTAATCTGTGAACAGAAGTAGTCCAGCTAACAAATGAAGAAGGAATGTAAAAAGTAGAATATTATTATTTTTAAAACCCTAATGAAAATAACTGATCCAGACATTGAACATATATGTACCTGCTGGCATCACAAAGAGAGAGAATAAAGCATTAGATGTTCACTGACAGAGGAATACACCAGCACCTATGTAGTCATCTTGCCATAAAAATCTAACCTGAATATGAAAGAGCCTCTAGATACAAGTATCAATTTACAAGAAATACATAGGAACATGTTTTGGTTTTTCACACAAATAAATTCCAAGGAAGAAATAAATGAGGGATGGAGGAGAAACCTAAATATTAAAAGAGATTAACCAATCAGTCAGTTGCAATGTGTGTACCTATTTGGACCCTGAGTCAAAAAAATAAACTGTAAAAAAATAAATTGTGACATTTATAAGACATTTGGAAATTTGAACACTGGATATTTAATGATATTAAAGAATTATTGTTTGTTTTTTGCAATAGTAGTACAATAGCTATGTTGAAAAATTTACTGAATACAAAGTCTTCTGTTTCTTAATCTAGCTATTAGTTACCCAGTGTGCTCAGTTTGTGAAAGTTTAGAGAGCACCACATTTTCTATATGAACATTATAATTCAGTATAAATTTGAAAATATAAATGCAAATGATAAACATGGCATATATAATTTTTTTAGAAAAAAAGAAGTGATATAGTATCTAGGATTTACTTCAACATAATATAGAAAGGGAAAAAAGGTATATATGAAAGGGTATATATAAAAAAAGGGTATATATGAAACAAGATTTACCATGAGTTGATAATTGTTGAAGCTGGGTGATTGTAGTAGTTCATTCTCATGCTGCTAATAAAGACATACCTGAGACTGGTTAACTTACAAAGGAAAGAGTTTTAATTAACTTACAGTTCGGTATGGTTAAGGAGGCCTCAGGAAACTTACAATCATTATGGAAGGGGAAATAAACACATCCTTCTTCACATGGTGGCAGCAAGGAGAAGTGCCAAACAAAAAGGGGAAAAAGCCCCTTATGAAAACATCAAATCTCATGAGAACTCACTCACTAGCAAAAGAACAGCAGCAAAGGGGTAACTGCCCCCATGATTGAATTATCACTCACCAGGTCCCTCCCACAACACATGGGGATTATGGGAACTACAATTCAAGATGAGATTTGGGTGGGGACATAGCCAAACCATATCATTCCATCCCTGGCCCTTCCTAAATCTCGTCCTCACATTTCAAAACACAATCATGCCTTCCCAACAGTCCACCAAAGTCTTTACTCATTCTGGCATTAACCCAAAAGTCCAAGTCCAAAGACTTGTCTGAGACAAGGGAAGTCCCTTCTGCCTATGAGCCTGTAAAATCAAAAGCAAGTTAGTTACTTTCTAGATACAATGGGGGTACAGGCATTGGGTAAATATGCTTGCTCCAAATGGAAGAAACTGGCCAAAACAAAGAGGCTATAGGCCCAATGCAAGTCCAAAATTCAATAGGGAGTCATTAAATTTTAAAGTTTTAAAATGATCTCCTTTGATTCCATGTCTCACATCAAGGTCACAGTGATGCAAGAAGTGCGCTCCCATGGCCTTGGGCAGCTCTGCCCCTATGGATTTTCAGGGTACAGCCCCCCTCCAGGCTGCTTTCACAGGCTGGTGGTGAGTGTCTGTGGCTTTTCCAGGCACAAGGTGCAAGCTGTCAGTGGATCTACCATTCTGGGGTCTGGAGGATGGTAGCCCTCTTCTCACAGCTCTACTAGGCAGTTCTCCAGTGGGGACTCTGTGTGGGGGCTCCAACCCCACATTTCCCTTCCACACTACCCTAGCAGAGGTTCTCCATGAGGGCCCCGCCCCTGCAACAGACTTCTGCCTGGATACCCAGGTGCTTCCATACATCCTCTGAAATCTAGGCAGAGGTTCCCAAACCTCAATTCTGGTCTTCTGCATACCTGCAGGCCCAACACCATGTGGAAGCTGACAAGGCTCAGGGCTTGCACCTCCTGAAGCAATGGCCTGAGCTGTACCTGGGCCCCTTTTAGCCATGGCTTGAGCTGCAGCAACTGGGACACAGGCTGCACAGAGCAGTGGGGCCCTGGACCCAGCCCAGGAAACCATTTTTCCCTCATTGGCCTCCAGGTCTGTGATGGGAGGGGCTGCTATGACGTTCTCTGACATGCCCTGGAGACATTTCCCCCAATATCTTAGTGATTAACATTTGGCTCCTTATTACTTATGCAAATTTCTGCTACAGACTTGAATTTCTCCCCAGAAAATGGGTTTTTCTTTTCTATTGCATTGTCAGACTGCAAATTTTCCAAACTTTTATGCTCTGCTTCCTTTTGAATGCTTTGCCACTTAGAAATTCCTTCCACCAGATACCCTAAATCATCTCTCCCAAGTTCAAAGTTCCACAGATTTCTAGGGCAGGGGCAAAATGCCAACAGTCTCTTTGCTAAAGCATAACAAAAGTCACCTTTGTTCCAGGTCCCAACAAATTCCTTATCTCCATCTCAGACCACCTCAACCTGGACTTTATATCACTATCAGCATTTTGGTCAAAGCCCTTTAACAAGTCTCTAGGAAGTTCCAAAGTTTCCCACACCTTCCCTGTCTTCCAAGCCCTCCAAATCTCTAGGAAGTTCCAAACTTTCCCACATTTTCCTGGCTTCTTCTGAGCCCTGTAAACTGTTCCAACCTCTGCCTGTTACCCAGTTCCAAAGTCACTTCCACATTTTTGGGTACCTTTACAGCAGCGCCCCACTCCCGGTACAAATTTACTGTATTAGTCCATTCTCACACTGCTAATAAAGGCATACCTAAGACAGGGTAATTTGTAAAGGAAAGAGATTTAATTGACTCACTGCTCAGCATAGCTGTGGCGGTCTCAGGAAACTTACAATCATGGTAGAAAGAGAAGCAAACATGTCTTTCTTCACATGGTGGCAGCAAGGAGAAGTGCCAAGCAAAAGTAGGGAAAGCCTCTTATAAAACCATCAGATCTCATGAGAACTCACTCACTAGCATGAGAACAGCAACACAGGGGTAACTACCTCCATGATTCAATGACCTCCCACCGAGTCCCTCCAATGACACGTGGGGATTATGAGAACTACAATTCAAGATGAGATTTGGGTGGGAACACAGCCAGAACATATCAGTGATAGACACAGGAGGGTTTATTATAGTATTCTGTCTACTTTTATATATGTTTGAAATAGTCTGGAGTCACTAGGTTTTTTTTTAAAGTATACAGATTTTAAAGTTTTGGCACATCTTCCCAAAGTGTTCTCCAGAAAATTTATGCCAAGTTTTACCATACAGGCAGTGTAAATCAACAACCACACACAACCAGTACTTTTTTTTTTTTTGCTTTTTTTTTTAATTATTATTATACTTTAAGTTCTAGGGTACATGTGCACAGCGTGCAGGTTTGTTACATATGTATACATGTGCCATGTTGGTGTGCTGCACCTGTTAACTCGTCATTTACATTAGGTATATCTCCTAATGCTATCCCTCTCCACTCCCCCTACCCCACAACAGGCCCCGGTGTGTGATGTTCCCCTTCCTGTGTCCATGTGTTCTCATTGTTCAATTCCCACCTATGAGTGAGAACATGCGGTGTTTGGTTTTCTGGCCTTGCGACAGTTTGCTCAGAATGATGGTTTCCAGCTTCATCCATGTCCCTACAAAGGACATGAACTCATCCTTTTTTATGGCTGCATAGTATTCCATGGTGTATATGTGCCACGTTTTCTTAATCCAATCTATCTTTGATGGACATTTGGGTTGGTTCCAAGTCTTTGCTATTGTGAATAGTGCCGCAAGAAACATAAGTGTGCATGTGTCTTTATAGCAGCATGATTTATAATCCTTTGGGTATATACCCAGTAATGGGATGGCTGGGTCAAATGGTATTTCTAGTTCTAGATCCTTGAGGAATCGCCACACTGACTTCTACAATGGTTGAACTAGTTTACAGTCCCACCAACAGTGTAAAAGTGTTCCTGTTTCTCCACATCCTCTCTAGCACCTGTTGTTTCCTGACTTTTTAAAGATCGCAATTCTAACATGGTATCTCATTGTGGTTTTGATTTGCATTTCTCTGATGACCAGTGATGATGAGCATTTTTTCCTGCGTCTATTGGCTGCATAAATGCCTTCTTTTGAGAAGCGTCTGTTCATATCCTTTGCCCACTTGTTGATGGGGTTGTTTGATTTTTTCTTGTAAATTTGTTTAAGTTCTTTGTTGATTCTGGATATTAGCCCTTCGCCAGATGGGTAGATTGTAAAAACTTTCTCCCATTCTATAGGTTGCCTGTTCGCTCTGATGGTAGTTTCTTTTGCTATGCAGAAGCTCTTTAGTTTAATTAGATCCCATTTGTCAATTTTGGCTTTTGTTGCCATTGCTTTTGGTGTTTTAGTCATGAAGTCCTTGCCCATGCCTATGTCCTGAATGGTATTACCTAGGTTTTCTTCTAGGGTTTTTATGGTTTTAGGTCTAACATTTAAGTCTTTAATCCATCTTGAATTAATTTTTGTATAAGGTGTAAGGAAGAGATCCAATTTCAGCTTTCTACATATGGCTAGCCAGTTTTCCCAGCACCATTTATTAAATAGGGAATCCTTTCCCCATTTCTTGTTTTTGTCAGGTTCACACACAACCAGTATTAATGCAATTTTATAGAAACATAATTTGAGATAATGCCATCACCAAGAATTTTAATTTAAATACCAATTAGTTTGAGTTTTTGCATAGTACAATATTATAAAGTAAAATGTAAAGATTAAAAATTATCATATGATTCTTTCATTAAAGAATACTGAGTGAGACTGGATGCGGTAGTGCACGCCTGTAATCCCAGCACTTTGGGAGGCCGAAGCAGGCAGATCACGAGGTCAGGAGATCGAGACCATCCTGGCCAATGTGGTGAAACCCCATCTCTACTAAAAATACAAAAATTAGTTGGGCATGGTGGTGCACACCTGTAATCCCAGCTACTCAGGAGGCTGAGGCAGGTGAATAGCTGGAACCTGGGTGGCGGAGGTTGTGGTGAGCTGAAATCGCACCACTGCACTCCAGTCTGATGACAGAGCGAAACTCCATCTCAAAAAAATAATAATAATAATGCTTAGTGAAATAAATCTAATTCTAATGTCTAGGGACAACCAGAAATAAATTAGAAAGAAGTGTAATTACAAATATGAGTCAGCACCTCAAAGAGAACAGACCTACCCAACATATGAGAATACAAACAGCACATCTACGACACTGTAGGGTTTTGTAAAGAGAGTGGATTTTGATATAATATGAACTTATTGCAAATGCTATACTATGAAACTTTCAACTACTCAGTTTAATCATCTGTACAATCTAAATGATAATATTAACCACTTTTCAAAGATGTTGTGATAATTGAAATATTACATGTAAAGTTCCACATGCAATTCTTGACACATTATAGTCACTTAATAAATGGAAATTAATATTAAGTTTTATAAGTGAGTAATTTTATCTTCTATAAGAAACCTCTTAAAAATAAATCAAAGGTCAGACGCAGTGGCTCATGCCTGTAATCCCAGCACTTTGGGAGGCCGAGGCAGGAGGATCTCTTAAGGTCAGGATTTCGGAACCAGCCTGGGCATAATAGCAAGACCCCATCTCTACAAAAAATTGTTTTAATTAGTCAGACATGGTGGCATCCACCTGTAGTCTCAGCTACTCAGGAGGCAGAGGCAGGAGGATCCCTTGAGCCCAGGAGTTTCAGGCTGCAGTGAATTATGATTGCAAGACTCTGTCTCTAAGGAAAATAAAAATAACAATAAACTAAGACTGGCCAGGTGTGGCGGCTAACACATTGCAGGAATGAATGGACATGAATGACTATGGCATATTAAGGACAACTGTGATGGCATTTGTGTACTAGAAGATGATAGGAAGAACAACCATAGGCTGGACAGAGCTAGGTTAGAAATGGGACTCCAGACTTAGTAGGGATATCATCTAGGAAGATTTACTTAACCCTTTTCACCTCACATTCCTCATTTATAAAATATTTTTAACATTCTACTACAGAACTCTCTCATTTCTCTACATTGAGTAAATTCCTAAATGAAAACCTGACCAAGTGATTTCCTGGCTTTAATGGCATCCAACTGCTCTGGGGATAAAGTAGTCTCACTTAGAAACATTACAAGACCTGCTAATGATCAGGCATTTGCTAACCAGCACAACCTCAAATTTAATTTTCCTTCTTTTCACATGACATTCTTTCCCCCAATCCCTGATGTGGCTTCAAGTCCTTTGAAAGACCAGACCACTAGACAGCCACTACCGAGTAATTCCAGTGGTACGTGAGTTGAAATCTATTCATGAACATGGTTTGAGGTGTTGCCTTCTCTGACCCCACAAGTCTGGGTCAGGTGCCACTGGTACATACTCTGATGACACCCTAAACTTTCTCCAACATAGGACATTTGTATTAGTCAGGTTTTTCCAGAGAGACAGAATCAATAGGACGTATATACAGTCACCCCTCCACCAAATGCATATAAAAAATATTCGGAAAAAGAAAAAATACAATAACAATAATACAAATTTTTAAAATACATTAGAACTATTTACACAACACTTACATTGTATTAGGTATTATAAGTAATCTAGATATGATTTAAAGTATATGAATTATGTGTGTAGGTTATATGCAAATACCGTAAGATTTTATATAAGCGACTGAGCACCCTTGGATTTTGATATCTGCAGGGGTCCTGAAACCAATTCCCCATGGACATCAAGGGATGAAAGAAATTTATTTTAAGGAATTGGCTTACCTGATAATAAAAGAGAGTAAGTCCAAAATCTGCAGGGTAGGTGAACAGGAGGGACATCCAGGGAAGGGCTTGTGTTGTTGCAGCCAGTTGGAGGCCACCCACTGGCAGAATTTTTCTTGCTGGGAGTGAGGCATGGGATTTGGGGGTGGTCCATCTTTTGTCCTGTTCAGGTCTTGATTTCATGAGGCTCACTTACATTATGGTGGGAAATCTGCTTTACTCAAAGTCCACATATTTGAATGTTAATCTCATCCAAAAACACTCTCATAGCAACATCCAGAATAATGTTTGACCAAATATCTGGGTATTGTGGCCCAGCAAAGTTGACACCTAAAAGTAACCATCACAGCATATCACACTCCATTTTTATTGCCTATGTATTTTCCTAAGCCACTCTCTAGATTGCAGTTCTCTGAGAGCAGACTCTGTGTCTATTTTACAACATTATACATACTATACTTTGTGCAGTGCCAGGAACATAGTAAGCACTAGATAAATATATATTAAATACATTTATGGTCAGATTTTAAGAAAATAACTTAAGTCATCTTGTGGAGAATGGGCAACAAAATAAAAGAATGGCAGCAGATCATCGATTTAGGAAGCTATTCTAATAATCCAGAACAGAAATGATGAGGGCCTGTGTCCATGTTTCATCCTGACTGAACCCATAGCTGGAGTCACCCCAGAAACCACAGCAGGGGAATACCCACAGGTGAGTGCCCAAAACCATCCTAAGATGGGTCTGGTTGGAATTCTAAAGCAAGAAGCAGCCGGGTGCAGTGGCTCACGCGTGTAATCTCAGCACTTTGGGAGGCCCAGGCGGGTGAATCACCTGAAGTCGGGAGTTTGAGACCAGCCTGACCAACGTGGAGAAACCCCCGTCTCTACTAAAATTACAAAATTAGCCAGGCGTGGTGGGGCATGCCTGTAATCCCAACTACTCAGGAGGCTGAGGCAGGAGAATCTCTTGAACCCAGGAGGTGGAGGTTGCAGTGAGCCAAGATCACGTCATTACACTCCAGCCTGAGCAACAAGAGCGAACTCTGTCTCAAAAAAAAAAAAAAAAAAAGCAAAAAGCACTAGATGCCAAGGTGATCAATCCAAAGCATTTATTAGGGGAACTTAGAAACAGAAGGGGCTGCAATCTGTCCTTGTTGGGACAGGGAGATAAGGGATGTTCTCCCAAGATATGTCTGCAACTAGGGCGTTGGGCTATGGAGTTTATGTGAGAGTTTAAGGAATGTAGCTCAGGGCTAGAGCTAGTTTCTTTCAGTGTTTTGGGCAAGAACTTAGATACCTTTCTCAGTGCCTGCAAATGTTCAAGGCCCCAGCTTGGGTTCAAGCCTATAGGGGAAAACATGCAGCTGTCCAGGTCACTTTATATTTCTCAGTCAGGACAGAAAAAGAAGTGAGGGAAACCGAGGGACCGTGCACCATAATAGCAGAGAAGAAAGAACAGAATTAGAAGTGATAGATTAGATGTAAGGAGTGAGCAAAAGTCTAGATGTTAAGTTTGGGGGTTGGGGAATTAGATAGGTGGTGATTGCTATGGTTTGGATATGGTTTGTTTATCCCCCACCAAATCTCATGTTGAAATTTGATCCCCAGTGTGAGAGAGATAGGCGAAGAGGCCTAGTGGGAGGTATTTGGATTATGGGGTGGATCCTTTATGAATCGCTTGGTGCCTTTCTAGTGGTTGTGAGTGAGTTCTAGCTCTCACAAGACTAGATTGGTTCTCTGGGGAATGGATTAGTTCCCAGAAAGTAGGTTATTATAAAGCCAATACGGGCCGGGCATGTTGTTTCATGTCTATAATCCGAACAGGTTGGGAGGCCAAGGCAGGAGAATCGCTTGAACCTGGGAAGTGGAGGTTGCAGTGAGCCGAGATCACACCATTGCACTCTAGCCTGAGCAACAAGGACAAAACTCTGTCTCAAAAAAAAAAAAAAAAGCCAGATGTGGTGGCATGCTCTTGTAGTCCCAGCTACTTGAAAGGCTGAGGTGTGAGGATGGCTTGAGTCCAGGAGGTGAAGGTTGCAATGAGCCGACATCATATCACTGCACTCCAGCCTGGCTGACAGAACCACACCCTGTCTCAAATAAATAAATAAAACAAAATTAGCTGGGTGTGGTGGTATGTGCCTATAGTCCCAGCTACTTGGGAGGCTGAGGTGGGAGGATTGCTTCAGCCCAGGAGGTTGGAAGCTACAGTTAGCTGAGATTGCAACACTGCACTCCAGCCTGATGACAGTGAGACCTCTCTCAATCAATCAGTCAATCAATCAATTAATCAATGGTGTTGGGAAAACTGGATATCTATATACAGGATGAAATTAGACCTTCATCTCACATGATATTAAAAAATCAACTCAAAATGGATTAAGAACTTAAACATAAGACCTGAAATGGTAAAACTACTGGAAGAAAACATACGCTTAGCCAGACATGGTAGTGTGCACCTGTAATCCCAGCTAATCGGGAAGATGAGGCAGGAGGTTCACTTGAACCTGGGAGGTAGAGGTGGCAGTGAGTTGAGATTTGCCACTGCACTCCAGTCTGGGCAACAGAGCAAGATAAAAAAAGAAGAAAGAAAGAAAAGAAGGAAGGAAGGAAGAAAGGAAGGAAAGAAAGGCAGGCAGGAAGGCAAAACATACAAGACAAGCTCTTCGACATTCAATATAGTTTGGATGTTTGTCCCCTCCAAATCTCATATGAAATGTAATCCCCAATGCTGCAGTGGGGCCTGGAATATGGGGGTGGATCCCTCATGAATGGCTTAGCACCATACCCTTGCTGATGTGTGAGTTACTGCTCTGAGTTCATGGGAGAACCGGTTGTTTAGAAGAGCGTGGCACCATCCCCTCTCTCTCCTGCTCCCTTTCTCACCATGTGATATGCTTCTCCCCTTCACCTTCACCATGATTGTAAGCTCCCTGAGGCCCTCACCAGAAGCAGATGCCAGCACCATGCTTCTGGTACAGCCTGCAGAACCATAAGCCAAAATAAACATCTTTTCTTTATAAATTACCCAGCCTCAGGTACTTCTTTATAACAACACAAGAACAGGCTAACACAAAATTAGTCTGTGCAATTATTTTCTTGGATATGACTCGAAAACACAGACAACAAGAGCAAAAGTAGACAAATGAGATTACATCAAACTAAAAAGCTTTTGCACATAAATGGAAATAACTGGGTGAAGAAACAGCCTACAGAATGAGAGAAAATATTTGCAAACCATATATCTGATAAGGGGTTATTTCTGAAATATGTAAATAACTCAAACAACACCATTATAAGAAAACAACCTAACTAAAAAATGGGCAAAGATATTTCATAAAAATAGATTTTCTTAGAGGATGACATACAAATGGCGAACAGGTGTATGAAACAATGCTCAGCATCACTAATGATCAGGAAAATGCAAATCAAAACAGCGATGAGATATCACCTAACACCTGTTGTAATGGCTATCATCAAAAAGACAAAAGATACAAGCAGCAAGGATGTGGAGTAAACAAAACCCTTGTATGCTGTTGGTAGGAATATAAATTAGTACAGCCATTATGGAAAACAGTATGGAGTTTTCTCAAAAAGTTAAAAATAAAGCTAACATATAAACCAGCAATTCCACTTCTGAGTATACACCTGAAGGATGTGAAATCAGTATGTCAAAGAGATATCTGCACTCTCATGTTCATTGCAACATCATTCACAATAGCCAAGACATGAAGCCAACTTAAGTGTCCATTAGCAGATGAATGACTAAAGAAAACATGGTATATGTACACAGTGCAACAGTATTCAACCTTTCCAAAGAAGGAAATCCAGGCTGGGCACGGTGGCTCACGCCTGCAATCCCAGAACTTTGGGAGGCCAATGGGTGTGGATCACCTGAGGTCAGGAGTTTGAGAGCAGCCTGACCAACATGGTGAAACCCCAACTCTTAATAAAAATACAAAAATTAGCCTATAGAAAATGATCCTATCAATTCCGAGTGTGTAACCACTAAGGATAGAATGGCTAAAGATAAGAACTGTATATATGATATAAAGAAAAGATAGCTTCAAAATATTGGTAAACTTTAAAAAGTAATTTTAATTTTGCAAACATGAATCATTCCAAGGAGGGAAGAAAGCAGGAGGTCCCTAAAGAAACCATATGTAGGGCCAGAGCAGTGGCTCACACCTGTGATCCCAGCACTTTGGGAGGCCGAGGCGAATGGATCACAAGGTCAAGAGATCAAGACCATCCTGGCCAACATGGTGAAACCCTATCTGTACTAAAAATAAAAAAAAATTAGCTGGGAGTGATGGCACGCACCTGTAATCTCAGCCACTCGGGAGGCTGAGGCAGGAGAATTGCTTGAACCCAGGAAGCGGAAGCTGCAGTGAGCCGAGATCGCGCCATTGCACTCCAGCTCTGGGAGACAGAGCAAGACTCTTGTCTTGGAAAAAAAAAAAGACAAGGTCTCTCTCCATCACCCATGCTACAGTGCAGCAGTGGAATCATGGCCCACTGCAGTCTCTACCCTCCCGGGCTCAAGCTATTCTCTTGCCTCAGCCTCCTAAGTAGCTGGGTCTACAGGTGCACACCACTATGCTTGGCTAAGTTTTGTAAATTTTTTTAGAGGTGGGATTTCACCACGTTGCGCAGGCTCGTCTTGAACTCCTGGGCCCAAGTGATTCTCCCACCTTGGCCTCCCAAAGTGCTGGGACTACAGGCATGAGCCACCGTGCCCGGCCCACATAGTTTCTTAAAAAAAAAAAAAACATACATTTGGTCTATAAAAAAAAAATACATATGGTTTCTTTTCTTTTTCTTTTTTTTTTTTTTTTTTTTTGAGTTGGAATCTTGCTCTGTCACCAGGTTGGAGCGCAGTGGAACAGTCTCGGCTTGCTGCAACCTCCGCCTCCTGGGTTCAAGTGATTCTCCTGCCTCAGCCTCCTGAGTAGCTGGGATTGCTGGTGAGCGCCACCACACCCAGCTAATTTTTGTATTTTTAGTAGAGATGGGGTTTCACTATGTTAGCCAGGATGGTCTGGATCTCCTGACCTTGTGATCCGCCCACCTCAGCCTCCCAAAGTGCTGAGACTACAGGAGTGAGCCACCGCACCTAACCTACATATGGCTTCTTCAGGGACCTCCTGCTTTCTTCCTCCTTGGAATGATTTCTGTTTGCAAAATTAAAATTACACTTTTTAAAGTTTACCAATACTGGGCCAGGTGTCGTGGCTCACTCCTGTAATCCCAGCACTTCGGGAGGCTGAGGCGGATGGATCACCTGAGGTCGGGAGTTCGAGACCAGCTAGACCAACATGGAGAAACCCCATCTCTACTAAACATACAAAGTTAGCCAGGCGTGGTGGCACATGCCTGTAATTCCAGCTACACAGGAGGCGGAGGCAAGGGAATCTCTTGAACACGGGAGGTGGAGGTTGCAGTGAGCTGAGATTGAGCCATTATACTCCAGCCTGGGCAACAAGAGAGAAACTCCATCTCAAAATAAATAAATAAATAAAAGTTTACCAATACTTTGAAACCATCTTTTCTTTATATCATATATATAGTTCTTATCTTTAGCCATTCTGTCCCTAGTGGTTACACACTCAAAATTGATAAGATCATTTTCTCCTGGGTTGTCATCACTTTCTGGTAATCATTTCCTCTTATTGATGACTTGGTTGTACCTTTGAAGCAAGGCCCATGGTTAAAGTTCATGTCGTTTCTTCTAGCCCTTGTTCCATTCTGATAGATAGGTGTTAAGAATGGACCCAAGCAAGCCTGGGCACGGTGGCTCACGCCTGTAATCCCAGCACTTTCAGAGGCCGAGACAGGTGGATCATGAGGTCAGGAGTTCAAGACCAGCCTGACCAACATGGTGAAACCCCATCTCTACTGAAAATATAAAAATTAGCTGGGTGTGGTGGTGGGCGCCTGTAATCCCAGCTACTCAGGAGGCTGAGGCAGGAGAATTGCTTGAACCCAGGAGGCAGAGGTTGCAGTCAGTTGCGCCACTGCACCCCGGCCTGGGCAACAGAGCAAGACTCTGTTTAAAAAAATAAAATAAAATAATGAACTCAACTCAATTTGGCCATTTGCAATTACTGAGTTCTTTTTTGCCATAAGTAGCCATAAATATTTAGGGGTATAGGAGGGATGTAAGGATCTTAGCCACAACTTTGCTAACGGATTTATAAAGAGAGCAAATCTCAGACTAAATTCTGCTACATATTCAGACATTTGTTAGCAAACTGGCATGAAACAAAGAAACAAAAATTACAAACTTGTTTTGTAAGCTCAATGAAGGCCCAACTTTGTCCTTCAAATGTGCTAATCACAACTTGCACGAAAAGTTCATTGTAACCAACACAACAGAGATGAATTCAGTTACTTTATAGATGACAGGCAATAGGAATTCTCCAAATTAGTGGCTGATATGGTTTGGATTTGTGTCCCTGCCCAAATCTCATGTTGAGTTGTCATCCCCAATGTTGAAGGAGAAGCTTAGTGGGAGGTGACTGGATCATGGGGTTGGATTTCCCCTTATTTTCTTCTGATAGTGAGTGAGTTCTCATGAGATCTGGTTGTTTAAACGTGTGTAGCACCTCCCCCTTCACCCTTTTCCTCCTTCTCCAGCCATGTAAGACATGCCTGCTTCCCCTTCTCCTTCTGCCAGGATTGTAAATTTCCTGAGGCCTCCCAGCCATGCTTCCTATACAGTCTGCAGAACTGTGAGTCAGTTAAACCTCTTTTCTTTATGGGGGGTTGAGTGAGAAAATTAACTTATGCCTTAAAACTTTTTATAATTTTATTTCATGGAATAGAATTAAATTACCCAGTCTAAGGTAGTTCTGTATAGCAATGTGAGAATGGACTAATATAGGGGTGGAATACAAACTTTATCAGAATAAAGCTTCATACCACTCCAAAGATGACCCTTTTAATGCAAAGGTGAAGATTGTTTCTGTATTTCTGCGTATTGACACAACTTTCTATATATATCTACACTTACATCTTGAACACCACTAATTTCATCAACAAAACCTATTTCTAGCATCCCAAATGTTAATTACAAAACTCTGTGTTGATCAGAGCTAAAGTGGATGTTGTAATCACCTTTGGAATGTGGCCTTTTTTTGTTTTTTTTATTTTTTATTTTTTTGAGACAGGAATGTGGCCTTTCATTAAATGTTAGCTAACTATTGCTGAAACACATATTCCTAATTAGGGCACAAACCAGTCTTAGAATGTAGATTTAAACAAACACACACACTGATATCACATTATTTATGCTAGAAACTAGCATTTGGAAAAAAAAAAAAAAAACTACAGTCAACTTAGAATGGGTAATAAGCAAAGCCCCAGTTCATTTGTCTGCCTGCATGACTTGCATTGCGTTGTTCCCAAGATGACACCAGGAGGAATTTTGTAAATAATAAAATGATACTTTTATTTCCTTATTGTGCTTAGTGTACTTGTTTCTGAAAGTGACAGTGTGAGAAAATCCTAAGCAGAGAAGTAAGAGAGAAGTGAGGGGGAATCCTAACCAGTGGTGACAGCAAAAAAGGTGATAATGTCAGAGATGGATTGGGGCCCCCAAGGCAGAAGTCGGTTTCTCAACTTGGTCCAGGCATTGGTCAGTCCAGGGATAGATGTCCTCACAAGTACGCTTTCTGGTAATAGGCATCATTTCCCCCACTCATCTTTCAGTCCCTCTTCACAGGAAAATCAAGACTTTACAATGGACACGGAGTACCATAGTTCACACAAATAAAACTATGCTAAAAAGACGTGGAAGAAGAAGGCTGGGTGCAGTGGCTCATGCCTGTAATCCTAGCACTTTGGGAGGCCAAGGTGGGCAGATCACCTGAGGTCAGGAGTTTGAGACCAGCCTGGCCAAACCCCATCTCTACTAAAAATACAAAAATCAGCTGAGTCAGGTGGCATGTGCCTATGATCCCAGCTACTCCAGAGGCTGAGGCAGGAGAGTTGCTTGAACCTGGGAGGCGGAGGTTGCAGTGAGCCAAGATCACGCCACTGCACTCCAGCCTGGGCAACAGAATGAGACTCCATCTCAAAAAAAAAAAATATATATATATATATATATTTTTATATTTATATATATTTTTATATATTTTTATATATTTTTATATATTTATATATATTTTTATATGTATATATTTTATATATATATGCAATTATTTTCAGTGAACCCTAAGGGAGCTCTTTTTAAAACAAAACTATCTTGATAACAAAGCCACACAAATTTTTATCTTATTAATAAAGAAAGTCTGCTTCTGGTAACTTTTGTACCTTGAACAGGAAATTGGGTGGGGGGATTAGAAAATTAACTTATGCCATAAAACATTTTATAATTTTATTTTGTGGAATGCAATTAATTCCCACAAATTTTTATCGATTCTGTGCATGAAGCCATTTATGCTTCTAATCAGGAATTGGAGAAATAGCATATTTTTTGGCTGTTTAGTGTCAAGGTCATTTGAAATTACATTTTGCAAGCAATTTTTCAGAAGAACTAGTCAATATATTTGCTTTAAAAATGTAAGTATATGACTTTAATAAAAACTCATGTGTGACTTTAATGGCTTCATTAATTTTCCATCAGTGATGTGATTTATTGATTTTTCCATTATAAGGATTTGTGCTTACTATTCTCTAAAATCTATTTTTAAAAATAATGTTTCGTTACATAAAGACGACATTTATTTTTTACAGCCTAGAAATGCGAAGCTGATTTTATTTTTTAACTAAATCATTGTCTAAAACTGCTGAGCAAAAAGTGATATGGGGATTATTTAGCAGTGTTTTTCCTATTTAAAAACTTCTATATTGTCGAGCACAGTGGCTCACGCCTGTAATCCCAACACTTTGGGAGGCCAAGGGGGGTAGATCACTTGAGGTCAGGAGTTCGAGACCAGTCTGGCCATCATGGTGAAACCCCGTCTCCACTAATAATACAAAAATTAGCCAGCATAGTGGCAGGCGCCTGTAATCTCAGCTACTAGGGAGGCTGAGGCAGGAGAATCACTTGAACCCATGAGGCAGAGGTTGCACTGAGCCAAGATGGTGCCACTGCACTCCAGACTGGGCAACAGAGTGAAACTCTGTCTCAATTAAAAAAAAATATATATATATATATATATATATATTTAATCAAAGTGACATGCTTTCATCAGAGAAAATGTGGAAATACAGAAAGAATAAAAAAGTTATACTACTTGGAGTTAGCAATGAACACCAAATCTGAGTAGATTAAGCAGAAGGGAGTTTACAGGAAGGATATTAGAGGACATAGAACCCAGGATCTGCTGGGGACCCAGGGTGAGAGTGAACTGATGCCAGTGTTGTGTGGGAATGGCTGGCTACAAGAACCATAGCAACAGAAACTACATCATCAGAAAAACCCATCAGCAGTGCAACGAAGATTCCTTGCAGTAAATATCTTTGACCATACTTACAGCCTTGGGACGTTAGATCAAGATTCAAAATACTAGGAAAATACTTAATTATCCAAATCATAGGTCATGTGCTCATACACTGGCTGTACCAGGGAGGGGAAATGGTGAATCTGGTCCCTTCAGCTTTTGTTGTGGCACTGCTCCCACCAACACTACCTACAACGGGTATTCTCTACCAGGAAAATGGGTATTCTCCACCAGGAAGATGGGTATACCGACAAGAAAGCTGGCATTGGATTGGATACTAGAAATTATCCAATTCCCACACCAAAAAGACAAAATCCCCTAGAGAGATGTTAAAAAGTGTCATACCTAAGCTTACCACTCAAAGAAAACTTAATTATTTGGTATCTTTCTTTTTAGGACTTTTCTATGAATTTTTCTTCTACATACATAGCTTAGATCATGGAATCCAAATACAATTTTTAAAAATCCTACTTCCTTCAAACACCAATGTAGCATAAGCATTTATTTTTCATGGGATTAAAATGTTGATAGTCATTGTTAATAGTCAAATAATTATCCATAACACATATAATAGTAAACTTAAAGCATTTATCTACTGTTGGAAATTTAGATTGTTCCTTTTTTTCTTTTTTTTTTTTTGTTTGTTGAGACAGAGTCTCATTCTGTCACCCAGGCTAGAGTGCAGTGGCGCGATCTTGGCTGACTGAAATCTCTGCTTCCTGGGTTCAAGCAATTCTTCTGCTTCAGCCTCCTGAGTAGCTGAGATTACAGGCGCCTGCCACCATGCCTGGCTGATTTTTGTGTTTTTAGTAGAGATGGGGTTTCACCATGTTGGCCAGGCTGGTCTTGAACTCCTTACCTCAAGTGATTTGCCCATCTTGGCCTCCCAAAGTGTTGGGATTACAGGCGTTAGCCACTGGGCCCGGCTGGGAATTTAGATTGTTTCTAAGGAAAAATACCTCTGTAGTTATTGGCACAGGACTTGCAGATCAATTTTTTCAATTGACTATTCATTGTCTAGTGAATCAGATTCAAGCCCAGCTTCACGGTTGTGTCTCAGTTCGGGCTGCCATGACAAACATACCACAGACTTGGTGGACTAAACAGCAAACATTTCTCACAGTGCTAGAAGCTGAAAGTCCAAGATCAGGGTGCCTGCAGACCTTTGTCTGGTGAGGACCCACCTCCTGGTTGGCAGATGGTGGTCTTCTCACTGCATCCTCACAGGGCGGAGACAGAAATCACCTCTCTCATATTTCTTCTTATAAGGGCACTAATTCCATTCATGAGGGCTCCACCATTATGACCTAATTACCTCCCAAAGACCCCACCTCTTACTACCATCACCTCAAGGATTAGGATTTCAACATATTAGTTTGGGGGGAACAAAAACATTCTGCTCATAACAGCATGCAACCAAAGCAGTTGCACAGGGCCTGGGATCAGAAGGGTGCCACACTTGGGGCTTGTTAAATTAAATTTAGCCTAAAGCTGCCTCTATACATATTTGAAAGGTTTCTCCCTACATAGCACACTGTAACCTAACTGGATGTATAAACAGACTGTAACATATTCTTCTCCCAACCACTGAGTTTCGGCCAATCAAAGGTGGCCAACTGTTCAAACTGGGTTCACATAAGGAAAAGGCAAAGCTGTAACCAGTCTGGCTATTTCTGTACCTCTCTTCCATTATCTGTATATCACTTCTTTTCCTGTCCACAAATCTTCTTTGACTATGCAGTAGCACTGGAGTCTCTTTAAATCTGCTGTGATTCTGGAGGCTACCTGATTAATGAATCAATCTTTGCTCAATTAAACTTTGACAAATTAAATTTGCCTAAGATTTTTCTTTTAACAGTTGGTGTCAGAAGTGGGATTCAAAGTAGAGCTTCTCTCAACCCTCAGGAGAACTGAGTGACCAAACAAGGTACCTGCCAGACTCATTCTGTCCTCCCTCTAGAAACATCTGGGTAAGTTCTCAGATTCTGAAGCTCCATGAATTTGTGTTTTGAGCTATCCAAGTTTGAGCCGAAAATTTTTTTTATCTGAACTGGGTTCAGAAGTCACAACAAAAATTGGGCCATGTCCAGGTGTTACCAGAAAGGGGTCCTGATCCAGACCCCAAGAGAGGGTTCTTGGATCTCACACAAGAAAGAATTCAGGGTGAGTCTATAGAGTAAAGTGAAAGCAAGTTTATTAGGAAAGTAAAGGAATAAAGAATGGCTCCTCCATAGACAGAGCAGTGGCATGGGCTGCTTGACTGAGTATACTTATAGTTATTTCTCCACTATATGCTAAACAAGGGGTGGATTATTCATGATTTTTCTAGGAAAGAGGTAGGCAATCCCAGGAACTGAGGGTTCCTCCCCTTTTAGACCATATAGGGTAACTTCCAGATGTGGCATTCGTAAACTGTCATGGTGCTGGTGGGAGTGTCTTTTAGCATGCTAATGTATTATAATTAGCATATAATGAGTAGTGAGGATGACCAGAAGTCACTTTCATCACTATCTTGGTTTTGCTGGGTTTTGGCCAGCTTCTTTACCACAACCTGTTTTATCAGCAATATGTTTTGCACCTAGGACGGTATGTACAAAGGCCCCAGAGTGACAGAAGTGAGGCCAATTCCATTAAATGAAGGAAGGTGAGTGTGAAGTTGAAGCACCAGGGTGGGAAGAGAGACAAGAATTGAGCATGGAGAGGTTACACCACATAAACATTTTTTTTTAGGATTTGGCATTTGGCAGTGCATTTTTTTTTTTTTTTTTGACAGAGTCCAGGCTGGAGTGCAGTGGTGTGATTGCATCTTGGCTCAATGCAAGCTCTGCCTCCTGGGTTCACGCCATTCTCCTGCCTCAGCCTCCCGAGTAGCTGGGACTACAGGTGCCCGCCACCATGCCCAGCTGATTTTTTTGTATTTTTACTAAAGATAGGGTTTCACCATGTTAGCCAGGATGGTCTTGATCTCCTGACCTCATGATCCGCCTTCGTCAGCCTCTCAAAGTGCTGGGATTACGGGTGTGAGCCACCATGCCCGGCCGGCAGTGCATCTTTTAAGCATTACATCTGTGAACATGTTTCCTGAAAAAAAAAAAAAAAAAAACAGAAAAGAAAAGAATAGAAAAGAAACAAAGTCTCGAATCAAAGACCCCAGCCTCCACCTCAAAAAAACCTAGAAAAAAAAGAGGGCAAATAAAACTTATACAGAAGAATGGAAATAATAAAGATCAGAGTGAATATTAATGAAAACAAAACAGAAGAAAATTAAAAATCAACGTAATAATAGCTAGTTGAGTAAAAGAGTTCAATGCAATTGATAAAACTCTAGCAAGAAGTCCATTAGAGGTTCTGGTTAGTGCAATAAAGCAAGAGAAAGAAATTAAAAGGTCTCTAGCTGTAAAGAAAAAATTAAAACTATCTTTATTCATAGAGAACATGATTATCTATAAGCAAAATCCTATGGAATCTACAAAATGGAGCTAATAGCACTAATAAGTAAGCTTAGCAGGGTTGCAAGATAAAATAGAAACATATAAAAATCATTTTTTTTTCTAAGACGGAATCTCGCTGTGTGCCCCAGGCCGGAGGGCAGTGGTGTGATCTCAGATCACTGCAAGTTCCCTTTCCTGAGTTCAAGCAATTCTCCTGCCTCAGCCTCCTGAATAGCTGGGATTACAGGTGCATACCACCACGCTGAGCTAATTTTTTTGTATTTTTAGTAGAGACAGAGTTTCACAACGTTGGCCAGGCTGGTCTTGAACTCCTGACCTCAAATGATCCTCCCACTTCAGCCTCCCAAAGGGCTGGGATTACAGGGGTGAGCCACTGTGCCCAGCCTCAAGTGTATTTCTATATAGTAGCAACATTCAATTAGAAATTGAAATTTAGGCAGGGTGCAGTGGCTCACGCCTGTAATCCCAGCACTTTGGGAGGCCGAGGCGTGCAGATCACGAGGTCAGGAGATCGAGACCATTTTGGCCAATATGGTGAAACCCTGTCTCTACTAAAATACAAACAATTAGCTGGGTGTGGTGGCACGTGGTTGTAATCCCAGCTACTTGGGAGGCTGAGGCAGGGGAATCACTTGAACCCAGGAGGTGGAGGTTGCAGTGAGCTGAGATCACGCCACTGTACTCCAGCCTGGTGACAGAGCAAGATTCCATCTCAAAAAAAAAAAAAAAAGAAATTGAAAAAAACCAAACCATTTAAAATTACATGAAAATATAAAATAATTAGGAATAAATTAGATAAACAATATGTAAAGTCTGAGTGCCTGAAGACTATAGAACATTGTTAAGAGAGATTTAAAAGGCCTTAAAACTCAAAGATATATACCATGTTAATAGATGAAAAGACTTGATATTTTTAAGATGTTACTTCTCCCCAAATTGATTTACAGATTTAATGCAGTCTGAACCCAAATCCCAGTGGATCTTTTTTATAGAAATTGACAAATTGATTTTAAAATTCATATGGAAATGCAAAGGACCTAGAATAGCCTAAATGACTTGGAAAAGAATGATATAAAAGGATTCATATTACTTGACTTCCAGAGTTTATTATAGAGCTACAGTAGTCAAGAAAATGAGAAATTGCATACGATGGATAAATCAATGAAACAGATAGAGATTCCATAAAAAGGCCCATGCATATATGGTCAATTGGTTTTGATGGTTTCAAGGGCAATTTAATGGAAAATAAATAATCTTATCAACAAGTGGTACTGAAACAGTTGGATATCCATATGCAAAAAAAGTAAAATCCATAATTTGCAACATATACCAAAAAAGCTCGAAATAGATTATAGACAAAATATAAGCCCTCCAAATACAAAACTTCTGAAAGAAAATATAGGAGAAATTTTTATTTTATTTTGGTATAGGCAAAACTTTTATAGATTCAACAGTAAAAACATGATTCTAAAATAAAACAATTGATAAGTTAGATTTCATCAAAATTAAGAGATTGTTTTTTTAAAAATGGATACATAATAGATGTGCACATTTTCAGGGTACACATGATAATTTAATACATTCACATAAAGTGTAAAGATCAAATCAGTATATTTAAGACATCTATCACTTTAAATATTTGCCATTTATTTATTAGAGGCAGGGTCTCACTATGCTGCCCAGGCTGGACTCAAACCCTTGGGCTCAAATGATCTTCCCACTTCAGCTTCCCAAGTAGCTGGGGACTACAGGTGTGCACACTGTGCCCAGCTCTGTCTTTTCTTTGTGTTAGAAATATTTGAGTTATTTCTTCTTTTCTTTTCTTAGTCTATGCTGGGAGGAAATTTTTGACTTATTTCGTTTTAGCTATTTTGAAATGTGCAATAGATTATTGTAAACTATAGTCACTCTACTGATCTATCGAACACTAGGTCATATTTTTTCTGTGTGTTTGTACCCATTAATCAACCTCTCTTTATCTCCCCTTTCCCCCTACAAGAAATTCTGTTCTTTGAATTTCTTGACACTGTTAACAGAATGAAAAGGCAAGCTACAGCCTGGCATAAAATATTTGTAAATCACATATTTGATCTAGAATGTGTATCCAGAATATATAAAGAACTCTCTGAACCCAATAATAAAAGAATAACCAATGTTTTTCGAATGGGCAAAAAATTTTAATGGACACTTCACCAAAGAAGTTATATGAATGGCAAATAAATACATGAAAAGACACTTGTCATCATTGGTCATGAGAAAAGTGAAAATTAAAGTCACAATGAGTTATACTGCTACACATCTGTTAAAACATCTAAACTTTAGAACAGCAAGTGCTGGCAAGGATGTGGAGCCTCTGGAATTCTCATATATTGCTGGTAGAAAGGTATATAATAATATGGTAAGAGTTTGACAGTTTCTGAATATTTAAAATATACAACACCATATGACCCAGCCATTTCACTCTTAGGTGTATGCCAAGAATAAATGAAAACATATTAACATATACAAACAAATATTTGTATAGAAATAAAAAAGATTATAATGACTTTATTTGTAATAGCCTCAAATTATAAGCATCCAAAGTATCTATCAATAGATGGATATGTAAGTAAATTGGCCTGCCATACAATGGAAGACTATTCACCGATAAAAAGGACTATTGATACGTACAAAACATAGATGAATCTCAAAATAATACTTATTTTAAAATTTTTCTTTCTCCCCCTTTTCAAAGGCATTGACAAAATAATTTTGTGGAATGAAAGTCTGCCGAAAAGAGTACATACATTGTGATTTCATTCCTCTTAGATTCTAGAAATTTTTATTTGTTTGTTTTTGTTTTTGTTTTGAGATGGAGTCTCGCTCTGTCGCCCAGGCTGGAGTACAGTAGTGTGATCTCGGCTCACTGCAACGTCCACCTCCCAGGTTCAAGTGATTCTCCTGCTTCAGCCTTTCGAGTAACTGGGATTACAGGTGCTCACCACAATGCCTGGCTAAGTTTTGTATTTTTAATAGAGACAGAGTTTCACCATGTTGGCCAGGCTGGTCTGCCAGCCTTGGCCTCCCAAGCTGTTGGGATTAAAGGCGTGAGCCACCATGCCTGGCCTAGAAAATGTTAACTAATATATAGTGACACAGGGAAATCAAGCCGGTTGTGGTAGCGCACACCTGTAATTCCAACAGTTTGGGAGGCCAAGGAGGGATGATTCCTTAAGCCCAGGAGTTTGAGATCAGCCTGGGCAACATAGCAAGATAGCAAGACCTGGTTTCTGAAAAAAAAAAAAAAAAAAAAAAAAAAAAAAAAAGGCCAGGTGCAATGGTTCACGCCTGTAATCCCAGGACTCTGGGAGGCCGAGGCAAGTGGACCACTTGAGGCCACGAGTTTGAGACCAGCCTGGGCAACATGATGAAACCTTGTCTCCACCAAAAACTACAAAAATTAGTCAGGCGTGGTGGCATGTGCCTGTAGTCCCCAGCTACTGGGGATGCTGAAGCGGGAGAATCTCTTGAACCCGGGAGGCAGAGGTTGCAGTGAGCCAAGATGGCGCCACTGCACTCCAGTCTGGGCAACAAAGCA
This sequence comes from Gorilla gorilla gorilla, assembly GCF_029281585.2. Taxonomy (NCBI): domain Eukaryota; kingdom Metazoa; phylum Chordata; class Mammalia; order Primates; family Hominidae; genus Gorilla; species Gorilla gorilla. The sequence goes on along the minus strand of NC_073238.2, from coordinate 46,877,275 downwards.
AGACTCCATCTCAAACCACCCCCCACAAACTAATAATAATAATAATAATCAGGTGTTGTGGTGTGCGCCTGTAGTTGCAGCTACTCAGGAGTCGAAGGTGGGAAGATCACTTGAGCCCAGGAGTTTAAGGGTTCAGTGAGCTATTATTGCACCACTGCACTCTAGCCTGGGTGACAGAGTGAGACCTTGTCTCTAAAATAAATAAAATAAAATAAATCATAGACTTTAAAATACATGCAGTTTATTGTACAGTTTTATTAACTCTATGAAGTAAAGTTTGGTCCATCTTATCAGCTTCATACCTTCCAAAAAATTCCTCAAAGTGTCTGGTCCATCCATGGCACCTGATATTGGTTAGGCTTTGTGTCCTGTGCTGTTCTCCTGATAGTGAGTGAGTTCTCTCAAGTTCTAATAGTTTTGTAAGGGGCTGTTTCCCCTTCGCTCGGCATTTCTCTCTCCTACCACCTTGTGAAGAAGGTGACTTGCTTCCCCTCCACCTTTCACCATGATTATAAGTTTCCTGAGGTCTCCCCAGCCATGCTGAACTGTGAGTCAATTAAACCTCTTTTGTTTCTAAATTACCCAGTCTCGGGCAGTTCTTTACAGCAGTGTGAGAACGGTCTAATACAGCATCATCCCTGTTTTCCATTTCAAACTGGAAGCCAGATGCTAGATTTTACATTCACCTGAGCTAGAGATCCCTGTACAGGATTCTCCAGAAACTAAATTCTTCATGTAATATGTTTATATTGAGTTGTGGAAGATATAAAGTTAGGCAACCATATGTGTGTTTGTGTATATATAAGATAATATATTTATTTATTTATTTATTTATTTTAACTTTAAGTTCAGGGGTGCAGGTGTTGTTCCATAGGAAAACTTGTGTCTTGTGGGTTTGTTGCACAGATTATTTCATCACCCAGGTATTAAGCCTAGTACCCATTAGTTGTTTTTCCTGATCCTCTCTCTCCTCCCACTCTCTACCCTCCGGTAGGCCCCAGTGTGTGTTGTTCCTCTCTATGTGTCCCTGTGTTCTCGTTATTTAGCTCCCACTTATAAGTGAGAACATGCGTATTTGGTTTTCTGTTCCTGCAATAGTTTGCTAAGGATAATGGCTCTAGCTTCATCATGGTCCCTGCAAAGGACATGATCTCATTCTTTTTTATGGCTGCATTAGTATTCCATGGTGTATATGTACCACATTTTCTTTATCATTGATGGGCATTTAGGTTGATTCCATATCTTTGCTATTGCAAATAGTGCTGCAATGAACATACACATGTATGTGTCTTTATAATAGAACAACTTGTATTCCTTCAGGTATATACCCAGTAATAGAATTGCTAGGTCAAACGGTATTTCTGTTTTTAGGCCTTTGAGGAATTGCCACATTGTTTTCCACAATGACAACCATATTTAAGATATACAAGCTCTAGAGTTTAAAAACCTAGAGCTAAGGTTTCTAGCTGTAGGTGTCCAGCACTGGGTCTTTCTGCTTTCATGTGTGTTTTATGAAAAGGCTGTATATGCAAATCGACCTCCAAACATAGAAGGAGCCAGTAAACCAAAGAAGGAGGCAGACAAATCCCACTTGTTATAAGGTGATTTTATTTGGGAACTTAGGGACAGAAGCATGGTCTTAGGAAGCTGTGAAACAGGTAGATCTCCACACCATTATCCCCCAGAACCAGGGATTATACACCATGAAGAAAGGCAGGCATATGATTTGATCAAAAGGCAGGATTTATGGTAGGCATATGTTCTTACACAAAGAACAATAGATAAAATGGAAATTTGAGAGGCATTCCAGGGACCAGGGTTAATCAGAAGTCAACATGGTGGATTAGCTTCCAAGATGGAGTCACTTTAGCCTCCACACTATGACTCCTCCATCTATATTTCCCTTCCTGTTTATTTTGGGAAATGTCTCTCTGCTGACTTAATGTGTCCCCTCAGGAGTATGCTGCAGATGCTTGAGCGGTGAGCAGTAGCCTCCCTGTCCTAGGGTTATTGTTCTCATTTACTTTGTTGTAACATTCTACTGCAGTGAACACATCCATTGTCTCTTGAACAAACTTTCTATTTCAGAGGACTATAAGGAAGAGAAAAATGCTGCATCACTACATGCCACAGGTGTTAGGCCTTGTACCTGAAGACTCATGGCCTTATACCTGAAGACCACCTATGGAGGTGGTCTTACTCCACATTAACAGGATGTTTCAGTTTGAGAAACCTCACCCTTGTTATCAGTTGATTTTGATTTATTCCCTTAGCTTGGCTAGGTCTCTAAAACTGAAGGAAATGAAAGATGAGTGAATCTGTATGAAACATGCAAGAACACTTTTTGAAGGTTCTCAATGATGAGATGGGCGTGAGGTGCTCAAATGGCATTTCAAGATGGGTGCTCATGCATGCAATCTGATGAGCTCTTGGTTATCTCCATGCATAACCATACAACTCTAGTTTCTTGTTTCTGGGATGGTAGGTGGTTGTGGACTGTATATGGGGACACTGAAAACATGGCAACAGCAGCAGCATGAGTGAGTATGAATAAGTGAGGGGAATTGTGAATAAGTGCTATGCACCCCAGATAAAATTAGCACAAGCAGGCTGGAGTGGGAGGGGAGGATTATTTTTTTACTTTGGATATGCTTAGTCTTAGGGAGTGGATTCTTCCTCTATAGGCAGTTGGGAATGTGAGACTTGAGCTTATAAAAGAGAACAGAGGAGGAGATAAATTGGTTGTCAGTTGTCTAGTGCCTGGTGATGAGTAAAGCCATAATTGAATGAGATGTTTGGTCGGTGGGGAAAGTGGGAAGGGAGATATGGAATGAGAAAAACAGGAACCTCAGAACTATATTTTGACTTATTTGTAAGAACAAAAGATTAGAAACAACTTAAATGATCATCAATAGAGGACTTACTAAAAACAATTATGATACATTCACACAATGGAATACTGTGCAGTAGTAAAAAAGAATGAGGAAGTTCTTTCTGCATGTATATAGGATGATCTTAGAGTTACATTGTTATTTAAGAAAAGCAAGATGCTTAACAGGATGTACCGATGCTACTATGTGAAAAAAAGAGGAAAATAGCACATGCATATTATACATTTGAATGTGTATATATACAGACGTACAATATGTAGGCATATGCATATACATATATAAAATGTCTCTGGAAGGAGCACAGTTGCTTTCAGGAGAGGCTGGGATAAAAAGGGACTTTTCACAGAATACCCTTTTGTATCTTTGAGTTTTAAATGACATGAATGTGTGTATATATATTTAAATATTAAATAAATAAAAATTTTAAAAAGATTAAGCTTGCGTGTGCCTCTTGTCTTAGTCTGTTTGGGCTGCTATGACAAAATACTTTACACTAGGTGTTTAAAAATAATAGAAATTTACTTCCCATGGTTCCAGAGGCTGGGAAGTTCAAGATTAAGGTACCAGCAGATTCAGCGTCTATCAAGAGCCTGTTTCCTGGTTCATGTATGGTGCCATTTAGCTGTGTCCTCACATGGTGGAAGAGGTAAACAGCTCCCTTGCACGTCTTTTATAAGGGAGCTAATACCATTCATGAGGACTCTGCCCTCATGACTTAATCGCTCCCTAAATGCCCCACTTCTTAATATGATCACATTGATGATTAAGTTCCAACTTATAAGTTTGGGAGGGGACATATTCAGTCCATAGCACCTCTGTTCAAAGATGAGGGAATCTAGAGATCCACTGCATGGAGTAAGAAATAGGAAGATAAGTGCAGTGAAGTGCCTTAGAAGGGAGTGTCAGAGAGAGGAGGCAGTGGCGGTTGACCCTGTTGTTTGGAGTGATAAACGCTGTAGAAAGATCAAGCATGGGGATGATGAAGGAAAGGTCATGGTGAAGAGGCGAGGGTGAAGAAGAGAAAAGTGGCTGGGCGCAGTGGCTCACGCCTGTAATCCCAACACTTTGGGAGGCAGAGGTGGGTGGATCACTTGAGGTCAGGAGGTCAAGACCAGACTGTTTAACATGGTGAAACCCCATCTCTACTAAAAAAAAAAAAAAAAAAAAATTAGCCAGACATGGTGGCGGGCGCCTGTAGTCCCAGCTACTCAGGAGGCTGAGACAGGAGAATCACATAAACCTGGGAGCCGGAGGTTGCTGTGAGCCGAGATCGCACCACTGCACTCCAGCCTGAGCGACAGAGCAAGATTCTGTCTCAAAAAAAAAAAAAAAAGAAGAAGAAGAAAGAGAGAGAGAGAGAGAAAAGCCATGTTCCCAAGGACATTATCTAAAAGGGAAAGACCAACAAACAAACAAAAAAATAAATAATTAATTAAAAATTAAAACAAAAAACCCACAAAAAATGTCGGGGGGGAAAGACCTGTTTACTTCATGGAGGAAAGAAAAGTCTATGAGCAATGTCTTTTGCCTGGTTGTGTTAAATGCCTGTTTCGACCCTTATAGTTGTGGAGAAGAATGTGGTGAAGTGTTCTAGAAGGTAGCACCAAACCTACCCACTATCACCTCCTCAGCACATCCACGTCTCTGTACCCACCAGGATCCCCTACGGCTCATCCCATAGTAGCCAGAAAAGTTCTGGACACATTTATAATCCTTAAGCACCCATTGGTGTTTTCTTGTGACAGATTTTTGTTTTGTTTAATTTTTTTTTTTTTTTTTTGAGATGGAGTCTCACTGCAATGCCCAGGCTGGAGTGGAGCACAATGGTGTGATCTCGGCTCACTGCAACCTCCGCCTCCCAGGTTCAAGAGATTCTCCTGCCTCTGCCTCCCGAGTAGCTGGGATTACAAGCGCCTGCCACCAAACCCAGCTAATTTTTTTGTATTTTCAGTAGAGACGGGGTTTCACCATATTGGCCAGGCTGGTCTTGAACTCCTGACCTCAAGTGATCTGCCCGCTTTGGCCTCCCAAAGTGCTGGGATTACAGGCATGAGCCACCATGCCTGGCCTGTTTTATTTTTGAAGTAGGGTCTTGCTCTATTGCCCAGGCTGGAGTGCACTGGTGCAATCACAGCTCACTGCAGAGTCCCTCTTGGTCTCAAGTGATCTCCCAACAAGCCTCCCAAGTAGCTAGGACTACAGGTCCATGCCACTATGCCTGGCGAGTTTTTAAATTTTTTGTACAGACAGGGTCTCACTCTATTGCCCAGGCTGGTCTTGAACTCCTGGGCTCAAAGGATCCCCCCACTTTGCCCTCCCAAAGTGTTGGGATGACAGACGAGCCATCACACCTAGCCCTTGTGACAGCTTTGATTTTCATGTAAAGGTGTACTTGCTGTCTTCCTTTCTCCATATTTATTATACATGCACTATATGCACTATAATCTGAAAATCTTATTTTATTATAATTTAAACATCCCAGTAAATATTCAAGATTTTAGTATAATTGTTACTTAAAATTCATAGTACATAGCATTTTATGTGCATTTTGCACAAGTATATTACTATGGAGATTTTTAGCCCTGTGGCAATAAAAAATATTGCAAAAACCTCAGCTTCTATAATCTACATTCATAAATGATGGGTTCTCCACACAGAAAACTTTAAAATAACTAACATATAGTTTGCCAGACACTACTGTAAATGCACTACATATTTGATTCATTAAATCTCCTGAGCAGTCCTGCGAAGTAGAACTATTATCATTTCCATTATACAAGCTAAAAAACCAAGGCTCAGAAGGGTTTTGTACTTTGCTGAAGGTCATATACCCAGTAGGAGGAAGAGCCTGAATTTGAATCCAGGCAATCTGCCTTTGGAATCCACACTTTTAGCCATAAATGATACTGATTCTAAACTTAAAGTAGAAGTATGTCTTGCAGAGAATAAGTGAATAAATATAACTTTAGGAGGATTTGCATGTGTTCATGTTAAAAATAGTATAATAATTTTCATCCGATCACTATAAAACAATGCTATAGAATAGAATTGAACTTGTAAAAATGCATTTAATATATTCTTGTAACAAGTCAAAAATACAGAGATACATAAAGAAAAAGTTAATCACCTCCCTGCCAGTCCTCACTGCACTAAACTCCTCTCGAGGCAAGCTCTGTTTATGTCATGGAATGTCTACTTCCACATCACTGTTCAAGTTTCTACAAATATGTACACACATATATGATGTTTCTTCTTTGCTTCTTCTTTTCCTTTTCCTCCTTCCTTTCACAAAATGAGATTACACCATACATTTGCCATTCCAGTCCTTTGGTGCTGGGAAGTACATTTCACCATGATTTGATGACCAACTTCTTTGTAGAAATTCCCTCTTCTGATACCTGTGTTGGGCAGAAGTCAAGGACAAATGAGGCCTGCACACCTGACAACCTGGGCCTTCCAGGGGAAACTGACAGGGCTGAGATAATCCTGTGGCCATTGCTGTGGGGGCACTGTAACTGCACAGGAGAAGGGACATTGCTGTGACACTGTTGAAATGTGAAACCTCTGGAATTGTCCTCTTGGTACATTTTGTTTCCCCTATAATTGTTAACGGGAAAATCCATAAAGCAAAGACACTTGTGTATTTACCCTTTGGAGCACGGGTCTCTGAGCTGAAAACGGGGTGCACGTTCAGGAAGCCAGCCCAATTTGTGGTGTCCAAGAATGGGCTGGAAGAAAACCGTCATAAGCTTGTCTTTTGATCAAATGAAAATACTTTTCATGTTTACTGATGATTGATAATTTTTCCTGCTTTTAAGATTCTCATTCTCATGACATTTAAGGAAAAGTGTGAAATTCGATTCTTAAGAGTAACTTATAACACACGCCTCAAGGCAAAGCCTCCTTGAACAGCGTTTATCTTCTTTACTGCTAGGAGTGGGAGGCGGCTACACTCTGTGAACCATCCTGTGAAGTAAAATATCAGAAGAGACACCAACATCACTGCCTTAAAGACAGTGGAACCCCAAGATTTCCTGGACTGGGCAGCCTCCTTAACCCCTTATCCAGGAAAGTTAACAGAATAGACACGTTAAGAGAAGAAAATATTCTCTAATAATCTCTGCAGCAATTTTTTCCCCAATGTTTTCAGCTAAAAAAAATTGTTAAATGTAATCCTTTTTTATTTTCATTTAGTTTCCTTCAAAGAATTTTCTTTCTATTCAAGTATTTGAAAATATCTATTTTTCTATTACTGGATCTCCCTATCACTATGACTTTGTAAAAAAAATTGGGTAAAATACACGTAAAAATGTTAACATCTTGATCATTTTTAAGTATACAGTTCAGTAGTGTTAAATACATTTCACATTGTTGTGCAACCAATCTCCAGAATTTTTATCTTGCGAAGTTGAAATTCTGTACGTATTAGGTAACAACTTCCCATTTCCTCCTTCCCTCAGTCCCTGGCAACCACCATTCTACTTTCTGTTTCTATAAGTTTGGCTATTTTAGGCAGCATTTGTCTTTTTGTGACTGGCTTATTTTACTACAATGCCTTCAAGGTTCATCCATATTGTGGCATGTGATAAGATTTCCTTCCTTTTAATTTAATTTTTGATATAAGGTCTCGCTACATTCCCCAGCCTGGTCTCCAACTCCTGGGCTCAAGTGATCCTTGTGCCACAACCTCCCAAAGTGCTAAGATTTCAGCATGAGCCACAGCATCTGACCTCCTTCCTTTTTAAGGCTGAGTAATATTCCATTGCATGTTAATAGCACGTTAGGTTTACACATTCATCTGCCAATGTGTCCTAGGGTTATTTCTACCTTTTGTCTATTGAGAATAATACTGCTATAAACATGGGTGTTCAGATATCTCTGTGAGACCCTGCTTTCTACTCTTTTGGGTATATACCCAGAAGTGGAATTGGATCACATAGTAACTCTATGTTTCATTTTTTTGATGATGCACCATGCTATTTCCCACAGTAACTGCCCCATTTCACATTCCCACCAATAATACACAAGGGTTCCAATTTCTCTACATCCTCACCAACACTTGTTATTTTCTGAGTTTTTAAAAAATTTTATTTTGATAGCAGCCATCCTAATGGGTGTGAGGTGATATCTCATTATAGTTGTGATGTCTGCTGAGCATCTTTCCATGTTCTTATTGGCCATTTGTATACCTTATTTGGAGAAATGTCTACTCAAGACCTTGCCCATATAAAGACATACAAAGACCATGGGCAAGTATGACGACATAGTCAAGACCTTGCGCATTTGGAGATATTTCTCCAAAGAAACTATACAAAATTTTATATATATATATATATATTTTTTTTTTTTTTCCTGTCATCCAGGCTGGAATCCAGTGGCATGAGCTCAGCTCACTGCAGCCTCTACCACCCAGGCTCAAGCAAATCCTCCCACATTCCACCTCAGCCTCCCAAGTAGCTGGGACTACAGGCACGCACCACCACACCCTGCTAATTTTATTTTACTTTTTTTGTAGAGACAAAGTGTCTAAGTTTCACTATGTTGCCCAGGCTGGTCTCAAACTCCTGGGCTCAAGAGATCCTCCTGCCTTCCCTCTGAAAGTGCTGGGATTACAGGTGTGAACCACCACGCCCAGAGTTGTCCATGTCTTAATCAAATTGTTTGTGTTGTTGTTCTGTTGCTATTGTTGAGTTGTAGCAGTTCTTTATACATTCTAAATATTAACCCTTTACCAGATACATGATTTGCAAATATTTCTTCCCAAATTTCCATGGGTTGCCCTTTCACTCCGTTGATTGTCCTTCAATACACAGAAGTTTTAAATTTTGATGTAGCCTAAGTTACCTATTTTTTTTCTTTTTCTTTTTTTTTTTCTTTTTGAGACGGGTCTCACTCTGTCACCCAATCAGGAGCGCAAAACAGGGTCTCATTCTGTCGCCCAGACAGGAGTGCAGTGGCACGATCTCAGCTCACTGCAAACTCTGCCTCCCAGGTTCAAGCGATTCTTGTGCGTCAGCCTCTCAAGTAGCTGGGACTATAGGCACCCACCACCATGCCTGGCTAATTTTTGTATTTTTAGTAGAGATGGAGTTTCACCATGTTACCTAGGCTGGTCTTGAGCTCCTGAACTCAGGTGATCCACCCACCTTGGCCTCCCAAAGTGCTGGGATTACAGGTGTGAGCCACTGTGACCAGCCCGTTTTTTTCTTTTGTTGACTGTGCTTTTAGTGTCATATCTATGAAATCATTGGCAAAACCAACATTATGAAGCTTTTCACCCAAATTTTCTAAGATTTTTGTAATTTTAGGTCTAATACTTAGGTCTTTGATCTATCATTTTTTTATTGTGGTGAAATAAACCTAACATCATATTTATCATTTTAACCAGCTGTAAAAGTGTAATTCAGCTGTTGCTATCACTTTTTAACTCTTGGGATCTCATCCTTGGGGGAATAAATTATAAAGTTTTGGTTGTCTGTCATCTAAGCAATGATAAAATCAATCATCTATCAAATGTGAACAGGTTATGCCTTTTAGGATGGTAAGGCCATGACACTTCAGATAAAGCAAAGCAGCCAAGAGCACAGACAGATAGCCCTAAAATCTTCTGCCAAAGCCCCATCTCTCTTCGTTATTTTTATTGTGAGCTGACCATGCAAATTTATTAACCCAATTCTTATGATTATTTTTTGATAGACAACAGTTGCCTTCAGTTGTTAGAATCAAGTAAAAAAACCTTCTCCCGGCAACTTTGAGAGCAAGTTTCTGTCTCACTTACAGATATATCAAACATTTTTGTTTAGCAAGCAGGCATGGAATAGCTTATAGAGCCTACTTAGTAAGCCTGATGACCGTTCTTTGTCCTTTTAGTACTCTGACTACTATGTTGCATGAAAGGTTCTTTTTAGGCAGATGTTATAGTTTTCATAGTTGACATCAGACAACCAGAATTCCTACTGACTTATAGTTGAATGTCATCTCAACAGGTATGGGCTACAGTCTTCATTCTGTTCTTATCATTTGTTCAGTAAAGGGAGGGAGTGTCTCCAAAATATTTTAACTTGAATACTTTTAATTTCACCAGTGAGAATCCATTTCTTATGTCCTTCATGATATTTACAAGCCATTAGTTTTGAAAAGTCATTTATGACATTAATGAGCAAAGTAGTGTTGATGGAGGTATAAATAGCTAAAGGGGTGGTTGTAATTCCTCTGGAACACAGTCTTTTTGATATAAAGCTAGCTGACTCTCTCCTGCTCCCCATATAAATGACTGATTAGAATGCTAGCTGCATCTACCATGTGGCTTTAACACACATTTATATACGATATTGTCTATATAAAAAGTTATGTATCTGTTATATTACAGACGTCATAACAATCTCATAACCATGCTATAAAAAAACCCACTTCTTACAGTTAAACCTTACTTTAATGAGGCTTCCAACTCCCACCATGCCGTGGAAACTGCCCTCACTAATGCCTGCTGTGAGCTCCTCACCTCCAGTTCCTTGGATTCCTAGTTGTCCCCCTCTCCCTGGGGCATTTAACGCTCTTGGTCATCACCTTCTTTTTGATACTTTCACCTCCCACCTCTCTGTTCTTTTTTGCAGGTTCCTCTTCTTTCCTGCTTGTTCAATATCGGTGATCTTGAGAATTTTTATCTCAGTCTTCTAGTTTTCTTAGGTAATCTTCATATTCTCCTTGAATCAGTCTGGCTAAGCCCAAGGCTTCAACTAGTTCCTCCATACTAAAAACTCCCAACACCTCCATCTCCAACCCCTCTCTTAAATCCAGACAAATCCCCAACACTACCATTTGGTGATCTCCCAGGCAAATAATATGTACCATGTACAAAACTGAATTCATCAAGACTTATCCCCCTTTACTCACTACATGGCCCATTTCTCTTGCTAGCTTTTCTTTTCCTACTTAATGACACCATGGACTTAGTCCATTTTGTGTTGCTATAAGGGAATATCTGAGGCTGAGGCTGGCTAATTCATAGAGAAAGGAAGTTAATTTAGCTCACGTTTCTGCAGTCTGTACAAGAAGCATCTGCACAACTTCTGGTGATAACTTTTGTACTGCATCAAAATACAGCAGAGAAAGTCAAAGGAGGAAGTGGGCACATGCAAAGATAGACCAAACCTCAGGGGGCGTCCTGGCTTTATTTATTTATTTATTTATTTATTTATTTATTTATTTATTTGATGGAGGATCGCTTTGTTGCCCTGGCTGGAGTACAGTGGCTTGATCTGGGCTCACTGCAGCCTCTGCCTCCCAAGTTCAAGTGATTCTCCTGCCTTCGCCTCCTCAGTAGCTGGGGTTACAGGCGCCTGCCACCATACCCAGCTAATTTTTGTATTCTTAGTAGAGATGGGGTTTCACTATGTTGGCCAGGCTGGTCTTGAACTCCTGACCTCAGGTGATCTGCCCACCTTGGCCTCCCAAAGTGCTGGGATTACAGGCATAAGCCACCGTGCCTGGTGCCACCTCAGCCTCTTAAAGTGCTGGGATTACAGATGTGAGCCATCACATCAGGCCTCCCAACACCATTTATTGAAGAGACTGTCTTTTTCCCTATTAAGTGTTGGCTATTTGTATGTCTTCTTTTAAGAAATGTCTGGTGGGGCTCGGTGGCTCACACCTGTAATCCCAGCACTTTGGGAGGCCGAGGCGGGCAGATCACGAGGTCAAGAGATTGAGACCATCCTGGCCAACATGGCGAAACCCTGTCTCTACTAAAGATACAAAAATTAGCTGGTCATGGTGGCACGTGCCTGTAATCTCAGCTACTCAGGAAGCTGAGGCAGGAGGATCACTTGAATCCAGGAGGCAGAGGTTGCAGTGAGCCAAGATCATGCCACTGAACTGCAGCCTGGGTGACAGAGCAAGACTGTCAGAAAAAAAAAAGAAAAAGAAACGTCTAATTAGATCCTTTACCCATTTTTTAAATGGGATTGATAAATTTTTTTGTTTTATTTGTTTGTTTTTGCTGCTGTTTGTGTTCCTTGTATATTCTGGATATTAGTTCAATTAAGTCCCAATTGCCTTTTTTTAGTTTGTCCCCTGTGTTTTGAGGGTTTAGCCAGAAAATCTTTGCTTAGGCCAATGTCCTGTGGTGTTTTCCCTACGCTCTCTTCTAGCAGTTTTATAGTTTAAGGTCTTATGTGTAGGTTTTCAATCCACTTTGAGTTGGCTTTTGTATATAGCGAGACATAGGGTACTGTAGTTTCATTCTTCTGCATATGGATATTTGGTTTTCCCAGCATCATTTATCAAAGAGGAAGATGGCTTGAACTCAATGTATGCTCTTGGTACCTTTGTCAAAAACCATTTGGCTGGCCAGGCGCAGTGGCTTTTGCCTGTAATCCCAGCACTTTGGGGAGGTCATGGCGGGTGGATCACTGGATCACTTGAAGCCAGGAGTTTGAGACCATCCTGGCCAACATGGCGGAACCTTGTCTCTCCTAAAAATACAAATATTAGCCGGGCATGGGGGTATGTGCCTGTAGTCCCAGTGACTTGGGAGGCTGAGGCAGGAGAATCACTTGAACCTGTGAGGTGGAGGTTGCAGTGAGCTGAGATCACACCACTGCACTCCAGCCTGGGTGACAGAGCAAGACTCTATTTCAAAAAAAAAAAAAGAAAAAATAAATCATGGCGGGCCATGGTGGCTCACGCCTGTAATCCCAGAACTTTGGGAGGCCAAGGCAAGTGGATCACGAGGTCAAGATTTGAGATCAGTCTGGTCAGCATGGAGAAACCCCGTCTCTACTAAAAATAAAAAAATTAGCCAGGTGTGGTGGCACACACCTGTTATCCCAGCTACTTGAGAGGCTGAGGAGGAAAATCGCTTGACCCCAGGAGCCAGAGGTTGCAGTGAGCCAAGATCGTGCCACTGCACTCCAGCCTGGGCCACAGAATGAGACTCTGTCATTCTGTTTGGCTATGAATACATAGATTTATTTCTGGGTCTTCTATTCTGTTCCATTGGTCAATGTGTTTTTTTCTGTTTTTTTTTTTTTTTTGGTTTTTTTTTTTTTTTTTTTTTTTTTTTGCCAGAGTCTCGTTCTGTCACCCAGGCTGGAGTACAGTGGCAGGATCTCAGCTCACCACAACTTCCACCTCCCAGGTTCAAGTGATTCTCCTGCCTCAGCCTCTTGAGTAGCTGGGACTACAGGTATGCACCACAATGCCTGGCTAATTTTTGTATTTTTAGTAGAGACGAGGTTTTGCCATGTTGTCCAGCCTGGTCTTGAACTCCTGACCTCAAGTGATCCTCCCACCTTGGCCTCCCAAAGTGCTGGGATTACACGCATGAGCCACCGTGCAGGCCAATTTGTCTATTTTTATACCAATACCATATTGCTTGGGTTATTATAGCCATGTAATATATTTTGAAGTCAGGTAGTGTGATGCAAAACTTTGTTCTTTGTTCTTGTTGCTCAGGATTGCTTTGGCTCTCAGGCTTTTTTTGTGTGTGATTTCATGTGATTTCTGTATTGTTTTTTCTATTTCTGTGAAAAAATATCATTGCAATTTTGATAGAGATTGCATTGAATCTGTAGATTTCTTTGGGTAGTATGTTCATTTTAACAATACTAATTCTTCTAATCCATAAGAATTTATTTGTGTCATCTTCAATTTCTTTCATCAATATTTTATAGTTTTCAGTGTACAAATCTTTCACCTCCTTTGTTAAATTTATTCCTAAGTATTGTATTGTAAAGATCAATGCATAGGGGTAGAGTAAGGTGAGTAGACACCCCGTTTTAGGTCATTGTAGCTATTGTGAATGAGATTTTATTTTTCTCCAAATATTTCATTGTTAGCGTATACAAATGCTACTGATTTTTGTATGTTAACTTTGTACCTTGCAACTTCAGTTAATTTGTTTCTTAAGTTATGGCACAATTTTGACATATCAAATATTTTAAGCTGAAGTATCTGAGAAATGGCAGGTGCAAGAAGGGCTCTTTGACTTTCTCCTGAGGCAAGTCATAAGACTCTTATGTGAGAGGTGCCCTTCCTCTTTGTGGAGAAAAGGAACAACCTTACTTTTGAAAATACAGGGACACCAACAGGAATCTAAACAAGCCTGGCTAATTTCCCCCAGTTACTACACTTAGCTCATACCTCCTTTGTCCTATCACATTTTTCTATGACTCCTCTCTTCAGCAAACCTTGTATAAAACAATCAGGTTTAACTATTTTTTCAGGTCTTCATAAACTTATGAAGGTTTCCATGTTGTCTAAAATGTATGTTAAATAAATCTGTGTACTTTTCTTTAGTTACAGAGTTTCAGCTGAGAACCAAAGGGTAGAAGCAAATTATTTTTCCCTCCCCTACAATATTCCACCCTAAAGGAGGAGGAGCAGAACACCCTATCTTAGTTTCTTTGTGCTCCTATAAAAAGTAGCACATTCTGCTGAGCTTGGCGACTCATGCCTGTAATCCCAGCACTTTGAGAAGCTAAGGCAGGAATATTACTTGAGGCCAGGAATTCAAGACCAGCCTGGGCAACATAGTGAGACCCTGTCTTTACAAAAAATACAAAAATTGTCTGGGCATGGTGGTACTTACCTGTAGTCCCAGCTACTACTTGGGAGGCTGAGTGGGAAAGGTTGTTTGAGCCCGTGAGGTTGAGACTGCAGTGAGCTATAATGGCACCACTGTACTCCAGCCTGGGTGACAGAGTGAGATCCTGCCTCAAAACAAACAAACAGACACCCTAGCAGAAGTGGCAAAAAAAAAAAAAAAAGAAAGAAAGAAAAGAAAAGAAGAGAAAATAAAAGAAATAGCAGAGACTGGGTAATTTACAAGGAAGAAAAATTTAGCCTGGGCAACATGGTGAAACCCCATCCCTACAAAACACACAAAGATTAGCAGGGCATGGTGATGCATGCCGATGGTCCTAGCTACTCAGGAGGCTGAGGTGGGAAGTTCACCTGAGACCAGGAGGTTGAGGCTGCAGTGAGCCGTGCTTGTGCCACTACATTATAGCCTGGGTGACAGAGCAAGATCTTGTCTCAATAAATAAATAAAAATAATAACAAATAACAAACTTATTTCTCACAGTTCTGGAGGCTGCGAAAAACATCAGACAAATCCCAATATAAGAGCATGCTACAAGATACTTGATCAGTTTTCCTCAAAATTGTCAAGGACGGCCAGGCGCTGTGGCCCACACCTGTAATCCCACACTTTGGGAGGGAGGGGCGGGTGGATCGCTTGAGCGCAGGAGTTTAAGACCAGCCTGACCAATATGGTGAAACCCCGTCTCTACTAAAAATACAAAAATTAGCCAGGCGTGTTGGTGGGCGCCTGTAGTCCCAGCTACTCAGGAGGCTAAGGCAGGAGAATCTCTTGAACCTGGGAAGCAGAGGTTGCAGTCAGCCAAGATGGTGCCACTGCACTCCAGCCTGGGCAACAGAGCGAGATTCTGTCTAAAAAAAAAAAAAAAAAGTCAAGGTCATCAAAAATAAGCTTAAGATATTAAAAAATAAATTTAAGAAATTGTCGCAGCCAAAAGGAGCCTAAGGAAACATGATAACTAAATGTAAGGTGGTATCCTGGATAGAACCCTTGAACAGAGAGGGCATTTAGGTAAAAATGAAGGAAAGTTGAATAATGAATAAGTTATATAACTAATATATAACTGATATGTAACTTAATGTTACATATTATATGTTATAACTAATAAGTTATAACAAATTAATGTTAAAGTATCAATGTTAGGTCATTAGTTGTAACAATGTAAGAGGTTAGTAATAAGGGAAACTGTGTGTGTGGGGGGGGTGGGTACATGGGAACTCTACCATTTGCTCGATTTTTATGTGCATTTAAAACCATCCTAAAAATAGTCTATTAATAGTAAATAAGTAAGGAGAGCAATGGAGTATAACCCCCTGAAGAAAAGGAATCCATAAATTCATACTGATAGTGAATAAATAAATAAGTAGGGGCCTGCTCTATAGCAGCATCTGGATTGACAAATGTGGAAGGCTTGAAGGAGGTGGGAAAAAAAAAATCCCGACATTTATGGAATCTGAACCATAAGGTAAAGTTTGATTAGGTGCAGGATATTCGCTTCGTCTCAAAGTATAACCTCACAGATTGCTTATTAGTTTTTTGTTGTTGTTGTTTTTTGGTTTTTGGTTTTTTTTGAGATGGAGTCTGGCTCTTGTCACCCAGGCTGGAGTGCAATGGCCTGATCTCGACTCACTGCAACCTCCGCCTCCCGAGTTCAAACGATTCTCCTGCCTCAGCCTCCCAAGTAGCTGGGACTACAGGTGCCCGCCACCATGCTCGGCTAATTTTTGTATTTTTAGTAGAGATGGGGTTTCATCATGTTTTCCAGGCTAGTCTCGAACTCCTGACCTCAGGTGATCCGCCCACCTCAGCCTCCCAAAGTGCTGAGATTACAGGTGTGAGCCACCGCGCCCGGCTGCTTATTAGTTTTAAGGGGGAAAATATGCCATGGAGAAACAGGACTATACCTTGATGGGGTGACAAAGATTAATATTACCTTATAATCAGCATAGTGTGCCTGCGGATGTAACACACTGAGAACGCCACAACCTCACGTAAATGTGGTTGTTTCAAAGTAGGATGCATGAGTTTAATTATGAGGAGACAAAGGTCGTAGTAGAAATCTGTATTTGAGATAGATTTCTTTCTGAGAAGATGGGTTGCTTTGGTGAACACTCTTGATCACAAGGCTGTTAGTTAAATAATCAAATGTATATATTCCAGACTGTAACTTTAACAACAAATGAAATTGTTATCACGTTGGGGATGGAAAAGGGTACATATCCATAGAAAGAATTATTTAAATATGAAGAGATTATAAGTTTTCCTTGCAAGGACCTGAAATTATGGGGGATGGGGAACCAATGGAAGGAGGAGGGGTTGGAGAGGTGGTGGGAAGAGAAAAGGAGCCCTCAGTCGAGGACTGCCAGTTGTTTGGTTCGTATTTATTTTTAATGCAACAAACACTTACATAGCGCTTATTCTTACCAGGAGCTCGCTGTTCTACGTGCTTTGCACATATTGACTCTTTTAATGGGAAAGCTCAGTGATTGGTCTGTATTTCCAAAAACAAAACAAAACAGCAACCTGACACTAAACGATTTTGTTCATAAGTATTTTTATCTGTTATTGGGGACCTGCGCCGCAGTAATTCTGTCCTTCCACAAAAAAGCATGAGCCTAAAATTACGTCAGGTGGTCTTTCGTAGAAACGACCGGAATCCAAATTTGTGGTACCAACTGTGGAGTTCCGTTGGAAAAGTCAGCTGGTTGTCTTCTAGAAAGCTCTAAGAAGCATGCACCGAGAGCCGATTATACATCTATCGGGGGGCGCCAGTTTCTCAAATTCCTTTTTCCTTCGGGGGTGAATGCCAGAGGAGGTCGCTGCTTTCTTTTAACGAAAGTTGGTGTTTTTAGATAACTTCCCTGCTCCAGATCTAGGAACTAATTCCGGTCTACTTTTGTTGCCAAATTACTGCGTTTGTCACGCCATGGATTCTGGGAGACCTAGTCTCCGTGCCGTGAGGTTTACGGAGCCGGTGTGAACGTCGGACTTCAATTCCCACAATGCCTGGCGCAAACGCCTAGTTTTGGCCTGGGTAACCGAGAGGTGACCGCCATCTTGCGTACGGAGGTGAGGTTTGTTACCGCGATTCTGAGAGGTGGGCTTTTAGTCCCTCCAGACCTCGGCTTTAGTGCTGTGTCTCCGCTTTTCTTTCACCTTCACAGAGGTTCGTGTCTTCCTAAAAGAAGGTTTTATTGGGAGGTAAAGGTCAATGCGTAGGGGTAGAGTAAGGTGAGTAGACACCCCGTTTTAGGTGAGGGTGGGGCGGTGGTGGTGTTTTTCGCTTTCACTTCTTGACTGGACCGTTTAGATTAGCTGTAAACGTGGAAGTAAGCTCTGTGTGAACTTTTGCGCCTCAGAGACCTCCAGAATTCCTGGACACGACCTGAGCATGTCTGCACTGGGACAAAAAAGCTGGGTGACGCACTTTTGCCCGGGCCGCTCACTCTGGAAGTCTGGAGGCATGGGGCTCGGATAGTGTATAGATCACGCGGTTTATTAACGCAACCCGGTTGCTTTTCTTCGGGACTTTTCTGACACATTTCGAATGAGGAAAGGAGAAACCGAGAGGAGGCCTTTTGGCGTTCTCCGCAGTTGTCTTCCTCCAGCTCTGTGGCCTGCTTGCATCATTCTGTAGTTCGCCTTTTTGTCCATTTCTTTTTCTCTCGTGTTAGGAACACCAGAGAGTGGCACAACGAAGAATTGGGTGGAATAGGCCTCTGGGCTGTACTTTGAGGTCCCTAAGGCATTTCAGGGGAAGTAATTCCCCCCCCCAAGACGGGGTCTCCCTCTGTCGCCCAGGCTGGAGTGCAGTGGCGCCATCTCGGCTCACCACAACCTCCGCCCCCCCGGGTTCAAGCGATCCTCCCACCGCAGCCTCCCGAGTAGCTGGGACCACAAGTGCGCGCCCCCATGCCCGGCTAATTTATTGTATTTTTGTTAAGAGACGGAGTTAGGCCATGTTGCCAGGCTGGTCTCGAACTCCTAAGCAGCAATCCGCCCGCCTCAGCCTCCCAAGTGCTGGGATTACAGGCTTGAGCCACTCTGCCAGGCCTAAAGGGAAGCAAATTTTATCTTCGTGATAGACTATTCGGAAAAGATGAACGCTTTGAACTTTGGGAGTTGCCAGATTTCTTTATTATACAAATTTCCGTTATCATCATTGCAACTGAAGTTATCTCTTCCCCCCTTTTAAATGAACACACTACACCCATTTAGGAACCTCTTTTACGCCAGCTACTCACAGTTAAGGGTCTCCAAAGACTGGCACTTCAGTTAATCTAACATTTGGATGCTAAGGACATTGGTTGTCTGAGGTTTGGGAGAGAATTGGAGCTATTTACTCTCAAAAACACAGTGGTTTTAAGTAAGGAAAGCTTAGGATGCAGTGTATCACAGCCATTTTGAGTATGTGTTAATTTGATGTTGGCGGTTTCACTCTCCTTTTAAATACACAATTGTGTATCTATATCATAAAAATATATATTACTGATTCAACTTTACAGACATACTTAAATCTTTTAGGTCTTCCAAATTCAGAAATGGATCGTTTAAAGTTGAGAGAGAGAGATATATATATATACGTATATATACACATATATATATTTTTTTTTAAAAAAGGATATTCAACGAGATCCCTCCCATAAACCACCATGTTGTGACTGTACTTAAATAATAAGTGGTTATGAAAGTGACTGGTATTTTGGGAAATTGTTACCATTAAATATATCACAAATTTAAATGTCTGTCTAATTTCTTGTTTTTGAAGAAACTTTTATTTAGATTTTTAATATATTAGCTAGTAATTGTATGATTTATTTATTTCTCAGATGTCTTATGGTGAAATTGAAGGTAAATTCTTGGGACCTAGAGAAGAAGTAACGAGTGAGCCACGCTGTAAAAAATTGAAGTCAACTACAGAGTCGTATGTTTTTCACAATCATAGTAATGCTGATTTTCACAGAATCCAAGAGAAAACTGGAAATGATTGGGTCCCTGTGACCATCATTGATGTCAGAGGACATAGTTATTTGCAGGAGAACAAAATCAAAACTACAGATTTGCATAGACCTTTGCATGATGAGATGCCTGGTAATAGACCAGATGTTATTGAATCCATTGATTCACAGGTTTTACAGGAAGCACGTCCTCCATTAGTATCCACAGATGATGAGATATATAGCACAAGTAAAGCATTTATAGGACCCATTTACAAACCCCCTGAGAAAAAGAAACGTAATGAAGGGAGGAATGAGGCACGTGCTCTAAATGGTATAAATGACAGAGGAGGACAAAAAGAGAAACAGAAATTTAACTCTGAAAAATCAGAGATTGACAATGAATTATTCCAGTTTTACAAAGAAATTGAAGAGCTTGAAAAGGAAAAAGATGATTTTGAGAACAGTTGTAAAGAATCTGAACCTTCTCAGGAGCAATTTGTTCCATTTTATGAGGGTCATAATAATGGTCTCTTAAAACCTGATGAAGAAAAGAAAGATCTTAGTAATAAAGCTATTCTATCACATTGTGATTATCAACAGAACTTGGGGAATGAGCCATACAAATATCCCTGTAATGGACAAGTAATACCTACATTTTGTGACACTTCATTTACTTCTTTCAGGCCTGAATGGCAGTCAGTACATCCTTTTATAGTGCCCTATGGTCCCCCTCTTCCCAGTTTGAACTATCATTTAAACATTCAGAGATTCAGTGGTCCACCAAATCCACCATCAAATATTTTCCAAGCCCAAGATGACTCTCAGATACAAAATGGATATTATGTAAATAATTGTCATGTTAGCTGGAATTGCATGACTTTTGATCAGAACAATGAATATACTGACTGTAGTGAGAATAGGAGTAGTGTTCATCCCTCTGGAAATGGCTGCAGTATGCAAGATCGATATGTGAGTAATGGTTTCTGTGAAGTCAGAGAAAGATGCTGGAAAGATCATTGTATGGACAAGCATAATGGAACAGACAGGTTTGTGAACCAGCAGTTTCAAGAGGAAAAGTTAAATAAATTGCAGAAGTTACTTATTCTTTTAAGAGGTCTGCCTGGTTCTGGGAAAACAACATTGTCTCGGTAAGTAAAGGATACCAACTGAATACTTGGTAATTCATTATTTAAAAATTATAAATGATATTTGTCGCCGGCTGCAGTGACTCATGCATGTAATCCCAACACTTTGGGAGGCCAGGGTGGACCAGTCACTTGAGCTCAGGAGTTTGAGACCAGCCTGGGCAACATAGTGAGACCCTGTCTCTAAAAAATGAAATAAAAATGTTAGAACTATAATGATACTTGTAATCACTGACAAGTGCTTTTATGTTTCTAGTAGAAGAAAATCTTTAATTTGCTACACTTGAGAATAGCATCTGACAGTGTAACTATTTAAAAATCTTTTCTGATAGAAGAAAGGAGAATTGGCATATATGTTTATATTTAGATTCTGCTAAGGGCTTTAAAAATAGATAACACTACGTATAATTGTGGCAGTGATGAAAGCAAATGCTACTTGAGAACTGTCCTGGCCTACCCTTTTGAGTCAGCTATTCAAGAAAAGTTGGACTCAGTGTTAGAAAATTTGAGTTTTTCAAGTTCAGTTGGAGGTGAGAAAAAGAGAAAATTTGGGTATTGACTCAGTTATTTCCCTTTTTCACCTTGGGCAAGTTTTGCTCTCTGTTAATGGAATAAATGATAACTTACTTTTTCTGGAATTGGGAATCAAATGAGATGACCCAAGGAAAGGAATTTTGAATGTGTTGAGCACTGTGCCATATTCATACCATTGATTGGCAGAAGGAACCCTTTTTTGATTTCTTAAAATTCAGGAGTTTGAAGTGAGTAATATCTGAATTGGTGTTAGAACTGGTGGTGGTTTATTGTATTACAAGATATTTCAAATTCCTTTTTTTGTTTACATTTTTAAACTATTGATGCACTTGAATATGTTTATGCAGTTGTGAAAAAATAGTGTAAAGAAAGCAGTACAAATTATCTTGAGTTTATGTAAGATGATTCAAGATTTGTGCCGGACAAGGAGAAAAAGAAAATTTTTTGATATCTTTGGGTGAGGATGGAGAGGTCCAAGAAACCATTTTGCAAATGTTTTATATTACTAACAAGACAATCTAAACCTAAATAAACATTTTTTTCAGAGAAAAGACACTAGAGAAAGATTTAATTTGTGATATTTCAAGCTAGATTATAAACTGTGATCTTTGTGAATGAATTAATTCATTCCAGAATTAAATTTTGGTCTTTGTATTTTGATTCCTTTTACTTTAGTGAGGATTTTGTAGAGAAGATGAAATTTCATCTCTATAATAATAGAAGTTAGGAGTGAGGTCTCACAAACATGGGCTGTCGTCTAGATTTGGGATATACCATCAGAGACAATAAATAATTGAAATTTGGAAAGTGGATAAAAGAGTCTGTTAGTTAGGACCACTTGACTAAGAGTGGGTATAGAAGAAACCTAAGGAAGAAAAGTTAGATTTGAGACAACATATTGGAGTATGTTGAAATTAAAGGTGAATAAAGTAGTGGAAATTCGATAGAATTTAAAGGAGACATTGTAGTGGGAGATGGTAGAGGTGATTAGATATAATATGTATATTTATTTGAAAAATAGATATATAAGAATGAAAGTTGTATGTAGTACCAACAAGTACCATTCGTATTATGATTCACAATTTACAGAGTATTTTCATATATAAAAATCTTGTGCAATGGGTTGTTTTTTCATTTTATAGAAGGAGCAGAGGCTAAAGGAAGTTGAGGTTAAGTGATTTGGAAGTTACAAAAACTAGTAAGAGCTCAAACTAGCAATAAAATTATAGTATGTTTTTCCCTTGCCTTCACTGTAATGCTTAATGGTTGTGTAGTCTTATACGTGACTCCTGACTTCAAGGATCCTGATCTGTACCTCTTTAGGTCAACATGTTTTGAGTGAACTGGTGTTGGTTATTTGGAATTAGATATAAAGTCATATATTCTTTGGTGAGGAATGGCTTCATATAGGAGTTCACATTCAAAACAAGCTTTGACAAAATAATAGAGTGAAAATTGGTAGATCAGAGTTGAGCTGATTGGAGGACCAAATTAAAAGACTGGCTGGGCATGATGGCTAACACCTGAAAACCCAGCACTTTGGGAGGCCAAGGCAGGCAGATTGTTTGAGCCCAGGAATTCAAGACCAGCCTGGATAACCTGGGTATCCTAGCTACTTGGGAGGCTGAGCCGCCGAGGCTACAGTGAGCCATGATCATGCCATTGCTTTCTAGCCTGGGTGACAGATTGAGACCCTGTCTCAAAAAAAAAAAAAAAAAAAATTAGTAATGCTTATGTTTGGTATGTGGTAATGAGTGTAGGCAGTTGGATAGAATTCATATTCTTTGGAGGTACTGTTCAAGTCCCCTTCTTACTTAATTTGGTCTTTGCCCACATCTCAATCAGCATGTCTCTAACATTGTAAGTATTCAAGATGTCGGATGATATTCTGAGAGAGAGAGACAGTAGGCCATAATAGCCTTGGCCATAGTTTTGGCCCATAGGGTGTTTATGGGTAGGATAGCCCGATAAAGATGTCATTTTTCCCCCTAATTGATTTATAAATTCAGTGAAACTTTAACCAAAATCCCAAAGGAATTTTTGTATGAATTTGAGAAGCCTATAAAGTTTGTTTGATATGTAACTATAACAAGGACAGTTTTAAAAAATGAGACTTATCCCACCAGCTATTAAAATTTAGAAACTACTATAGTTAAAACTTTGCAGTTATTAGCAAAAGAACAAATAGATAAAATTAGAGAACCCAGAAACAGGCTAGGTGTGGTGGCTTACACCTGTAATCCCAGCACTTTGGGAGGCTGAGGTGGGGAGCATCACTTGAGGCCAGAAGTTTGAGATCAGTTTGGGCAACATAGACCCTGTCTCTATTTTTTTTTTTTTTTTAAAAAAAGGCCGGGTGCCGGTGGCTCACCCCTGTGATCCCAGCACTTTGGGAGGGTGAGGCAGGTGGATCATGAGGTCAAGAGATCGAGACCATCCTGGCCAACATTGTGAAACCCCATCTCCACTAAAAATACAAAAATGAGCTGGGCGTGGTTGCATGTGCCTGTAGTCCCAGCTACTCGGGAGGCTGAGGCAGGAGAATCGTTTGAACCCGGGAGGCAGAGGTTGCAGTGAGCCGAGATCACACCACTGCACTCCAGCCTGGGCAACAGTGCAAGACTCTGTCTTAAAAAAAAAAAAAAAAAAGAGAATCCAGAAACATACCTACATATAAAAGAATTTAATATTTGGTGAAATGACATTTTATATTAGTAGGGCAAAATATTCAATACATGGTAATAGGATATTTGATTGTCAGTCTGGAAAAATATTTAAAGCCCCTATCTTAAATCATTCACAAAAATAACTTCTAGATGGATAAAGGACTAAGAGTAAAAACAAAACCAGCAAGGAAACTGGAAGAAAATAGAGGTTTTTAAAAGTAATTTGAGAGAATGAGTAAAACAGTGGGATCTTTCTTACCCCCTAATAAATAAAAAGTGAGGGAATTTAAGAAATTAGTTTTTTGTTGTTATCATCTGTTTTACAGATTATTCTGGATATTTGCAATGGTAGGCTGAATAATGTACCCCTCCAAAGATACTCATGTTTTAATCCCTAAAACCTGTGCATATGTTGCGTTAGATGGTAAATTGGATTTTGCAAATTTGATTAAGGATGTTGCAATGGGGAGGCTGTCCTGGATAACTGGATTGGCCCAGTGTGATCACAAAGGTTCTTAATAAGAGGGAGGCAGGAGGAATTAGTCAGAGAAGGGTTAAGACCAAAAGCAAAGGTCAAGAGAGAAGATGCTGCACTGCTGGTTTTGAAGATGATGGAACATCCCATAAGCCCAGGTGTGCAGCTAACCTTTAGAAGCTGGAAAAGGCAAGGAAACATATTCTGTAGAGCCTCCAGAAGGAACACACGTCTGCACACACTTTGTTTTCAGCTCAGTGAAACTGATTTTGGACTACTGACCTTCAGAACTGTAAGATAAATTCCTGTTGTTTTAAGTTTGTGGTGTTATAGAAGTTACAGAAATGAATATACTTACCGTAGTTTAGAGAGAGATGGGAGGAGACTTTTTTTCTCCCTTCTTTTGAAGGAGGTAGGTCTCCTTAACTCCAGAGGAAAGACTTGTCTTTCTTCATGTAGGTCCCTTGATTCTTAATTCAGGGAGCGTTTAGAGATTGAATTACCCCAGTAAAGTAGTCTCAGGATAGGAAGTATATAAAGGCACTCAGTAGATAAGGAGGAAAAGTGTTGATGATGTGTCAGTTTTACTTAGATTTTGTATTTTTCTTGAAAATCACTTGTAAATGCACATGAAAGTATTAAAATAATGCTCAGTTCTTAGAAATTTAAAAACCAAACCATGAAAATGGACTCTCTTGTAGGCCTTGTTTTGGGAACAGATTCTCTTGGTTTACTTGTTTCTTATGTGAGAAATTATAAGCATAGAGTACATTGATTACTCAAGGCTGTATAACAGGTTACCCTAAAACTTAGTTGTTTAAAGCAACAAACATATTGCCTCGTAGTTTCTGTAGGTCTGGACTCTGGTTATAGTTACCTGGGTGCCTTTGGTTCAGTGTCTCTAAGAATGCTGTGATCAAGATGTTGGCTAGGACTGTTTCTGGTCTGAAGGCTTGATTTGGGAAGGATCTGGTTCTAAGAGCTCTCTCAAGATTGTTGACAGGACTGAGTTCCTTGTGAGCTATGTTGGATTGAAGACTTCAGTTCCTTGCTGGCTGGAGACTGGAGGCTTCTCTCATTTCTTTGCTACTTGGCCTCTGTCCATTCACAAGACAGCTGATTTCTTTCAAAGTGAAAAAGAAAGCATGCAAGCTCAAGTCTAAGACAGAAGCTACTTTTTTTTTTTTTTAGTAATCTCCGAAGTGACATCCCATCACCTGTATCATATTCTATTCCTTAGAAGCTAGGGACTAAATCCAAGCATACTGCAGGATAAGAGGATGCAAGGTTGTGAGTACCAGGAGGCAGGGATCATTGGAGGCCATTGGTTTTGGGGTCAAGGAGGTGCTTTATCTTAGCTCTCCCACTACCATCTAACTTGCCAAAATTATTTCTTCTCCTGGATTAGTTTATTATCAAATTGGCAGGCTTTTATGAGGATTAAATGAGGTCATGGATTTATGTAAAATGTTTGACATAAAATAGGCTCTCAAAAAGATAGCTATTGTTTTGAAAAAATAGAAATCAAGTGGCCACTGAGCCCAGATTTGATTTTTTTAAATTAGATATTTGACTTACTCACATTTCTAAATTTTGACATTCTAAGAATCCATTTTAGTAACTGACTTGAGAGTTCTGACAGAGTCTAAGAATTTTGAAAATACTGATGTTCTTAAATAATTTATTTTTGCTTTAGAGGCTTGATAAGACATTCAGATATTCCTAGATTCATATAGGTGTTTTTTTAAGTCCATAAAATAAAGCTTCATGGTTTGAAGTAATTCAGGGAATTTGAAAAAGATGCATAAACAGTCTATGCTGCCTGGGAGGAAAAGTCTTTTCAAGTTAAACTTATTTACTATAGTTATGATTTATATATTTAAGAAAATGTTCTTTATAGAGATTTGTTCATATGTATTGTTGACTTGTTTTAATGATATAAATTGGTTTATTGCTCCCCCACCTTTTATTTTGAGAAAATTTAAACCGGTTTTTAGATACAAAAAATATGATTGTCATGTAGAATGATATTATTAACATCTTAAAAATCACCTGTGCCGGGCACGGTGGCTCACGCCTGTAATCCCAGCACTTTAGGAGGCTGAGGTGGGAGGATCACCTGAGGTCAGGAGTTCAAGACTAGCCTGGCCAACTTGGTGAAACCCCATCTCTAATAAAAATACAAAAATTAGCCGGGCGTGATGGCACGTGCCTGTAGTCACAGCTACTCAGGAGGCTGAGGCAGGAGAACCGCTTGAACTTGGGAGGAGGAGGTTGCAGTGAGCCGAGATCACACCACTGCACTCCAGCCTGGGCAATAGAGTGGGACTCTTGTCTAAAAAAAAAAAAAAAAAAAAAAAGAAATGACCTGCTAATAAAGTAATAGAATGGAAAAAACGAAACAAAAAAAAACAAAAAAGGGAGCATAGAGTATCTAGACAAGGTGTTATCTGGATTTCTGGTACTGTTGAACATAGTTAGATGTCACATGATCAGTTACAATCAAAATCTCTTTTTGGGTGATTGAGTTTTGCTTTAGAATGCTAATATCATGGCATTTTCATATTCTAGGTTATCTGTATAAGCAGTAAGATGCCAAATATGTCAGATAGACATGTTTTGGATAAATCATGGCTGCTTGAAAAAGAAATCCAACTCCAGTCTCCCAAAAAGCAAACACACAACCCAACCCATTAATTTACATTTGGTTTGTCTGAAGTGATTTGAACTGTAATTCTGTAAGTGGAAATAGAGGTTTGTGCAAAAGTAATCACAGTTTTTAATTGGCATTTTAATGGCAAAAACTGCAATTACTTTCACACCAACCTATACATACTTAAATTGTTTTCTTTTGATACAAGTGATTTTATAAAATACACCACTGGCCCTCCATATTTGTTGATTCCACGTCAGTGAATTCAACGAACTTTGGACTGAAAGTATTTGAGAAAAAATATTGCATCTGTATTGAAATGTACAGACTTTTTTCCTTGTTATTTCCTAAACAATACAGTATAACAACTATTTACATAATATTCACATTGTGGAGTATTAGGTATTATAAATAATCCAGAGATGAGTTAAAGTGTATGGGAGGATGTGCATAGTTTATATGCAAACAGCCATTTTTATATCAAGGGCTTGAGCAGCAAGTGTGGTCCTGGAACCAATCTCCCATGGATATTGAGGGAGAGAACTGTATATGATACCGTTATAAGCTGAGGGATGGAGAGATGACACTTGTCATCTTAATAGTTTAAACCTTTCCTACTATTTTTTTAGTGAGAGGTAAGTAAGCTTGAATCATTCCAGGCCAATATTCTTTTACTCTCAATTCCTTCTATTAATACCACCTTCCATCCCACCAGTCCCCTCAAAATTATACAGTGATATCCAAATGCCTAATGGTTCAAAGAGAGGAGAGAAACAACAAAATACTCTCATTGTTGCTCTTGGATCCAAATCATTATCTTATTGCATTTTCCCTATCATAGCACACTCCCAATTTCTTTCATGAGTCATTGGTAATGAGAGTTCTGAGTACTTGTTAATCTTGCTGTACTTGTCAATTTAAGGCAGTATCATTTTCAAAACAAAGCTTGAGTATCATTGACCTGAACTGAGAGTTTATTTTTTATTTAGTGTTTAATAATTTCATTTAATGACTTAAGTTCTTAAAAATTTAAAGTTTGATTATACTTTGGAGGATCACAGATTGTTCCATAACCTTAAGCCTCCAACTATTTCTGACTTTCACTAGAGGATCATATATGCTTCATGGAAATGAGTATATTAAAGCTGTCTAGAGTCACATATGGTTTTTTCTAAATGAATTGCTTGCTTAGGCTTACTTGCTTTTTAGGTTACCTGTTGCACTAGATTGAGGCAAATAAAAATATACTAAAGTGAAAACATGGATAATAGTTGATATAATTTTGAGATTGGGTAAATAATGTTTTAAAAAGTTGCAATACAAATGCTGCTTCAAAAAGTTTTTGTTATGGCCAGGCACGGTGGCTCATGCCTGTAATCCCAGCACTTTGGGAGGCCGAGGCAGGTGGATCAAGAGGTCAGGAGTTCAACACCAGCCTGACCAACATGGTGAAACCCTGTCTGTACTAAAAATGCAAAAATTAGCCAGGCATGGTGGCACATGCTTGTAATCCCAGCTACTCAGGAGGCTGAGGCAGGAGAATCACTCGAACCCGGGAGGCGGAGGTTGCAGTGAGCCAAGATCGCGCCGCTGCACTCCAGCCTGGGCGACAGACACCATCTTAAAAAAAAAAAAAAAAAAAAAAAAAAAAGTTTTTGTTAGCATCTGTAATTGTGTAGATTTAAGTGTAAAGTGATTTGAAATCTGAAATCTTTGTAAGATTATTCAGCTCTTGTGCTGGTCCGTTCGTGATATACTTTCAGGTAAGTATCAGAAATCCATTTAATAACCTTTCCTGTGTGATTTATTTCACTTGGTTATATTTATTTCTGATGGTTATAGATTTTGTAAATGTCACCTTTATGATTTCTTTTATTAACAGAATTCTGCTTGGTCAGAATCGTGATGGCATTGTGTTCAGCACTGATGACTATTTTCACCATCAAGATGGGTACAGGTATAATGTTAATCAACTTGGTGATGCCCATGATTGGAACCAGAACAGAGGTTTGTTTTGGGCTAAGTGTCCCGGGATAGAATGTTTGGCTAGGAGTCAAAAGACCTAGATTTTATTCTCAGCTTAGGTTTTTACCAGCTGAATGACTGTAGGCAAGCCGTTTAAATAGCTTTGAGACCTAATTTCTCCATCTGTTAGAGGTGGTGATAATTATACTTGCCCTACCTGATCAGGGTTTTTGTGAAAAGCAGAGAATTTAGATAAAATGCTTTGTAAACTGTAAATAGTTTATCAGTATAAGCTGGTAAAATAATAGCAGCATGGGATATTTTAAGAGGCTTTATTTTATACTTGATGAGTAAATTCAGAGAACTTTGAATCTGTACCATTGTTATGTAGTCCCAAAGTTATTTCCCCGAGAAAAATGCTAATGTTTTCCAAGGCTTAATATACTGGTTGTGAATATTAAAAGTTTTTCTCATTGATATTGCTCTACAAGAAACCTACTTAATACATTTTTTAGAAGACATGGGTCAATTTCTGTTTATCATTAATAGGGGTTCTTAACCTGGGCTACACTTTTGAATTTCTTGGGGCCTTTAAAAAAAGCAAAAACAAAAAACAAAAAACAAAAAAAAAACCAGACAAAGAAAAAGTGTGCCTGGCCTCAGCCTTAGATATTTTGGTTTAATTGATCTGGGGTGGGGCCTAAACATTGATACTTTTTGTTTTGAAATTTCTCCAGACGATTCTGATGTATAGTCAGAATTGAAAACTGTTGATCTGAACCATAAGTAAATACATATGCTATGTTATTTTAAAAGAATGGATTGATGATTAAACAAATAGCTTTTATTATGAAAAATTTTAAACAGATTAAAGAGACTGTAATGAACCTCATAGACCCATCACCCAGAATTATCAGGTATTGAGATTTTGGTATATGGGCTTTTATCTTTTTGTTTGTACCCCTTTCTCTTTTTAAAGCAAATTCTAGACATCATACTTTATACATTTCAAAATAACTTTTTTACTGATCACATCTTTCACTTCAGTGCCGTTATCACACATTTAAAAAAATGCCAGTTCCTTCAGATCATGTAACCCAGTGTGTAATTGAATCTCCTCTGTTGTTCTAAAAAATCTCTTCACGGTTATTTTGTTTGAGTTGGGATCCAAACAAAGTCCACAAAATGCATTTTGTTTTATTTAATTAAGTTAATCCATAGCATGTTCCTTCTTTTAACCCTCATACCATTAACTTGTTGCAGAAACTATGTTGTTTGTCCTGTAGAAAGTTCCACATGCTGTAGTTGTCTATTTGCTTCTTGGTGTTAACCATTTAACTTGCTCCTCTTCTTTGTTTTCTGTGAATGGAAATTAGCTCTAGATTAGAGGCTTGATTAGGTTCAACATTTTTTTTTTTTTTTTGGCAAGCAGATATTTGGTTGTCCTATTCTTAGTAATGGTGAGCTTAATCAGTAGCTGCACAGGGACAACCTCGTCCCTCTGTCTGCTGTCAAGTTCCCTATTAACCTTATATCTGATGGTTTTATCCAATAATAAATTGTTTCCTGAGTCAGTTATTTCATTCAGAATTGCAAAGTGGTGATTTTTAGTTTAGTTATTCCTTCCATGTTTAATGGAATTCTTCTGTAATGAAGAACTTCTCTCAAAGCTGCCAACTAGGGTTGCCCTAAAGTATAATATATACAAGAAAAATAGTAATGCTTTTCTTTTTAATTGTCAAATACAGTAAGGAATTTCAGTGAGGATGTTTGTGTGTGTTTTAGAGATGGGGTCTTGCTTTGTTGCCCAGGCTAGAGTGTAGTGACACAATCATAGCTCAGTGCAGCCTCGAATTCCTGGGCTCAAGGGATCCTCCTGCCTCAGCCTCCTGAGTAACTAGGACTACAGGCAAGTAGCTGGGACTACATACGTGTACCAGCACACCCAGCTATTTTTTAAAAAAACTTTGTAGAATTTTGAATGAGCCACAGTGCCTGGCTGAGGATGGTTTCGAGTTAAAAGTTTTCACGCTGTTACAATTTATAGTTTCACAAGAATGTTTAAACATCAGATAAGTTTGATCATAAGACTGTTTCCTAGTATTTATTTTATAACGCTCTAGAATTTCTCCAAATATATTAGAGGGTGGCATAGCAGTCTAAAAAAATATTAATTTTTTAATTTTTTTAATGCCATAGAACATTTTTGCTCAAATCAAATAATGATGGTATTGCAATTCTGAAAATGTTTGGAGTTACTGGCCTAAAGGTAAGGGGAGCAAGATTAGTTGATAAGTTGAATGAATAGACAGGGCAGAGCCAGTATACCTTTGGTGAACTAGTAAGTTTATTTGCGTGGGACATTTTTTTCTCTTTGCAGTACTAGCATAGCTGGGTGCAGTGGCTCATGCCTATAATCCCAGCACTTTGGGAGGCCGAGGTGGGCAGATCACTTGAGCCCAGGAGTTAGAGACCAGCCTGGGCAACATGATGAAACCCCATCTCTACAAAAAGTAGAAAAATTAGCCAGGTGTGGTGGTGCACACCTGTAGTCTAAGCTACTTGGGAGGCTGAGATAGGAGGATTGCTTGAGGCAGGGAGGTCAAGGCTGCAGTGAGCTGAGATCATGCTACTGCACTCCAGTCTGGGTGACAGGGCAAGATTCTGTCTCAACAAACAAACAAACTAGTACAGAATATTTCATTAAAATGTTTATGTCATTTGAATTATGTTAATTATACTTCCTAAATGGAATAATGGTATCTTATTATGAAACCAGAATAATAAATATGAACTTGAATATATTTAAATGCTAGGCACCATTCTATGAAAATCTGTCTGCTTCATGTTTATTATTGAAATAATCTAAATTAATTTTAGAACACTTAAAATCGAAAACATCTCCAAAGTGTAGTTCTTCTCTTTCTTACAGTATGATAGTTCATTTGTTTAAGAAAACTATTCCCATTATTTGGGTATTCAAACACGTTTTTACTTAGGAGCTCTTTTTGCATGGAATGTACTAGACTGTGGTATTGGATGATAATGGAAAGAAGATAATCTCCCCATTCGTAAAATCAGAAATTTATTTGATCAATAAAACTTCTTTTCTGGAACACAACTCCTTGGATGTGTGAGCCTATCAGACATTAGGAGAATAATTTTAATAAGCTTTTGAATGGAAGATTTGATCACTATGATTAGAGACGGAGCAGTGGGAGATGATAGTGTCTTGGTGCTAGCACCAAGCTAGCACTAATAGATGATGGCACCTATTTATGACCCAAATTCTAAATTTCTTTTGGTATTTAGAGACATCTCCCAAATATATATTTCCCCATAGTGATTATTCTAACTGACCTTTAGCATTCTGTCTGTCCTAGACATCTGTATAAATGTTTTCATTCTGTTGAACTTAGTGGTTTGAATTCTAACTCCTGAGAAAATTTCCACATCTTTGCATTTTGCTTCAGCCTTCTTTTCCCCATAGTGTAATGGGGAACAAGAGGTGTTTGGTTACATGAGTAGGTTCTTTAGTGGTTATTTGTGAGATTTTGGTGCACCCATCACCCAAGCAGTATACACTGCATCCTATTTGTAGTCTTTTATCCCTCACTCCCTTCCCACCCTTTCCCCCTGAGTCTCCAGAGTTGAGTCATTCTTAGGCCTTTGGATCCTCATAGCTTAGCTCCCACTTATGAGTGAGAACATATGATGTTTGGTTTTGCGTCAGCCTTTTAATTTTTTTTTTTTTTTTTTTTTTTTTTGAGATGGAGTCTTGCTCTGTCACCCAGGCTGGAGTGCAGTGGTGCGATCTTGGCTCACTGCAACCTCTGCCTCCCGGGTTTAAGCAGTTCTCTTGCTCAGCCTCCCAAGTAGCTGGGATTACAGGCGCCTGCCACCATGCCCAGCTAATTTTTGTATTTTGAGTAGAGATGGCTTTTCACCATCTTGGCCATGGTGGTCTTGAACTGCTGACCTTGTGATCCACCTGCCTTGGCCTCCCTAAGTACTAGGATTACAGGTGTGAACCACCATGCCTGGCCTTTTTTTTTTTTTTTTTTTTTTTTGAGACAGAGTCTCACTCTTTGCCCAGGCTGTAGTGCTGCGGCGTGATCTTGGCTCACAGCAACCTCCACTTCATAAGGTTCAAGTGATTCTCGTGCCTCAGCCTCCCAAGTAGCTGGGACTGCATGCGCATTCCACCACGCCTGGCTAATTTTTTTATTTTTAGTAGAGATGAGGTTTTGCCATTTTGGCCAGGGTGGTCTTGAATTCCTGACCTCTGGTGATCCACCTGCTTTGGCCTCCCAAAGTGCTGGGATTATAGGTGTGAGCTACCACACCCAGCCTTGTGACAGTGATTCTTATCTCATAGTGCAAAAGATGGCATTTGGATGGGAGATAATAGTTCAGAAAAGTTCCATTCTACAGCAACTCCCAATTTGAGGACCATAGTTCTAAGAAATATCCACAAAATCAGTTGAACTGTGATTTTTAGCTACTTGGCATATAAAGTTTTGCTGTTAAGTAATGACTTAAATCCATAACTTTTCAAAAACATAAGCCTTACTTCAAAAGCATTATTTGTACATTGTAGAAAATTAGAAAATACAGATAATCATCTGCGGTAACTTTCCCAAAAAAGAGAAAATACAGATAAAATATTAAATGAAAATATTCTTACCACCTACAGGTGACCAATTTTAATATCTCCATAAGTCTTCCCCTGCTCTATCTTTTGACTTAAATAGGATCATATTTAACTATTGTCTTGTAACTTGCCATTTTCATTTAATAACCTCCATCCTTCCATGTCAAAATAATTTTGCACCTCTTCTCTTACTTAGTCTATATTCAGATGTAAATTGTTCATCTCTTGTATTTCCCATAAGTGAAAGTTAGTCCTAGACTTGAAGCCTTTATTAGCTGTAAGTTCAGCAAAATGCCTTTCAGAGCCAGTTTGTCAAAGCCAGCATCCAGTCAGGAGAATACACCTGGCATATGGTTGTGTCCTTTAATTCCCTTTCAATCTAGTGGAGTTCTTTTTTTCATGACACTGACTGAAGAGATTGCACAGTTTTGGTTTTAAGTACAGAGACGTAGTACATTTCTTAATAATAAATGTTTAACTTTTGTGTGTTTTAACCTAATTTGTTTTTTTGTTTTTAAATTTATATTTTATTTCAGCAAAACAAGCTATCGATCAGGGAAGATCTCCAGTTATAATAGATAACACTAATATACAAGCTTGGGAAATGAAGCCATATGTGGAAGTGGTAAATATGAAACATGAGAAAGTTTTTATTTTTTATTCTTGTCAATTTTTTCACATTCTAAAATTTTGGCTAGTTGGATCTTGATTATTAAAACATTTGTCCTTTGTTTTCTAAAGAGGTTTGTTGGTTTGCTTAGTTTTTAAAAAATTGTGAATGATGTTTTTTAAGGAACATGTTCATCTTGTTAATTTTTGTTTGTTTTTTTGAGACGGAGTCTCGCTCTGTCACCCAGGCTGGAGTGCAGTGGCACCATCTTGGCTCACTGCAAGCTCCGCCTCCCCAGTTCAAGCGATTCTCCTGCCTCAGCCCCCTGAGTAGCTGAGATTATAGGTGCCTGCCCCCATGCCCAGCTAATTTTTGCATTTTTAGTAGAGACAGGGTTTCACCATGTTGGCCAGGCTGGTCTCTAACTCCTGAGCTCAGCCAATCTGCCGTCCTCAGCCTCCCAAAGTGCTGGGATTACAGGCATGAGCCACCACGCCCAGCCTCATATTGTTTTGACTTTCCTTAAGGATAGTAATCTTAAGGAATTACTATTCCTTGAGAATAGTAATCAAAATTTATCCAGTTAAATAGTCTTAACTGTTATAAACCATATTATTTTATAAAGCGTCATTTTTCTTGGTCGAGCAAGTGTATAGTATTGTCGAAATGAAATTTATCTGTCTGCCTTCTTTTTACTTTAAGAAGTACTTCTCTGGGTTTTTGTTTTCTTCCTTTCCTTTGTGTAGGCCATAGGAAAAGGATACAGAGTAGAGTTTCATGAACCTGAAACTTGGTGGAAATTTGATCCTGAAGAATTAGAAAAGTAAGACACTCGAATTTTTATTGAATCCTTATCTTTTCTTCTTTCTTTTGTGAATTCTGACATCCTTTCACAGTTTATTGAATACAAATGTAGGTTCAGGAAACTGAGGGTAAAATGTGAGGACCTTTTTTCTCTGGTTTTTGGCTAGGCCACTTCTCTGCATTGTCCTTCCACCTTCATCTCCTTCCCATTTTAGGTCCCATCAACTTTTTACTTTGTGCTTTCATGTTGCTCCCACTTTTCTATCTTTTCAACTACAGGACCGTAGTATTATACCAAGATCCTTGGAATCAATGTGTTTTGGAATTTAGGTTTTAGCAATTTTTGAAAGGTAATATAGTGCATATACATCTAATCTTAACTCCCTTTTCAGAGTTTGGGGGAGCATGTTATAATCAAACATCTTAATATTTCTGCAGCAAATCATGACTAGTCAATTCAAGTAAATAACAAAGAATCTGCATAATGTAAAGTCAATTCTGAGTAAGTTGTTCTGCCAAATGAGTACAGATATGGGTAGAGTTTGCTGCCAAATGAGTCAGGGAGAACTGAGTTTTCGCAGCTTAACCAGATTTCAGTAATTGTGGTGAGAGATTGTGAACTTCTATTTTCAGTCCTGACTCTTCCATTTGTACCTATCTTTACCTTTTCCCTTCATATCACTGTGTTTCCTGACTGTTATTCCTTTTTTTTTTTTTCCTTTACTTTTTCTTTTTGAGATGGAGTCTCGCTCTGTCACCCAGGCTGGAGTGCAGTGGTGCAATCTCAGCTCACTGCAAGCTCCGCCTCCCAGGTTCATGCCATTCTCCTGCCTCAGCCTCTCAAATAGGTGGGACTATAGGTGCTGGCCACCACGCCTGGCTAATTTTTTTGTATTTTTAGTAGAGACGGGGTTTCACCGTGTTAGCCGGGATGGTCTTGATTTCCTGACCTCGTGATCTGCCCACCTTGCTTGGCCTCCCAGAGTGCTGGGATTACAGGTGTGAGCCACCACGCCTGGCCTTTTTTTTTTTTTAACTTTTATTCTCTTCCTTGTCCCCACCTTCCCACCCCTGTTTTTAGGTAACAACTTTATTGTGATAAAATTCACGTACCCTTACAATTCACCTATTTAATTGCATACAATTCAGTGTTTTTCTGTATATTCACAGAGTTGTGCAACCTTCACTCCTTTTTTTAAACTAGTTTTTCCCCTTCTACCTCAGTTTGCTTCAAGCCATTACTCTGTGTATGGGGTCCAACTAATTTACTTCCCTCTTGCCTTTCATTCCTTTGGCTACTTTCTCTTTCTGATTTGTATGCTCTGTGTTCATGTATAGACAGACAAACAGATTAGTATTAATATCTGATATTTTTTGCCTGCCTAGCTGTGTGTGTGTATCATACCTGAGGTGGAAGAGACAGAAGCTTAAAAATTAAAAATATTTGAGTAATGCTGAATAAATGAATGATAAAATGCTATGCAATTATGGCTTCATTACATTTTTGAGGAATTGTTAAAATTTATTATTTTCTTAATATAAATTTACCTTTATATAACAAAGCCAGTTTAACTGATACCTGGTGTAGTTTGATTTTTGAAAAGGATTGATTGAATCATAAATATTGGCATCTTGTGGATTTAGTCTTTTTTTTTAAATTAAAAAACATATTTTTTGAGACAGGGTCTACTGCTGTCACCCAGGCTGGAGTGCAGTAGTGATCTTTTTTTATTTTTATTTTTTTCACACAGAGTCTCATTTTGTTTCCCAGGCTGGAGTTCAGTGGGGCGATCTCAGCTTACTTCTGCCTCCCAGGTTCAAGCGATTCCCCTGCTTCAGCCTCCTGAGTAGCTGGGCATACAGGCACCTGCCACTACGCCTGGCTATTTTTTGTATTTTTAGTAGAGACGGAGTTTCACCATGTTGGTTAGGCTGGTCTCGAGCTCCTGACCTCAAGCAGTCCACCCACCTTGGCCTCCCAAAAGTGCTGGGATTACAGGTGTGACCCACTGCACCCGGCTTGCAGTGACGATCTTGGCTTACTGCAACCTCTTCCTCCTGGACTCAAGCGATCTACCCACCTTGGGAGTAACTGGGACTACAAGTGTGCACCACCACCATGCCCAGCTAATTTTTTTTTTTTTTGGTAGAGACGGTTTTGCCATATTGCCTACACTGGGCTCTTGAACTCCTGGGCCCAAGCAATCTGCTGGCCTCAGCCTCCCAAAGTGCTGGGATTACAGCTGTGAGTCACTGCACCCAGCCAGATTTAGTCATATCTTGCCAATTTTCAACTTGATCGCATTTTTTCTTCTATCTTTTTTGCTTTCTTTTCTTATCTTGAATGTAAACGTCAGCTTTGAAAAGTAAACATTTCTGGCCTTTTTCCAAGATAAATAAATTGGCATTTGTACATCTAGAATGATAAATGTAAAAATATGTTTCCTGTATGTTTTGTCATGTCCAGGTCAAGTTACAGAAAACTATGAGGGTAAAATAAGTTGTCAGGAGTTACTTGAGGGTCCAGAATAAATTTTAAACCACTTTTTAGTGTCGTATAACCTCACATACAGAAAATTACATAAATATAAATATATAACTTAACAAAGTTCTTACAAGATCAACACACGTTTAGCTATCACCCGTGTCATGGGAGCATTGCCAACATCTCAGAAGCTCTTTGCATTCCTCTTCCCAGTCACAGTTACCTTTTATTCTCTAAAGGTAGCCATTGTTTTGCCTGGGTAATCATAATCTCTTTTTTTAAAGTTTTGCCATAATATCTTTGGCCTTAATATCATAGTTTGGGGGCAGGGGCAAGGTTAAAAAAAATACCATAGTTTAGTTTTGCCTTTTATCAAAGCTTTATATTATGTATAATACATATATATATGGAATCCTACAGTTTATATTCATTGTGTCTAATTTATTTCACTCAACATTATGTTTGTAAGAGATGTTCAAATTGTGTCTGTAATAATAATTTGGTGTTGCCCATTTTAAAATGTGATGGGAACTACCATAAATAACTTCCAAAAAGTGATATTTTACTTCAATTTTTGCAAGTCCTAGAAGTCCACTCAATCTTTCTGTAATTCTTAAAACAGTATTTCATAATCTTTAATTTTGTTATTAACAAGGGGATATAGTCAGCAGGCTCAGTGAATAGGTAGTTCTATGTGAAAAGGATGTAATTAACCTTTTTCTGTGATATATGGAATCTTTATACCTTTTTAAAATATTGATAAAAACATTTGAGTTTTTAATAAGTCTTTTTACATAAAATGTGGACAGATGAAATATATATTGTTTATTTGCAAAATATTATTTAGAATTTGTGTGCTTTTTCTCTAAAACAGTTAATCTCTAAGCCTGTACATTCTGCAACAAAGATTTACAATCCTTTTCTTTTTTGTTAGGAGGAATAAACATGGTGTGTCTCGAAAGAAGATTGCTCAGATGTTGGATCGTTACGAATATCAAATGTCCATTTCTATTGTAATGAATTCAGTGGAACCATCACACAAAAGCACACAAAGACCTCCTCCTCCACAGGGGAGACAGAGGTGGGGAGGCTCTCTTGGCTCACATAATCATGTCTGTGTCACAAATAATCATTAAATTAGCTATTTTCAGCTAACACATTTGTTGTTGCACTTGAAAAAGAGTTAGTGAGCCTGTCTTGGAGTTTAAATAGTTTCAAATAAAAAAAGGCTACATTGCCTCACAAAAGATGTTCCCAGCAAGTTGTTTAAATTCCCAGCAAGTTGTTAAAGTGTAAATAAAAATATATGAAATTGTATTTTAAATGTTTTTATATTCTCTTGTTGTAATACTCTTGGCTGTTATGGAAGCACCTGAGTAATAGAGTGGTGGGTAGGAGCTAGGATGTTTTTCTACAATCGAATTTTAAACTAATTTATCTATTTTATAGATACTATTGAACAGTTTTTTAATAGTTCATATCTAAATCTAACTTTTCATAAAACTTTAGGGTTTTTCCTTCACTACCTTAAATATGCAAGAAATACTGACTTGGTATAGGGTACCTTAGTTTTCTCTATTCATTAGACAGGTAAAATTATATTTCAGCTGATTGATCTGTGTGACAAAATTATTTCTTAGCTATAATCAGCA
Organism: Gorilla gorilla gorilla; assembly: GCF_029281585.2. Classification (NCBI taxonomy): domain Eukaryota; kingdom Metazoa; phylum Chordata; class Mammalia; order Primates; family Hominidae; genus Gorilla; species Gorilla gorilla. Next base: position 46,838,199 of record NC_073238.2, on the reverse strand, counting down.
CATCACTTAGTTCAAACAAAATTCCCCAGCAAATGTTAGATAGTAGGTATATCAATCACCTGGGGAGTTTTCTTCCTAATATGCATATTCATCTTGTAATGCATACATAGTTATCATCCTCCTTCTCAACCCATCTCCCTAACCCCACATGCTTGCCAGTTCTTGAAGGGATAAAGTGATTCTAATAATGTTTTCTTCTCTCTGTTCAATTTAATGTGATATAATTCTAGTATAAAAATATTTTGGACAGTTGCTTAACATGGTCATAAGAGGATTTGTACTATAGAATATCTTCTAGTACTAATTTTTCTGTAGAGCAAATTATATTTCTCTCACTGGATAGTTTTTAGATGTGTTTCTTCATATGAAATTAAAAACTGAGATGGAATTCATTTCAGAGGTCTTGTCATTCATCCCCTGCCTTCAAACCAAGCTTTACCTAGACTAACCTAGATAATTAAGCATTTCTCTTTGTAACATGAGGAAAAAAATACTACTACTTCTCTTAATACCATTGTTACCAATGTCTTCTGAAGAATATTTCTTCAACAGTTTTGATTTACTTTTTTGATTTACTCTTTTTAGGGGAAAAAAAACCCAGCTAATTACAATGGTGTCTTAAAAATTAAGCATTATGATTCTTTATATGTTTTACATAATATTTTGTGGCCTTTAAGCTTTCTCCTAAACCAGCACATCTTGAATCCCATAGTATTTCTTTGTTTTAAAACCTTTTGCTATTCCTTTCAACTTTAGATATTCTCTCACATCTTTATATTACTTTTTAAGTTGTGAGGCCAAAAACTAGATTCACTGCTATCAACAAGGTCTTTGTTACATTGCCTTTAGTGAAATAAGAATATGATTTTATTTGTACTATTCAGTGCTGTTAACATTTGAATGAATATTACCTTTATCTTAATACGTGTGTTTGTATATATTTGTTCATCTTAACTACGATGTAAGAATATGCTAATTCATGTTTTGTGTGTAAATGTATATTGTATACATATACACATCTTCATCTATGTTTTCATATATTCTTTTATTTCAGAGTAATACTTGTTGGTGTTTGGACTTGTGTTTCTAAGTATTTTATTCTGTAGATTAGCGCAGTTTGAAAATTGTACAAAAGGATTTCATTTTGGGACAGGTGAAACAACTCTTAGGTAGACTATATGTCCCTTTCTTTCCCTCTGTCTTCATAAACTTAGGAGTAATAGTACTATAAATTTAAATTTTTGGCTGGGCACGGTGGCTAACACCTGTAATCCCAGCACTTTGGGAGGCCGAGGTGGGCAGATCACCTGAGGTCAGGAGTTTGAGACCAGCCTGTCTGACACAGTGAAACCACATCTCTACTTAAAATACAAAAATTAGCTGGGTGTGGTGGTGTGTGCCTGTAATCCCAGCTACTTGGGAGGCTGAGGGGGGAGAATCGCTTGAACCTGGGAGGCAGAGTTTGCAGTAAGCAGAGATTGCGCCACTTGCACTCCAGCCTGTGAGACAGAGTGAGACTCCTTCTCAAAAAAAAAATTAGTTCTTTTAAAATAACTTTTACATTTATTTTTGGAAAGTAGAGTATTGCCTTTGGGAGAAACAGATTATGAGGAAATATGTTCATATTAAGTTTATTTTAATTTCCAGATTTTATTATAGACTTGTCTTCATCTCCTAGTTCTGACTACTAAATAATAATCAGTTAGAGATCATTTGTCATTACCAATTAATTTTTTTACATTATAATGTTAGCCAACTACTGTTGCATCACAGAATCCAAATAAATAAATAAATCTTACTGAGGCTGGAAAGCTAACATTCTTACTCAGAATTAAACAAACAAGGTCTTGTCCTGCTACGTGGGCTGGATGGAGTGTGGTGGCGTGATCATAGCTTGCTGAAACCTTGAACTCCTAGGCTCAAGAGGTCCTCCTTTCTCAGCATCCCAAGTAGCTGGGACTTCAAGCATGCACTGCCACACCTGGCTTATTTTGCATTAAAAAAATTTTTTTGTAGAGATGGGGTCTTGCCTTGTTTCCCAAACTGGTCTTGTACTCCTGGCCTCAAGTGATCCTCCCAAAGTGCTGAGATTACAGGCATGAGCCACTGCACCAGCTTTAGTGATTTTTTTTTTTTTTTTTTTTTTGAGACAGAGTCTTTCTCTGTCGTCCAAGCTGGAGTACAGTGGCATGATGTCAGCTCACTGCAACCTCCACCTCCCAGGTTCAAGCGATTCTCCTGCCTCAGCCTCCCGAGTAGCTGGGATTAGAGGCACTCGCCACCATACCTGGATAATTTTTGTATTTTTAGTAGAGACAGTGTTTCACCATGTTGGCCAGGCAGATCTCGAACTCCTGACCCCAGGTGATCCGCCTGCCTTGGCCTCCCAAAGTGCTGGGTGGGATTACAGGCATGAGCCACCACACCAGGCCTAGTTGGTTTTTTTTAAGGTGGAAAAACAGTTGTTTTCCTAAACATTGTGGCTAATTTTAATTAAAAACAGAATGGAGGAATGAATATGCAGTGGAAATACTAAAATCACTGTTTAAAGTCATTGCTTGGTGTTTAAAAATCTATAAAAATGTGAAATTTACAATTTTTCATCAAAATTCTATTCAGACAGTCTTTTTTGGGGGGTTGGGGTTAAGAGAGGAGGTCTCTTTCTGTTGTATAGACTGGACTTGAACTGGTCTCAAGTGATCCTCCTGCCTCAGCCTACCTGGTAGCTGGGATTACAGGCACCCAGCCAGGTATAGTGTTAGTGGAATAGACACCTGCTGCTATACCCCATTCTAACCATCTCCATCACAAATAATTAAAGTGAATATTAATCATATTTACCTAAGATGGAGTACATCTTAGTTAAGTAGAATACAACTTCTAGTTTGATTCAGTAAGATTAAATTGTATTTATTTTTTTGTTCCATAGGTTTAGTGCAGAAGTTACCTTTTTGTGGTAAATGAATTTATAATTTTTTGTGTTTCATAATTTTAGTGAAAATTCTTGTGTGGTAATTAATTTGAACTTTTGATACTGCTTTTTAACCAGGTAATCTTTATTTTCAGTATTATCTTTGTAAAAGATAATGTTAGCTTTTTTATATTTTTGTCTGTTTTAAAAGTAAGATTATTTACAAAAGACTGAATTTTTTTAATTGTTGGAGTGGGTGATTTAAGTATTTGAACTTTGCTTATCTCTTGTCTAATTAATACAGATTCTGGAATTTTCCAGTTTTACGTATAGATAAGTTTTGAAAGTATGATTTAAGAGGATATGAAATGTTTGTATTGGCTATACTTGAATTTTTTTATTGCAAAAATGTCTGATTTTCTGAGACTGGTTTTCTAACTATTTATAAAGAAAATTGGTTGTGGTCTCTTTGGAAAATGTAGAAGAAATGTGGTTGTGTGTTCTAGTGCCTTGGCCAGATAGGCTTGCTAGTCTTTATTGAAGTTTAATGTATTCTGACATGAATACAATAACTAATAAGGGCTAAAGTTGTATTGTTGTTGCTTTTTTTTCCTTAACATTTGCAATCCAAATTGAACAATGTCTTATAACAAAATCTTAGCTTATGATTCAGAATAAATAATTCAGAACATTCAGAATAAATAATTTGGTGGCAGCAGCAGGAGTTAAGTTAGTGATTTTTTAGAGTTAAGTTTTAGGAGCTACAATTTATAAATTAAAAATTTTCCTATTAAAGTTACCAGCTGTGTCTTCGTGAATTTTCTGAGAAGGAGAGATTGTATTAAGGGATTAATGAATGTTTGGTGATAAGACTGGCATACAAATCTTTATTTTTAAAAGGTATCATTAAAACAGTTGGCTTCCCTGTATGTATACTGTATTTCCTTCTTACACAGTCCTTAGGATGGTAAGAAGTAGTAGTAAATTTCTTGAAATAGACCCTAAAAATATAGGGATTAGTGACTGTCTTATGTGTCATTTTGATTCCTTTTTTACTTTGCAAAGCAGTATTTAGATTGATTCAATTTAGTTGATTTAAATTGCCAAATATATTAAGCCTAAGTTTTCACTTTTGCATGGTTTGTAAGTTTCAGAGCAAACCTTGAAAAGCTAATGATTATGATTATCTGCAACTAAGTTCAGAAAACATGTAAAAGAATGGCTACAATTTACTCTCAATAATTTAGACTACATTGAGTGGTGTCATTTTTGTAATAGAATATACATGTATGTAAGCAGTAATTTGGAAGATCTCCTACAGAAATTCTTTTTTTTTTTTTTTTTTGAGACGGAGTCTCGCTCTGTTGCCCAGGCTGGAGTCCAGTGGCGCGATCTCGGCTCACTGCAAGCTCTGCCTCCCGGGTTCACGCCATTCTCCTGCCTCAGCCTCCTGAGTAGCTGGGACTACAGGCGCCCGCCACCATGCCCGGGTAATTTTTTTGTGTTTTTAATAGAGACGGGGTTTCACCTTGTTAGCCAGGATGGTGTTGATCTCCTGACCTCGTGATCCGCCCACCTCGGCCTCCCAAAGTGCTGGGATTACTGGCATGAGCCACTGCGCCTGGCCAGAAATTCTTAATGTATTATCACTCTATGCACAAGAACAAGAAGAAGGAGTAGCACAAATAACTTTGGAAAGAGAGTCTCAACAGTAAATAGTTATTCTAGAAGCTAAGCTGTATGTGTTGAAAAGTTTTGACTTTTTGTATATCCAATAGAAATGTATTTAATCATTCATAATCTCTTTTTTTCCTTCTCCTTCTGACAAATTCTGTTCTCTGAAAAATAACCCTGTTACATTCCAGTTGTGGTAATTGTAATAATTACACATTATAATTCACTTCCCAGAATGGAATATGTTAACTTCAGTAAGTTCTCTTAAATTTCAGTGTGGAAAAAAATAGGTGATTTTTCTGTAGCATGGACACAGGCACAGTCTGATCCCTAATCTCAAAACTAGACACAATTGCATTAGCAATTGGTGAGTAACTGAAGACTTCACATTGAAGTCTTGGTTTGGTTTTTAATATTTCCATTTCCTTTTTTTTTGTAATTGAACTACTTTTTGTAAATTGATGGGAAGATTGAAATACTTTGAGAGGAGCTATTGGGTTTGCCTCTCAGTTTTTCTAGTAACTAAGGGAAAAAGAATAATGTGGTTTTTCATGGTTGAAATTGTGTTTTAGTAGAGTCCATTGAAATATACTTTATTATTTGGATTATTTTCTTATTTGCCAGTTTTAACTGTTTTCAGATGGTACATGTAAAGTTAAAGTTTTATTCTTGGTGCTAATTTTCATTTGGTAATTATAATAATTGTACAGCTTTCAGAATATCTCTTCATTCTGAAAGAAATTCTGAAGAGTAATTCTGAACTCTTCAGTTTTTTAGTGTAACAAAATGAAAGAAAATTTACTCAGGAAGGGATTGTGGGTTCTTTGTTTTCCTTTTTTTTCTTCTGTTTTTCTTAATCTTAGAAATCATATTTCTTTTTCTTTCATAGTCTTTTCTTGTGTACGTGTTTTCTTTCACTCTATTCATTTTTTGCTCAGCTATCCTCCTGTAACCTCATAACATTCTTAATGAAGATGATGGGATGGTAAGTGTCTGGCAGAGCGGGAGATAATATCTTTTTCCCTCCTGTATTCTACTGAACTCATTGTTCCTTCTCAGCCTTACTTAACCAAGTTAAACTTATACACCACAGCTCTGCATTTAGTTTCCTGACCCTGTGGGTTAGGTAGAATTTAGATATGAAAATGGCTGGAAAGATTTATAAAAATCTATTATGTTAATCATTGGTGGGGAATCCATAACATGGCATAGAACTTGAATGTATGGATTTGAGAAAAAATATTTACATTAACTTAATTATATGATGATGGATGCTAATTGATAAGCAGTAGGTTGAAATTCACTGTTACATAATTCACTATTATGTCATGGTTGCTGGTTGCCCTTAACTGAATGATTTTGAAGGAAAGCTGATAACTATTTTGAGTTAAATTTTTACAAGTGGTTTCTTATATGGTGCAATGTCGCTGCAACAAACAGTAGGAATTTTGTAGCAAAAAGTCTTAATAATATCCATTTAAATAACTGCTGCTTATTTAATGCCCATCAGTGCTAGGCCCCCATCTAAATGTGATTGTTACAGTCGTTAATTTTCACAATTCTACAATGGCTTCAGAAAGAGGAAACAAAAATTTAGGTTAAACGACTTACCTAACATGATTTCTCTAGTAAGAGATAAAACTGTGATTCAAATCTATGTTAGACATGTATCTACTGTAACCCTGTATTATTTTTTTTAACCACATAGTTATCTTTTTTTTTTTTAATTTGGTGTTTTTCCAAGGTTAAAAAGAAATTCCAGTGAAGAGTTGATTCCATCTTTATGGTATCTTTATTTTTTAAGGTTATAAGGTATGTTGATTTATCAGGAAAGTTAAATGAAGAAATCTTTAAGAGGCCATTTAGAATTCTGTTTTTAAAAGTCAAAATTGAAAAGAGTTGGGCCGGGCACAGTGGCTCACGCCTGTAATCCCAGCATTTTCGGAGGCCGGGTGGGTAGATCACCCGAGGTGAGGCGTTTGAGACCAGCCTGGCCAACGTGGTGAAACCCTGTCTTTACTAAAGATACAAAAATTAGCTAGGCGTGGTGGCGTGTGCCTGTAATCCTAGCTACTCAGGAGGCTGAGGTAGGAGAATCGCTTGAACCTGGGTGGCAGAGGTTGCAGTGAGCCAAGATGGTGCCATGCACTCCAGCCTGAGCAACAGAGTGAGACTCCATCTCAAAAAAAAAAAAAAAAAAAAAAATTGATAGAGTTTATACTATTTAATGTTTAAATGTTTTTTGTAAATTAAACATCAATACACTTGATAATCATATTTCAGGAACATTTTTTTCCATTGAATTATTTACATATACTATTGTACTTTAAGGCTTTAAATTAATTTTAATATTTTATTATTTTAATTAGCATTTGAAATGTATAGTGTTCAATAAATAGATTGCTAAATTATGTTAAGTTGGATTTTTTTAACCCTAATTAATTTTCAGGCAGTATTTCCTAAAATAAGTCAATACTACTTGTAAGTGGTTTTACTTACTTTTCTTTTATGTCCACTTATTACGTAAGTATGTTAGTAGTAGACATCATGGAAATTACATAAATTTTCCGAATATTTGAAGAATTAAAGGAGCTTTTTCTCTATAATAGGAACTTTTTATTCTTTTATGGAATTTTAAATTAATTTTCTGAAAGAACAGTAAAAGAGACAGTTACTTAAGTTTGCTTTGTAAATAACTTAAATTTTACAAGGAAAATCTTGAAGTACAGAATTCTTACTGTTGGGTATTTGCTTTATTTTGTTTTAGTCAACTTAAAAAAATTGAAGAACTGGGTCTTGTTTGGTTTCTCTTAATTCCTTAAGAGTAGTTTGTGTTTTTTCTTCATTGTTCTAAATGTTAGAGTTGGAGTTTTTGTTTAGAATAGAAAAGAAAAGTTGGAGTTTTTGTTTAGAATAGAAAAGAAATGTCATTGGTTTTATGAATAGATTAAGATAGTTTTCAATTCAGGAAACTGGTAAGCAGTACATAAGGGTATTGAGATTATAGGAATATAGTTCAATGTAACCCTTGGCAGAGATGCAGTTAAGACATTTATCTAGAATATAAGTAAATTGAAGTATTTATAGGAAATGTGATAAGAGTAATGGGCTAGACATTTTGAAAATTAAAACCAGGGATCTTGTTATCTTTGGATCACTACTGTGTCCTAGGAGCTTTATTCTTTACTAAGAATCAGTAACTGTTTTATTCGATATTAGGCACAGTCTTCTCCCTAAAACAGTCAACAAACTTTTGATACGAAGGAAGCAGTAATCAAAGAAGAGAAACGTTACAGGGCAGTTTGTAATAAAAGTTGAGTATCCCTATCTGAAATGCTTGAGACCAGAAGTGTTTTGGAGTTCAGATTTTCTTTTGGATTTTGGAATATTTGCAGAATACCTACTGATTGAGCGTATCTAACCTGGAAATCCAAAGTGCTCCGGTGAACATTTTCTTTGAGCATCATGTCAATCAATGCTCAAAAAGTTCAGGATTTTGGAGCTTCTTGGATCATGGGTGCTCAACCTGTATAGGAAACGTGGAGATGGAGCATGAATCAGTTGTATTTGATACTTGCTGGGGAAAGGATTTCCAGACCACCAGAGAAGAAGGATCACCCATTTAACTTGGTGTATCCAGTGCCATATCAGAGCCTTTTCTTCCATTTTAACCTCACCAGTAGTCTTTAGATTTGTGGTTTATGATCAAGAAATTAAATCCTAGAATACAGATTAGTAGAGCAAAGTTGAGGCTTTTGATTATCTATTTCTTTTAAGGTTTTTCGCTTTAACACTTTACAGAAGAATTTCTAGACTGTCTGAGAAGAATACTCCAGGTATTTGTCCCAGTCTTAAAGTGGTTCAACAAAAAGTTCATAATCACTTTTTAGAACCCTTTTCCCAAAGAACTGTGATCCTATGTGTAACTTAAAAAAAGAAAACACACAAATGCTTGCATCTTTTTTCACATATTTATCTGTATTCAGCAATCAAGAATAGCTGGTACTGATGGGTATCTTTACATGATTTTTCGTTATTTATCTGAAAATAATATATATTGGGTCATTATTTGGCTTTTCAACCTCAGTAATTCAGTAACTTTCTTTCAGTTAATTTTGTTGACCTGTTTTGGACACTTTTCAAAATATTCTTAGCATGATTTTACTGGGAAGAACACATTATTACAAGAGTTAGGCCGTCTGAGTTCCACCTCCATTTGTGTCCATCCTCTCTCGTTTGTTTATTGAATGCCTTCACCTGTGCTCTGAATTGCATCTCTTTCCTTCTCAGGAAATTTTATACATTGTCAATTATTCCTTCTCTCTAACTTCAACCTCGCCTTCTTTGCTGAGTCTGACCCATCAACAGTTAAACATGATCAAGTCTTCCGATTTAAAAGTCCCTCTTTCTTGACACAGCTCATTTATAGCCAAACTTCTTTCTAAAGAGTAGTCTACATTCATTTTCTTTTTCTCCCTCACTTCTGATAATATTGAACCCACTCCATTTTAGTTTCTGTCCCTATCATTCCTCTAAATTGATTAAGGTCTCCAGAATATTCCTCTGTATTTACGGGCATTATTCACTGCTCTTCTTATTTGACTACTCAGCAAGCATTTAACTTTTGATCAGTTTTTCCTTAAAATACTTTACTTGGCTTCCTTGACATCATGGTTTTTGTTCAGATCTCTGGTTATTTCTGTCTCCTTTGCTGCCTTCTCCTCTTGGTCCTTGAATTTTAGAATTCTTCAAATCTCAGTTCTAGACAATCTTCTATTCTTACTCTTAGCTTTCCCTATGTGGTCTCATCATTTCTCATGTGGACATAGTAGTCTCCCCACTTTTATTTTTGCCACCTTACAATTTTATCCACAGAGCAGCTAGAGTAGTCTATAAATTCTTTTTAAAATACGTAAAATCACTCACTGCTTAGACACTACATAATCTAGTCCTTGGCTGCTTCTCTGACCCTGTCTTATACCAGTCTGCATTTACTACAGTCCATCTATACTGGCCTCTTTGAACTGTTCTTCAGACATGATAAGCTTGTCCTTGCTAAAAGCTCTAGCTGTTATTTCTCCTTGGAATGCTCTTCTCGTCTACTCTCCCTATGCCTAGCATTTTCTTAACGTTTAGGTCTCACCTGAGATGTCACTTTCACTGTAGTACTAGTAGTTGATGTTACTACTGATTCGTTGGCAGTATTCCTGAAATAGAATATAGGATAAATGAGGACATGTTTATTTTGTTCACAGCTGTGTCCACAAAATCTAGACAGTGCCTGTAGTACTGTAGGAGCTCATTAAGTAGTCGGCTGATTGATTTTTATACCTACTGGTTCTATTAACAGTAGTGACCCCCAAATGTATTTTCTTCATAACCTTCTCCTCTGAACTCCAGTCTGTATATTTAACTGTCTACCTGACATTTCCACTTCTAAGCTTAAAAGGCTCCTCCAGTTGAACCTGTGATCTCTCTAAATCTGGGACTCCAGGATTTCCTGCCACAGTGAATGGATTTACCTTTCATCTATTTCTGTAAGCTAGAAAGTCGAGAGTCTTCTTCAATGCCTTCTTTCCCCCTCGTATTCAATCCATCAAATGGATTCTATGGACTTTGCCACCTGAATATCTCTTGAATCTGTTCCTACATTTTAAACTACCATCATTTGATGGATTTTCACACAGTGAGCGTATCTATATAATTAATACCCAGGTCAGGAAATACAATATTACTAGCACCTTAGGAGCTCCTTGTGCCCTCTCTCTGTCAGAATGATCTTTTTAAAGGGAAAATGTGATCATGCTTAATGCCTTTCAGTTGCTTCCCATTGCTCTTAGAATAAAGACCAGAAATCATAATGTGATATTTAAGATCCTGGATGATGTTACTGTTTTTCCTATGCAACTTCATGTTTTTTAAATTATTTTCTCACTTTCTGTATTCCAGCCCTGATAACCACCTCTCAATTCCTTGAATGTGGTATGCTGTTCCCTCTTGCTAAAAAATTCTATGTACACATACCCCTTCCGTTCTTGTCCTTCAGATTTGAGCTCTTCAAAGTTTTCTTGGACATAGCAAGCTTGATGAGGTCCCAAATACATCTTATGTGCTCTCATGTATTTTATTCATTTGTATATTATTATTTCCCTTCATTATTTTTAAGCTAATGAGTCAGGTATTACACCTGTTTTGCTCACTGTTGCTTGGTCATCAGCTAGCACGGTGGCTGGGAAAGATTGGTATTCAATATTCATACAATAAGCGAATATGAGTAGTTTAGGGTTTGTTATGGGATGAATTACCCATCCCCACCCCCCACTCCCACACACAGACACCCAACTGATACACTGAAGATTAAAATTCTAACTGTAGAACCTAGAATGTAACTGTATTTGGAGATAGGGCCTTTAAAAAGGTAATGAAGATAAAATGAAGTCATATGGGTGGACTCCAATTCCATATGAGTGGTTTCCATTAAGAAGAGATTAGGACACACACACAGAAAGGTAAGACCATGTGAAGACACTGGAGGAAGATGGCCATCTACAAGCCAAAGAGATCTACAGGCTTTAGAAGAAACCAACACTGCTGACACCTTGATCTTGGACTTCTAGAAGTGTGAGAAAATAAATTTCTGTTCTTTAAACTACCCAATCTGTGATACTTTGCTATGGAAGCCCTAGTAAACTTATATGGATTTTGGTATTGGGAAAGTGGGGTGCTGGTGTAATTAATACCTAAAAATGTGGAATTGGCTTTAGAACTAGATAATGGGTAGAGACCAGAAGAAGTATTTGTTAGAAAAAGCATAGACTGCCTTGAAGAGATTGTTGGTAGAAATATGGATGTTGAAGGTGATTCTGGTGAAGCTTAGAAAATAGGAGAGCTGTTGAGAAAGCTTCTGTCATCTTAGAGGTATACATATGTCACCTTGAATAAATATTGGTAGAAATATGAATGTTAAAGGTGTTTCTGGTAGGAACTCAAACAAATGAGGAATATATTGTTGGAAACTGAGGGAAAGGCAATGCTTATTATAATGTGGCAAATAGCCAAATTGTGTTTTGTGGAAAGTGGATGAACTTACAAAGTGATGAACTTGAATGTTTAGCTGAGATTTCTAAGCAATGCATTAAAGATATGGCCTGGTTTCTCCTTGCTGCTTAAAGTAAAATGCAAGAGGAGAGAGAGAAATTTAAGAAGGAATTATTAAGCCAAAAGCAACGAGAGCCTGAAGATTCGGAAAATTCTCAGTCTATCCATATTGCAAAAATTTAGCATGTTCTGGAGGGAACATCAAAGTTGTTGCAAGAAAACCATTTCCTAAAGCAATTAGGGTTATGTGACTTGTGGATCCAATCAGCCATCTTGGCAGCAACTAGCAGAAGCCAGGATAGAGATGGGGTTATACCTATGGAAATGCTGCTGGCTGGTACCGAAGGGAACAGAGGGATAAAAATGAAGGAAGTCTGTTGGATTTCTGAGATTCTATAAAATGGGTCAGTAGAGCTATCTGGTTGTGAACATGTGTTCTTCAAGAAGAGGGAAGAATGACCCTGAAGATGATTGAGAAGGCAAAGGGGCTACTATTGCCACCACAGGACCAGAGGGCTCAGGCCTGAGGAGTCAAGGTAGGCTACTTCTTAGGGCTGAGGGAGGTGGGCTAACACACTGGTGGGCTCAGAAGACAGGGCTGCCACCCCTGTCAGGTGGGAAGATGGAGAATGAAGCTGAAGAAGATTATTCTTGAGCCTTAAAATCTAATGGGATTTGCCTTTATACGTTTCAGACCTGCTTGGGATCCATCACCCCTTCTTTCTGATTTTTTCGGAATAGGAATGTTTATCCTATGCCTGTCTCACCAGTGGTGTATTTTGGAAGCAAATAACTTGTCTAGTTTCACAGGTTCATGCTGGAGAAGAATTTTGCCTCAGGGTGAAACCTTGAGTATGCCTGTACCTAATCTAAATGATATTTAGATGAGATTTGGGGCTTAGAGTTGATACTGAAATGGGTCAAGACTTTGGGGCTGTTGGGATGGAGTGGATGTGTTTTGTGTCTGAGAAGGACGTGAATTTTGAGGGGCCAGATGGCAGAATTTTAGGGGTTGAATTGTATGCTCTCCAAATGTATATAAGTTAAAGTCCTAACTCCTAGTACCTAGAATGTGACCATATTTGGAGATGGGGCCTTTAAAAAGGTAATTAAGATAAAATGACGTTATACATATGAGCCCTTATCCAATATGAATGGTGTCTTTGTAAGAAGAGGTTAGGACAAACACAAAGGGAAGATCATGTGATGACACTGGAGAAAGAAGGCCATCTACAAACTGAGGAGGGAGGCCTGAGAAGAGATAAACCCTGTGGACATCTTAATCTTGGACATCTAGCCTTCAGAAGTGTGGGAAAATAAATTTCTATTGTTTAAGCCACCTAGTCTTTGGTACTTTGTTGTGGGAACCCTAGCAAATAAATACGCAGCTTTTAACACTGGTTAGTTGAGAAGCACTTTGGAGACATTTCCTTCTTTTCTGCAGTTCCTTTGTGTGTAAAGTTAGGGCATTTGCCTTAATCAGTGGTTCTTTTAAGTTTTGGGTTCTAATTCATCTGTTATATGTTGTTTCGAAAAATTTTTGGAGTTTTACATCCATCAGGGGACCCCAGGTTCAGAATTCTTAGACAAGACTCTTTTTTATTTATTTTTTAAGAGAGTCTTTTTCTTTCACCCAGGCTGCCAGGCTAGAGTGCAGTGGCGCAATCATAGTTCACTGTAACCTTGAACTCCTGGGCTCAAGCAATCCTCCCAGCTAATTTTTAAATTTTTTTAGAGCTGGGATCTCACTGTGTTTCCCAAGCTGGTCTCAAACTCCTGGGCTCAAGTGATCCTCCTGCCTCGGTCTCCCAAAGTGCTGGAATTACAGGTATGAGCCACTGTACGTGGCCATGACTAAGTTCTAAGGAAGTTTTACCTTGGTTTTGTAGCTTACGATCTATTAATGTAATTTGACTATTTGAAGTGAAAAAGTTGATTGTGTGAATTAATGATGGAAATAACTTGTCCTTTACACTGCCTAAAAATTTAGCTTTTTAAATTTTAAGGAATTGTTACCTAGACTTGCATTGAACATTTATTGCACCACTTTTACATGCTAGTGATGGAAATATAAAGGTAAATAAAGTAAGCCTCCTACTCTTGAATATATAGCTTTATGAAGGGAAGATGGTGGGAACCCGATGGCTCTTCTGTAGAATATGGATTAATACTAGTCTTGCTTTGTGGGATTAACACTTTTGAATGCAGGGACTGTGTTTTTATATCCTTAGGGTCTAGCTCAGTATTAAGCACCTAAAAAAAGCTTGATTTGTGTTTGAAGAATGAATACCCCCAGAAATTATTTCTGCTGGCAGCTTTAAGAAGCAACACTGAGATTTATAGTATTATACTTTAAATTTAATTAAATCATACTGTGTTCCGTGTTTTGAGGCAGTAATTAGTGCAATATAAATTTTTTTTTTTTTTTTTTTTTTTTGCTACAGAGTCTTGCTCTGTCACCTAGGCTGTACTGCAGTGGCATGATCTCAGCTCACTGCAGCTTCCACCTCCTGGGTTCAAGCGATTCTCCTGCCTCAGCCTCCCGAGTCGCTGGGATTACAGGTGCCTACCACCACGCCCGACTAATTTTTGCATTTTTAGTAGAGATGGGGTTTCTCCATGTTGGCTAGGCTGGTATCGAACTTATGACCTCAGGTGATCTGTCCACCTCGGCCTCCCAAAGTGCTTGGATTACAGGTGTGAGCCACCATGTCTGTCCAAATATAAATGCTTTTAATGACTTCTAGTATTCAAAGCTTTCTGAAAATAGAATGTGTTTCATCAAGAAGTATATAGTGAGTTGCTTGATACTGGTGTTCACGGAGCAATGGAGTTCTGTGCTTTCAGACTGCCCCTTAGAAGTATCAGGGATTGTTGTAAAGAGCAGAGGGAGAAAGAAACCACTAATTTAGTACAACACAGAGTTTGAAATTGCAGAATTCGAAGTTAAGTTGCAGTTTTGACTGCACTTGATCAAGTCACTTAATTTTCTGAAACTTTTCCTCATAATTAAATGATTATGCCTTTTTAATCTACAATGTAGGGTTATTAGATGGATTAAGCAAGATGAATATTTTAGAGTTTCAGCTGAAATAGTTCTTATTTTAGTCTTATTTTATGAAGCCATGGAATTCTGTGATTTTTGTTTGCCTTTTGATGATTTTACCTCTTTTGATAATACAGTGAAGATGAGCAGAGATGGAAACAACCCAGTTTTATAGTAGTTAGCAATGCTGTAATAGGCTGGGCTCACACCTGTAATCCCAGCACTTTGGGAGGTTGAGGAGGGTGGATCACATGAGGCCAGGTGCTCGAGACCAGCCTGGCCAACATGGTGAAACCCCGTCTCTACCAAAAATACAAATAAAAAAATAAAAAATTAGCTGGATGTGGTGGTGCATGCCTGTAATCCCAGCTACTTGAAGGCTAAGGTAGGAGAATTCCTTGAACCCAGGAGGGCAGAGGTTGCAGTGAGCCGAGATCGTGCCACTGTATTCCAGCCTGGGCGACAGAGCAAGATTCTGTCTCAAAAAAAAAAAAAAAAAAAATGCTGTAGTAGGTCTAGAAGGATAAAGTTTGATTTTTTTCATTATCGAATTTATCAAAGATATATTCCTCATTAGCATAGATGGATTAGTCTGGAATTGCTCAAAACAATTTGTTATGATGCATATCCCTTTTTATCATGAATACTGGCAAGGTTTTCTCACCTATGTTGCATAGACTGTTGGTATGATCTAATTACGTTGATATTTCCTTTTTTTTTTTGAGACAGAGTCTCCCTCTCTCTCACAGAGATGGAGTCTCGCTCTGTCTCCCAAGCTGGAGTGCAGTGGCGCGATCTCGGCTCACTGCAAGCTCCGCCTCCGGGGTTCATGCCATTCTTCTGCCTCAGCCTCCCGAGTAGCTGAGACTACGGGTGCCCACCACCACTCCCGGCTAATGTTTTTGTATTTTTAGTAGAGACGGGGTTTCACCATGTTAGCCAGGATGGTCTCGATCTCCTGACCTCATGATCCGCCTGCCTTGGCCTCCCAAATTGCTGGGATTACAGGCGTGAGCCACCGCACCCGGCCGATATTTTCATTTTTTTACTGGCAAATTTGGTATGATTAATTTCACACAGCAGTGTATTGGGCAGCCCACACAAACCTATTTCTTTAAAAGAAAAAAAAAAGGTTTTTATTTTGTTTTAATGTCAAGCTTAATGTGGCAAGTCTTTTTCTCCTCTCTCTTGGTTTTCATGGAGACATTTTCCCCTTGTTTCTCATACGTAACATTATGTGTAATGTTCCTGTGACAGTGTGATATCAGCCTATCTGTAGTTATGTGAAACCATTAGTTAACTGCATCCTGGGCTCCTGTGAAATGACTCATTCAGAATGGGAGCATCATTTTGAGGGGATGTCAGTTTTCTGTTTTCACAATAGTTAGAAAAGTGGGCCAGGTGCAGTGGGTCACACCTGTAAGCCCAGCACTTTAGGAGACCGAGGTGGGCAGATCACTTGAGGTCGGGAGTTCAAGACCAGCCTGGGTAAAATGGCGAAACCTCGTCTCTACTAAAAATACAAAATTAGCTGGGCGTCGTGATGCATGCCTGTAATCCCAGCTACTGGGGAGGCTGAGGCAGAAGAACCACTAGCACCCAGGAGTTGGAGGTTGCAGTGAGCCAAGATCATGCCATTGAACTCTAGCCTGGGCAACAGAGGGAGTGAGACTCCATCTCAAAAAAAAGAAAAGAAAAGACTAAAGTGACAGAGTTGTCATAAGACTCAGTAGACAGAAGGGAAGAGGGCACATGTTGGAAGGCACAAGAGGACATTTATAATATTTTAAGATACTGTTACATTTTTTATTTTTAAGAATAATAGTTTTTTTTTTTGGTTTTTTTTTTTTTTTTTTTGAGACACGGTTTCCATCTGTCACCCAGGCTGGAGTTCAGTGGCGTGATCATAGCTCACTGCAGCCTTGGACTCCTAAGTTCAAGCAGTCCTCCTATTACAACCTCTTGAGTGGTTAGTACTACAGGCATGTGCCACCATGCCTGGCTTTTTTTTTTTTTTTTTTTTTTTTTTTGTAGAGACAGGATCTCTACAGGCTAGTCTTGAACTCCTGGCTTCAAGTGATCCTCCCTAAGTGCTGGGATTATGGGCAAGAGCCACTGCACCTGGTGACATATTCTGAATTTTTAATTATGTTGTTCTTCCTGGCTTTTTATTTTCTACTTTTAAACTGAAGTAGAAGTTATTTAGAAACAATTTACTTATAGAGAAATAATTTTATTTGTAGACAGGATAGGTAGCATTCAGTAGAGAAAGGAAATGAAAAGCAGCTCATCAATAGTTAAATAATTGTTCAAGCAAGATGTGGATAAGTTGCTATGGTATGACACTGATGTGGAACTTCCAAGAAATGTGTTTGGTTATATGAATTCTTTTGGGAGCAAGGTAGACCTGCTAAAGGCACCGAGCCTATGGTAGATCTCCAGGGCTGAAGCTCAGGTGGGCATCATACCCAAGGCAGCAAGCAGTGAAAAGAGCCACAGTAGAACCCAACTAAAAGTCTCAGAAAACACCAAAGGTTATGCTTGGGAAAAAAGTTCAGTCAGCAAATATTAGACAAGGGCATGGTAAACTGGTAGAGTCAGGAGCCAAGAACTAAAATGGAACTGAGTAAGGTTAGGTGTGTAGAAGAATGATTCTAGAGCATTGCCATGAATGGTGTTGGGATGTGTGAGGCTTGTTTTAGTGGCTGTTAGCTGTATGGTTTCTTGGTGAGAGATGGACTGATTTAAAGGTACAGAATTGGACTATAAGCTTCCTGCCTGCCTTCCCAGCCCTGAACAAAGGCTTTATCTGGATTGTCCTTGGTCAGATAGAGGGTGGGACAGGAAGAAGTAAGCTTGGGTAAATTTCCATAGTTTACTCTGACTCTTTATGCCCAGGTTGTGTGTGCTTAGCCAAGGTATAGAGCAGAGATTGGAGTCCATGCAAGAACAGTGTGAAGAATATGATAGATGTAAATTGGAAATGAGAGTTCATGAGATTGACTTTGAATAGGCCCAGAAGAAGACTTCTAGCTTTTGGCGATCATGAGAACATTGTATAGAAAACAAATGAGGCTTCCTTGCTGCATTGACTTTACCAATTTATATAGGAATGCTTTTTTTTTCCCTTAAGTTTTTAAGATGTATCTTGACCCTTGGGACAACCTATGCAGTTAATGTAAAGAAGTGCTTAGTGTAGTAAGGAAGTAACAGATGGAAGCCATAGTTACTAGGGATGAAATGATATTTTCTGGTTGCAGAAATATGAACCAGTAGTGAGAAGAAGTAGTAAAATTCTGTTGTCTGCATGAATGCGTAGCCATGGGTTACTTTTCACCGTTCAGTTAATTGAGTGGTAGTCAGTGAGTGAAAAGTAGAGGGCCAGGTTCAAGGAAGGCTTCCTATAGGAGTTGGTGCCTAAGCCTAGTTTAAGTCAGACTTAGCAAGAAGGAAGGAATATGGGAGAAGGCCTGAAGGCAGTGGCAGCTGAATAATCAAAGGCTTAGAGGCAAGAAACAGTAATGTATTTATTCATGCAACAATATTTCTTTTTTAAATTTTAATTTTTTTTTTAGACAGAGTCTTGCTCTGTCACTCAGTCTGGAGTGCAATGGCACAATCTCTGCTCAGTGCAGCCTCCATCTCCCAGGTTCAAACGATTCTCAGCCTCCTGAGTAGCTGGGACTGCAGGTGTGTGCCACCCTGCCCAGCCAATTTTTTTGTAGAGTTGGGGTTTCACCATGTTGCCCAGGCTGATCTTGAACTCCTGAGCTCAAGTGATCCACCTGCCTCAGCCTCCCAAAGTGCTGAGATTACAGGGGTGAGCCACCATGCCCAGCCAAAAGATAAATTTTTTAAAAAATTCCAGTCCATCACAGTCTGATACTTTAGTAATGTATAATAAAGAAGTGATTACTAGGTCCGGGTGTGGTGGCCCACACCTGTAATCCCAGCACTTTGGGAGGCCAAGGCAGGTGGATCACTTGAGGTCAGGAGTTCGAGACCAGCCTGGCCAACATGGCAAAACCCCATCTCTACTAAAAATACAGAAATTAGCTGGGCATGTGATGCACACCTGTAATTCCAGCTATTCGGCGGAGGCACGAGAATCATTTGAACCCAGGACGCGGAGATTGCAGTGAGCCAAGATCACACCACTGCACTCCAGCCTGGGCAACAGAACGAGATTCTGTCTTGAATGAATGAATGAATGAAGTGAATTACAAAAAATTTTAAAATACAAACCAAATGTTTTGTTAAATTCAACAGACATAATTATGTGTCAGCTGCATGCAGTGGCTCATGCCTGTAATCTCAACGCTTTGGGAGGAATTACAGGGACCAGGGGTTTGAGACTAGCTTGGCCAACATAGTGAAACCCCATCTCTACCAAAAAATATAAAAATTAGCCAAGTATGGTGGTGTATGCCTATATCCTAGCTACTCAGGAGGCTGAGATGGGAGAGTCGCTTAAACCCAGGAGGTGGAGGTTGAAATGAGCTGAGATCATGCCACTGCACTCCAGCCCAGGTGACAGAGGGATACTCTCTCAAAGAAAAAGGAAAAAAAAATTACTGTGTCTAAT
Organism: Gorilla gorilla gorilla; assembly: GCF_029281585.2. NCBI lineage: Eukaryota > Metazoa > Chordata > Mammalia > Primates > Hominidae > Gorilla > Gorilla gorilla. Next base: position 46,818,885 of record NC_073238.2, on the reverse strand, counting down.
TTCTATAAAATTTTTTTTTTTTTTTTACTTCTCAATTTCTGTACTTGTGGATCAGTAGCAAACTTCATGGACTGGCATCAGTATGAATGACATTTGAGTAGCACTGTTTGGTGTGCAGCATACTAGAGTAGTGAGAGAAGGAAACATCTGTGGACATTGTATCAACTGGGAGGCCACCGAACATTTTGTCATGTTTTTTGAATAACTTGTGCAGCCTAAGGCAGCCTGTCAGGGCAGTGGTGTGGCAAAGCCATAATATTTGTATGGGGCTCATTCTACTGAGAGGCATATCTGCCGTTCTGATAGTGTAGTCTCCTCCATTTTTCCTCCAGCACTCTGCTCTTTGGGAGGCACTGCAGGGTGGCTGTGACTTTGGTCAGGTGTAGCTTATGTTTGGCCATCTCTTGGTTGATCCAGTTTATTTGTCTTAGTTTCAGTGATGGCCAGAGGGTTACAAAGGATTTGGAATGGAGCATGTCTCAGGGTGGTGTGAACTCTGTTGTTGCCTGGATTTCCAGATCATGTGACAGAGAATCAGCTGGATCATTTCAGCTGTCCAGGTTATCAGTTAGAATAAAGTTTTTAAAAACTAAAATCTTGGGAGCAAGGAGGCCTCTCTGATGTAAAGAAAGATGAGTAGACTGGTTTATCCCTTCTATGCAGTTAGTACATGAGAGTACCCTGGTCCTTTAAGAGCCAGAGTTGTTTGGGGTTTTTGTTTGTTTTCCCCCATTAAAAAGCACTAGCATTTATTAGGGGAAAATGAGGTTCTCCTCAACTCATGTTTTCCCTCTCTGTATTGTGGAAAATCTGAACCTCACTCTGAAAGTGAATACATCCATTTGAAAGGGATGGCAGGTTACCAAGAGTGTCATTTAATGAAACCCCTCTTTTTCTTGACCAAAAGAGACCTTGTTTTCTTTGAGAAGCAGGAGTTCACTTTAATTTTTATGAACATCTCACACCACTTCCACCTAACCCTACCTACCGTAATATGGGCTGGCCTGTCAAGTCTTGGGCAAGAATAGTGATAAGATGCTATCAGGTCAGAACCCATATTGTTAGAGTAGCTGAAAGATTCAGGAGTTCTTATTTTGAACTCTTGCATGTAGAATCATTACAAGATGTCTCTTAAATGCAGTTAGAGTGAGAGGAAAGCTGGAGCTGTGGGTGGGGAACATGTCAGAGGTGGGGCTCAGCAGCAAGTGGGACCAGTGCCTGCTGGATGTGGTAGATAAGTACCGGTTTTGGATTAGGGATTGTTTTCTCACTTACCTTCTTTAAAAAAAGAATGTGGCCATTAGCCTTTGGTTCTGGCATGGCATTAGGAATGGCTTATTCCAGCTGTCAGCATGATTTCCAGGTTCCATGTCTTCTACATGGAAAACATGTCAAAGGACAGGAGCAGTGACCACCTGACAACATCGCAGTGGGAGGAAAAGAGAAATCATGTTTATTCCTCAGGAATGCTGAAGTACCCTGGAGTAAACTGTCATTCTTATTATAACAATGTTATTAGTAATGCTTTAAACTCCAGCACACTTGTTATGTATTTGAAACCAAGTCTGGTTCTTGTTTTGTATTTTCTCTCTGGAAATTGTAAGGCGGTGGTCTTAAATACATTAAACAAAAATGGGAAAAAAAGCGGTTAAAATTTGATGGCATATCAGCCAGCTGACCCAATTCTTGGCACAGTCAACAAGTATCTTTGATTTGTTTTCAGCAGGGCTAAGTCATCAGATATGTCAGAAGGGGTAAAAAAAAAAAAAAAACATAGGTAGCTTGGTTGCATATGCCTTTTTTCAGAAGTAATATTTAAATTATGTAATAGTTGGTGTGGTGGCCCAGTCTGCCAGCTAGCACATTGCCCTTCCTGGCTGCCTCATTCAAAATTCTGGGCAGGCTGCAGTTCCCACAGGTAACCAACCACATGAAGGCAACTCTGGGGAATCAGTGGTGAGTAGTCACAGCCTCGGAGTCAAAAGGCACCGGCGGGGTGGGGTGGTTCATGCCTGTAATCCCAGCACTTTGGGAGGCTGAGGCAGGCGGATCACTTGAAGTCAGGAGTTAAGACCAGCCCTACCAATATGAAGAAACCCCATCTCTACTGAAAATACAAAAATTACCTGGGCATGGTAGCAGACACCTGTAATCCCAGCTACTTAGGAGACTGAGGCAGGAGAATTGCTTGAACCCAGGAGGCGGAGGTTGCAATGAGCTGGGATTGCGCCACTGCACTCAAGCCTGGGAAACAGAGCGAGACTCCATTTAAAAAAAAAAAAAAAAAAGAGGCAGCGGGCATTTGCCTGATGAGGTGCCACTGCCACTGGTGTCTCCTGCTGGGTACCAGGCCAGCTCTGGCAGAGGAGACATGAAAGAACAGGAACTGGATTCAGTAATCTGGACTGGCTAGTGCTATATCTGTTACTTTCCAGACCCATTTGAGTTGCCCCATGTCTGGGTGGGAAAGGTAAGAAATGCACAGCCTAGTCCTTGGGAGTATCTAGAAGAATCCAAAGGCATTGTCCAGAAGGTACAACTTTGGGGGCTGGGGGTAGGGATTGACTGCATGGGTACTAAACAGAATAGAGGCTGGTTACTGTGCTAGAGAAGGAACCTATGGGCCCTTTAGGGTGCCAGTCCTTAACCTGTTGATGGGTTACTAAGGATCCTTGAGAATATGCTGGGCTACAGGATTAGGCAGTGGCTCAGGACACTATTTGCCAAATGGTAAGAAGAATTTCAGTATTTTAACAAACTTTGAGGCCGTAAGAGTATACTGGCTGAATGTTAGCCCTTTGAAGTCTGAGACTCATGGATTCTTGAGTATCCATGGCAGTTTGTGCATAAGAAAGCTGTGCAGTTTATTCTGATTTTTTTCTGGGATAGGTAGAGTCCCAGAGAGATTGTATTCGCTGGAACTAATTGGAAGCTAGAATTTACACCCTCTATCTTTCCTGGGTACAGGGAATAGAGTGTGACCTCTCACTTGTACATGTTGAATTAACAACAGATGTGTTTCTATGTCTGCCAGTTTTAGGGAGAAGTCTGAAGACTTGTGCAGAGGAGGTGGGAGCAAAGGGACTTTGTTGAGGTTTTGGCCAGCCAGATTATTGATAGAACATAGGTCTTGGAGAACACAGCTAGGGCAGGATATTCTGCTTGGGAAAGTTATGGAAAAATGCAGAAGAAATGTTCAAGCCAACGTCTTTAGAGAGCCTGGGAAACCAATTTCATTCATAGATTTCAAGGATTAGGAGCCTGGGAGTCCTGAAAGAGCATAAGAGAATAATCACGGAGGGATGAAGGTCCAAAACCATTGTAGCAAATAGTACAAATAATCTTTGGTGTCTTTTTCAGCCACTTGATGCTTAGGTGTATTGGATCTGTTTAAAGGTACAGGCCTTAAGCAGATATTGATTAATGTAGAGATAGTAGTGACAGAGTCTTTATGTGGTTAAAATTTATGTAGAACGTTAATTATATAGAAAATGAGACAAATACTGTACCTGGAACCCCAATTTGTATCCTTAGGAAACACGAGAAGGTATCATTGGTATATTCTAATGCTAGAACTGAAGTGCAAAGAGAATGTTTTGGACACCAAGCAGTAAAAAATTGAGCAGGGTAAGTTTGAGTCCATTAGAGAGCAAATTGGCTAATTGGGAGTGAGAGAGGTTACACACATTGCTAAGTATGGCCAGACAGCAACAAAGATAGTATAATGAATAGAATACTGCAATCACAATCAAGATACTAGGATCAGCCTGGTGCAGTGGCTCACACCTATAATCCCAGTACGTTGGGAGGCTGAGGCGTAAAGATCACTTGAGCCCAGCAGTTTGAGACCAGCCCGAGCAACATGGTGAGACCTCGTCTCTACTAAAAAATTAGCTGGGCATGGTAGCACATGCCTTTAATGCCAGCTACTTGGGAGGCTGAGGAGGGAGGATCACTTGAGCCTGGGAGGTTGAGGCTGCAGTGAGCTGTGATCATGCCTGGGCGACAGAGCGAGACCCTGTCTCTAAAAAAGGAAAACAAAGTAAAAAATTAATATAATTGTTCTCAGGATGCTGCAGTTTTGTGACCTTTTACAAGTTGTTGTCCCAGTTCATGACTCATACTGCATATAAAGATAGTACCTTTTTTTTTCTTTTTTTTTTTTTTTGAGACGGAGTTGCTCTGTCACCCAGGCTGGAGTGCAGTGGCGCTATCTTGGCTCACTGCAAGCTCCGCCTCCCGGGTTCACGCCATTCTCCTGCCTCAGCTTCCCGAGTAGCTGGGACTACAGGCGCCCACCACCATGCCCGGCTAATTTTTTTGTGTGTTTTTAGTAGAGACGGGGTTTCACCGTGTTAGCCAGGATGGTCTCGATCTCCTGACCTCGTGATCTGCACGCCTCGGCCTCCCAAAGTGCTAGGATTACAGGCTTGAGCCACCGCGCCCAGCCTAAAGATAGTACTTTTTTGTTTTCTCCTGTGAATACTGTGAATGCGGTGCTATTTATGGATATTCTGGATTCTGTCAAAAATAGTAAACAACTTATTGGTTTCTATTTGATGGTATTTAACATGCTAAAAAAAATGGTGTATTAGGGCTAAAAGGGATTTACAGGATATCTCCTTCACATCTCACATTTTATTTTTATTTTTTAATTTTTTAGACCGAGTCTCACTCTGTTGCCCAGGTTAGAGTGGAGTGACGCAATCTCGGCTCACTGCAACCTCCGCCTCCCAGGTTCAAGAGATTCTCATGCCTCAGCCACCTGAGTAGCTGGGATTACAGGCGTACACCACCACTCCCAGATAATTTTTTTTTATTTTTTTATTTTTAGTAGACATGGTGTTTCACCATGTTAGCAGGCTGTTCTCAAACTCCTGGCCTCAAGTGATCCGCCCACCTCAGCCTCCCAAAGTGCTGGGATTAAAGGCGTGAGCCACCACTCCTGGCCAAATCTCACATTTTATAGATGAGGAAAGCGAAATCCAAAGAGATAAAATAACTTACCGCTTACAGTCAGTCAATAGAAGGACTAGGACTAGCATCCAGGACACCTGTCTTTTAGTCATTTCTTTGCTGTCCCAAAAATCTAAGTATTATAGTGAGTAACATTAGCTTGCAGTTTTTAATAGTTCATCAATAAGTCTGAATCCTTGTCAGTTGCCACACTGGCTACCCAGAAAATTTCTGGCAGTTATATGCCTCAGGCAGTTATATGCCTCAGGCAGTTATATGAAGGTTTATTTCCTTCTTATACATTAAAAATAGTGTGAAACATGATTGAAAATACACTGTTTTAGTCTCTTGATTTTGTATCCACTTTCAACATTTTAATATGAAACCTTGACAGAGACTTTGCTGTAATTTTGGTCTTGAGGGGCGGGGGTACTCATCCAAATCACAGTACCCAGCAGTCTGAGTTCTTCAGATAGGCATAAAGAAACGAGAAGTTACATAATTTTTGTTGAATGGGTATGGTGATGTTGGCAAGTGATTAAGCCTAAGAAAAACTGTTTGTGTACCAGTTTAAATCATGAATTTACTGTAAATAGGTTTTGTTGTTGTTGTTGTTTTTATTTTTATACCGCTGAGAGTTAACACAATTCTTGGACATGTGCAACATAATGATACACAAATAGATAGAGGCATGAGAACTGAATCAAAGAAGTCGGGCCTGAAGGACAGGAGACCAACACCATCCTGGCCAACATGGTGAAATCCCGTCTGTACTAAAATACAAAAAATTACCTGGGCTTGGTGGCACGTGCCTATAGTCCCAGCTACTTGGGAGGCTGAGGCAGGGGAATCGCTTGAACCCGGGAGGCGGAGGTTGCAGTGAGCCGAGATTGCGCCACTGCACTCCAGCCTGGGTGACATAGTTAGACTCCGTCTCAAAAATATATATATGTATAGTTTATACATATAGTATATATAGTTTATATATAGTATATATAGTTTATATATAGTATTTATATAGTTTATATAGTTTTTTCAGTTTTTTTATTATAAAAACTGTTGATTATTGACATAACTACTTTGTAGCCTAGAGTTCTTTTGGTGTGACCAGCCCATCAAAAGGCATTATTTATAATTTCAAATTACTAGAATTTTTCTACATCCACATAAATTATTTTCCCTTTTTGTATTTCATCTACTTAGTATAACAGGAGCAGGATAAGTCAAAGTAATAATGGTAATGCTGAGATCTGTGAACCTTTGTAATTCATCATGAGCATGTAATAGTTTTATAATATATGTAAAATATGCATGGTAAGCATGATGAAAAACATTGCAATAACCATGCAGGAAGAGTCATTTGAGACCTCCTCCAAATAGCAGAAAATTACCACCCTGCCCCTTTTCCCTTCAGAATCTCAGAACTGTGGATTTTCTCTGGGTTCTATTTCGGTTTTTTCTTTTCAGGTTGAGAGCCACTGTATAAGTCTGTCTTAAACCTTGGAGGCATTAGTAGGTCTCAAGGCTCCTGAAAAAAGTATTTTTTTTTTTTTTGCTTTAATCTGGGTGAAAAATGAGGATTTACTCTAATTACAAAACTAAACATTGTATTTCCACCCATTTGTGTAAGTCAGGGATCCCTAACCCCTGGAACTTGGACCTGACCTGTTGGGAACTGGGCTGCACAGCAGGAGGTGAGCGGTGGGCAAGTGAGCATTACTACCTGAGCTCTGCCTCCTGTCAGATCAGCGGTGGCATTAGATTCTCATAGGAGCACAAACTCTATTGTGAACTGTGCATGTGAGAGATCTAGGTTGCTGCACTCTAACTAATGCCTGATCATCTGAGGTGGAACAGTTTCATCTCCGAAACCACCCCCAAAAAGGTTGGGGACTGCTTGTGTAAGTCACCAAATACTCAGATAAAAACAATAGCTTCGGCCAGGCGCAGTGGCTCACGCCTGTAATGCCAGCACTTTGGGAGGCTGAGGCGGGTGGATCACCTAAGGTCAGGAGTTGAAGACAAGCCTGGTCAACATAGTGAAACCTAGTCTCTACTAAAAATACAAAAATTAGCCGGGCATGGTGACAGGTGCCTGTAATCCCAGCTACTGGGGAGGCTGAGGCAGGAGAATTGCTTGAACCTGGGAGACGGAGGTTGCAGGGAGACGGAGGTTGCAGTGAGCCGAGATCGCGCCACTGCACTCCAGCCTGGGTGACGAGAGCGAAACTCCATCTCCAAAACAAACAAACAAACAAAAAAACAAAACAGTAGCTTCCACTGCCCACCTAGTGGGTAAAATTATTCATTCAACCGCACCTACTATGTCACAGGCACTGTCCTATGTAATAGTAGGCAGACAAAATTTCACAAGTTGAAGATGACAAGTAAATTATATGGATGTTAGAAGGTGATAAGTATTAAGGAGAAAAAGTAGGAGGAGGAGGAGAAAGAGTGCTTTGCCCAGGGTAAGATTATGTGTGTAGGGGAGGGGGATGGAGGGGAACTGGTTGCAGTGTTAAACAAGGTAGGGGTCAATATGGGCTTTACCTGAGAAGGTGACATTTGAGCACCTTAGTTGTCCTAATTTTGGCTTAAACAATTATTAAGAGAATTATTGCACAGCATAAAATCTAAGCCTGATTTTTTTAGTGTTTATTATATGATAACCTAAAATTATATTTAGCTGTACATTTTTCTTAGTGAGCAGTAGGTATCTGTGAAGCAATGTTGCCAATGTATTGTGTTATTTCTTAGCACTGGAAATGAACTGCAAGTATTTTTTTTTTCAGGAGGGGAATTGACCAAATCTTGGTGATTAAACTAGATTTGTAATATTACAGGATGAACCTTTTGATAGAATTGGAGTTAATGTTAGAATATTGAACCGATTTACCTTGTTGATCGTAGTTTATATGCACACAGCAGTGTGATCTTGTCAAGGGGAAATAAAAACTCTTTTCCATATTTGAAGCAATCACATTGAAGTAATGAGAAGGAGTTAGAAGATTTGAAAATTAACTAGTTCCTTTGAGGAATTTAAGTTTCAGGAAAATGATGTTTTTATAATCTGTATTCTTAAAATATATGCTGCTTGATCTCCATACATTTTTTAACAATTTGGCTAAGGATAAATATAATGAAGTTAGTTTATTTAAGGATAAGGTAGATGTTAACTTAGGACTTAGCAGTTGTTATTGTTATTACTGGCAATAGTTAACTTTAAAGCACTATTATCTCAAAGTAAAAACAGCGTACATGACAGAAACAGAAAAATTCAACACATCACACTATAGTTCAAATTGGAATTATTCTAATTCATAGCTGATGAGAATGTAGTGAAGTCATCAAATAAGAAAGTCACCAAATAAACTTTTTTAGAATCTGGGAGTTAATAATTATTGTTAAGCCTTGTTAGCTAGGACTGAATTTGCACACAGGGTATTTCTGTTACAGAATATGTTTGTTTGTTTGTTTGTTTTGAGACAGAGTCTTGCTCTGTCACCCGGGCTGGAGTGCAGTGGTGCAATCTCAGCTCACTGCAACCTCCACCTCCCAGGTTCAAGAGATTCTCCTGCGTCCATCTCCTGAGTAGCTGAGATTGCAGGTGTGTGCCACCATGAGTTTATGTTTGTTAATCAAAATTTATACTCAATATATAGGTGGATTTATTATTCTAAAGTGGAGCTTAAATATTGAGAAAACTTTAAACACATTGATTTGTATATTTTCTCTTTTTGCCTAATTTCTTTACTGAAGAAAATATTTGGAGTGCATTTATTTATTTTTTCTATTACAAAAGTAGCACATTCACCACACAGATAATCACAAAGAAACCAACCCCTAAAATTTACCATTAACATTGTGCATATTCCTGTCTTTCTAAACATGTATATGCACATATGTTTAAATATATAAATATACAAACACATATACACACCTTTATTAAAATTGTGGGATGATAATTTATAATTTAAATATATAATTTTATTTTATTTTCATTTCAACTTGTATTTTAGTTACAGGGAGTACATGTGCAGATTGAGTACATGGGAATATTGTGTGATGCTGAGGTTAGGAGTATGGATTCCGTCACCTAGGTCGTAAGCATTGTACTCACTACCCATCCTCATCCCTCTACCCTCTAGTAGTCCACAGTGTCTCTTGTTTCCATATTTATATCTATGTGTGCCCAGTGTTTAGCTCCCATTTATAAGTGAGAACATGCAGTATTTGGTTTTCTCTTCCTCCACTAATTTGTTTAGGATTATGGCCTCCAGCTCCATCCATGTTACTTCAAAGGACATAATCTCATTCTTTTTATGGCTGCCTAGTATTCCATGTTGTATATATACCACATTTTCTGAATCCAACCTAACGTAGCTGTATAGTATAATGGTACAGAACATAAAATTTGCAATCAGAGAAACTTGGGTTTAAGCCTAGTTCCATGTACTTATTAATTATGCAAACTAGGCCTCTATTTCTTTATCTGTTAAATGGGGATGATGATAGTACACCTCTTATTAGTCCGGCATGGTGGTACATACCTATAATCCCAGCTGCTTGGGAGGCTGAGGCAGGAGAACCACTTGAACCTGAGAGGTGGAGGTTTCAATGAGCCAAGATTGCACTGTTGCCCTCCAGCCTGGGCAACAAGAGCAAAAACTCCGTCAAAAAAAAAAAATCAAATAAATATTAGTTAATATAGTAAGCATAATTATTCAGAAAAATAAAGAGCTTGTAAAAATGCTCACAACATAGTGAAATAAAAATAAATGATTCATATTTCCTATATGCCTGCTATGGGGAAGATATTTGTTATATATAAAATCTCACCTAATCCTACGATAACCTCTTTCTTTTTTCCTCTTTTTTGAGACGGAGTCGCGCTCTGTTGCCCAGGCTGGAGTGCAGTGGCGCTATCTTGGCTCACTGCAACCTCTTCCTCCCGGGTTCAAGTGATTCTCCTGCCTCAGCCTCCCGAGTAGCTGGGATTACAGGCGCATGCCACAATGCCTGGCCTGAATATTTTATCTTCTACTTTTTTTTTCTGTTCTTTTTCCTTTTTTTTTTTTTTTAAAGACAGGGTCTCACTCTGACTGGAGTGCAGTGGTGCGATCACGGCTCATTGCAGCCTCAACCTCCCTGGGCTCAGGTGATCCTTCTACCTCTGCCTCCCAAATAGCTGAGACCGCAGGTACATGCCACCATGCCCAGATAATTTTTGTACTTTTTTGGTAGAGATGGGATTTCACCATGTTGCCCAGGCTGGTCTTAAACTTCTGGGCTCAAGCAATCCTCTTGCCTCAGCATCCAGAGTAGCTGGGACTACAGGCATATATCACCAAACTGGCTGTAGTCTCTGGCTGATTTTTAAAATTGTTTTAGTGATGGGGTCTCACCATGTTACCTAGGCAGGTCTGGAAATCCTGGCCTCATGTGATCCCTCTTCCTCAGCCTGCTGAGTAGCTGGGATTACGGGTGCGGGCCACTGTGCCTGGCTTCTTTAATTTCTTGCTTGCTTTCTTTTTATTTATTTATTTGTTTTTGAGATGGAGTCTCGCTCTGTAGCCCAGGCTGGAGTGCAATGGCGCAATCTCGGCTCACTGCAACCTCCGTCTTCCGAGTTCAAATGATTCTCCTGCCTCAGCCTTCTGAGTAGCTGGGTCTACAGGTGCATGCCACCACGCCTGGCTAATTTTTTGTGTTTTTAGTGGAGACATGGTTTCACCATGTTATCCAGGATGGTCTCGATCTGCTGACCTCATGATCTGCCTGCTTCTGCCTCCCAAAGTGCTGGGATTACAGGTGGGAGCCACCACACTTAGCCAGTTTATTTTTATTATTATTGTTATTATTATTATTATTTTTTTTGGAGATGAAGTCTTGCTCTGTTGCCCAGGTTGGAGTGCAGTGGCGCAATTTTGGCTCACTGCAACTTTTGCCTCCCGGGTTCAAGCGATTATCTTTCCTCAGCCTCCTGAGCAGCTGGGACCACAGGTGCAAGCCTCCACACCCAGCTAATTTTTATATTTTTAGTAGAGATGGGGTTTCACCATGTTGGCCAGGCTGGTCTTGAACTCCCGACCTCAGGTGATCCACCCGCCTCACCCTCCTAAAGTGCTGGGATTACAGGCGTGAGCCACCACACCCGGCCCAGTTTATTATTTTTAATAGTTTTTAATTACATTCCTATGAATTTTCTATGTATAAGATCCTATTATCTGCAAATAGACATGTTTTACTTCTTTCTTTCCAATTTGTATTTTAGAATTTTTTTTCTTGCCTAATCGCCTCTGGTGTAATGTTGAATAGAAATGGTGAGAGTGTACATTCTTGTAGTCTTTTTTCTGATCTTCAGGGTGAAATATTTAGCCTTTCACCATTAAGTATGATGAATGTGGAGTTTTCGTACATGTTTTATATCAGATTGGGGAGCTTCATTTCTGTTCCTAGTTTATTTTGATTTAGGTGTTTGTTTGTTTGAGATGACATCTCTGTTCGCCAGGCTGGAGTGCAGTGGCATAATCTTGGTTCACCGCAACCTCTGCCTCCCAGGCTCAAGCAACACTTCCACCTCAGCCTCCTGAGTGGCTCAGACTACAGGCCCACATCACCACACTCAGCTAACTTTTTAATATTTTTGTAGAGACAAGGTCTCACTATATTGCCCAGATTGGTCTTGAACTCCTAGGTTCAACTGGTCCTCCCACCTTGGCCTCCCAAAGTGCTGGGATTACAGGTGTCAACCACCATGCCCAGCTCTTAGTTTTCTTCCTGTTTCTCGTTTGTTAAGGGTTTCTGTCATGACAGAATGTTAGATTTTGCCCATGTTTTTTCTGCATCTTTTGAGATGATGATGTGGTTTTTATCCTTTGTTCTACTGATATGGTTTATTACATTAATTGAATTTTGGATGTTAAACTAACCTTGCTTTCCTGAGATAACATCACATTTGGTCACAGAGTGTAATCATTTTTTTATATAGCTAGATTTAGTCAACTATTTTTTTGAGGTTTTGCATCCATATTCATAGGAAATATTAGTTTGTATATTTCTGTTTTTGTGTGATGTTTTTGGTTTTGATATCAAAGTGATTCTGGCCTCATAGGCTAAATTGGGAAGTATTCCTTCCTCTTCTATTTTTAGAAGAGTTTCTTAAGAATTGATATTCTTCTTTAAATGTTTGATAGCGTTCACCAATGAAGCCATCTGGGCCTGGGCTTTTTTGTGTGTGTGAAGTTCTGAACATCTTTTAAAATCTAGTTTACCTCCTTTTCCAACTGTTCTTCATTTACTTCAGGAACTCTTCTGATTTCCTTTTTGTGTGGGTAAAAAGTAAATGACTTTAATCTTATTTGACAAGAATAATAATCATGTTATACCATTTTCAGTAACAAACAAAATAACAAGGAAGGTGAGAATAAAGGAAGGAAAGAAAACAAATGACATATTTCTAGTGAAATTTTTTGAGGTTAGCCTGTGACTATAATAAAATTATTTTGTAGCAGTGTACCAAGATGTCAGTTTGCACAGCTCTGTAGAAAACAACTATTTTGTAAGTTGAAAATTTTCTGCATTCTAAGTATTCTTTATAAATGTGTTCTTATGCTTTTAATTTTATGGCTAAAGGCTATTCATTTTGTGGCAATAATTTAGTTATGAGGTTATCTAAGTAGAAATAATTCAAAATATTCTAACAGTATTTCATATACTTAAGATGAAGGCAAGATTGTATTTTCTAGCTATTTTTTAAAAAGAATTACAGCCGGGCATGGTGGCTCACACCTGTTTTCCCAGCACTTTGGGAGACTGAGGCTTGCGGATCACTTGAGGTCAGGAGTTCGAGAACAGCCTGGCCAACATGGTGAAACCCCATCTCTACCAAAAATACAAAAATTAGCTGGGCGTGGTGGCACTGTGCCAGTAATCCCAGCTACTTGGGAGGCTGAGGCAGGAGGATCCTTTGAACCCGGGAGGCGGAGGTTGCAGTGAGCCAAGATCACGTCATTGCACTCCAGTCTGGACAACGAGAGTGGAACTGTGTCTCAAAAAAAAAAAAAAACAAAAAACCTACCCTAGATCCATTTTTAAGAAGAAAATGACTTTATTAAAGATAGAAAACCTTTAGCTATATTTTTTCAAGTTATATGTTTGCAGTTAAATGCAACTAATAGCACATGAGACTGTTTTTCTTATTTTTAATTTATTTTTTATGTATTTATTTTTTGAGTCAGGGTCTTGCTCTGTCACCCAGCCTGCAGTGCAGTGGCATGATCTCGGCTTGCTGCAGCCTTGACCTCCTAGGCTGAAGCAATCCTCCCACCTCAGTTCACCCCCTAGTTAACTAGGAATACAGACGTGTGCCACAACACTTGGCTAATATTTGTATTTTTTGTAGAGATGGGGTTTTGCCATAATGCCCAGGCTGGTCTCAAACTCTTGGACTCAAACTCTTGGCAGAAGCACTCCTTCTGCCTTGGCCTCCTGAAGTGCTTGAATTATGTAAGTTGTAAACCACAGGGCCTGGCCCCGACTGGTTTTTCTTTTCTTTTTTTCTTTTTTCTTTTTTAGATGGAGTTTCGCTCTTGTTGCCCAGGCTGCAGTGCAATGGCGTGATCTTGACTCACTGCAACCTCTGCCTCCCGGGTTCAAGCGATTCTCCTGCCTTAGCCTCCCGAGTAGCTGGAATTAACAGGCGTGCACCACCACACCTGGCTAATTTTGTATTGGTTTTCTTAGACTAAGACATACACAACTCCTGAAAGTGAGCCTGGTAGTATCATTCCCATCTTGTAAATGTATTATGTAATGGTGAGGGATGTTAGCAAAAAAACAAAACAAAACAAAAAACTGTAGCATAAAATTACTAAATTATTATTTTACAAATTAATTTTTTAAAAGTAAAAAGTAATCATGCAATGCTATTATCCATTCCTGCTCTACCCCCATACAGTAAGTATAAATAAAGATCATCTGCCATGTTCCTGTCTTTCACCGTGTTTTAGTCTGGATGCCAAGATGTGCTGAAATTTAGTGATGTACAACCTACAAAAATCAATTGTATTTTTATACACTAACTAGTTTTACTAAGTAGTTATAGCAGGAAATATTCTGAAGCTTACCTTAATAGCTTTAATGAGGAAATTTTAGATAAGAATATAGAGGTTAAATAAAATAGGTTGAAGAGAAATATTCTGTTCATCAAAGGCCACCTGCATTTTTTTTCTTTTTTGAAAGTGAAATGGCCCTTCTCTGCCCTTATCTATAGCATATGAACTTGACTTAGTTTTCCAGTTGCCCTGATAGATTTGCTTTGCCCATCTACATTTTCCCACAGTACTTGCTTCAGTTGAACCCATTTGTGAAAATACTAGTTGTGAATTATAGCCTCTGGCTAAGTGTAAGAAGAGGGTTTCCCAAGTTAAGATTTCGTTTGACTAATAAACATTAGTGCTAGGCTGTAAGTAAACTAAGGGACCAAATATAATGGCTACTGCTTCAGACATCGATGTTTAAGTTTACCACATTAGTGAAATAATTGGATGAAAATTCATAGACATTGAAAAGTAATTGAATTTAGAGCACACTAGAATTTAAAAAGTCTGAATAAGTATGTCTTAGTTTGAAATACAAACAAACTAGTAGTAGATAGAATCAAATACCAACGCAAAAGGTAATATTGTCATATGAAATTAGTGTAAGAGAAATTTAAATTTTGTAGCCAAAACAAAACACCTAAACATTCTTAACAGATGAAATAACATGAAAACTTTTACCAAATGGTGTCTTAGTTTTGTAATCTTTCCTGTTATTCTCTGGGATTCAGAGTAGAAGCAGTCTTTTCTCTTTCACCTACTGATAGGAAAACTATATGAAATATGACTGTAAAGAGTCTAAGGCCAGGCACAGTGGCTCATGCCTATAATCCCAGCACTTTGGGAGGCTGAGGTGGGAGGATCACTTGAGGTTAGAAGTTTGAGACCAGCCTGGCCAACATGGTGAAACTCTGTTTCTACTAAAAATACAAAAATACAAAAAAAAAAAAAAAAAAAATTAGCTGGTCATGTAGTCCCAGCTCCTTAGGAGGCTGAAGTGAGAGGATCACTTGAACCCAGGAGGCAGAGATTGAGGTGAGCCGAGATGGCACTACTGTACTCCAGCTTGGGCGACAAAGTGAGACTCTGTCTCAAACAAGTCTAATTACAAGTAATCAGTTTAATTATAATCACGCTAGGTATGTAAACCCCACTATAACAATTCATTGTATACAGTCAGCTAAAATAAATATATCGTGTCATCTTAAGTGTAATGACAACCTGATAAAACAACTAAACCTAGTATGAATAAAAATTTATTTAACAGATAACTATTGATCACCCATTATGAATCAGGCATTGGCTAGCATCCTGCAGGGTATTGCTTAAGTTTTGTATGTCTTTTATTGACATTTTACATGCAATATTTAAGACATACAAAAAAGATAAGCATAAGCCAATGGTGTTCATTTATTCGTAGGCCAGCTACATAGTTGAAAGCCCCCATGTACCATATACCCTGGAAGATATAGGCAACAGAGCTCTGAAGGTTTAAATTATATATATTTACATGAATATATACTTAAATTTTGAACTGTAGAATACTGTAAAATTCATTACACAAAACAAAGACAGTGTAGGCAATATTTGCGTCTAGTTCCCAAGGCTAGAATATGACAGGGTCACCATCTGCATTCAGACACAAAGTTCCAGAAACTGGACTAGACTGAGTCAGGTATTTACAGAATAAGAGTTTGAATAATAGTCAAGAAGGAAAGCTAAACAAAAATCAGGAAAACTGGCCCTGAAAATAAGATTTGAGGTGTGAATTAAAGCCATAATCTTATAAGCCAGAACCAGAGGCTTACCCCTTTTTTGAATCATGGACTACTTTCAAAACCCAATGAAATAGTTCCTCTTGCCTATAAACAGTCCTTGTAATAGTCCCTCTTCCATTAAAATTACATACATGTACATACATATACTACTCAATTTGGGGGAGTTCAAAGATCCTCTGAAGTCTTGAGTATCTGTAAGTGAATACTGGTAGTCAGCTTGGGGTGGAGAGAAAGTGATTTGAGTTAGAGACTAAGTAATGTGAATGAGTCTGAGACTACTTTATAAGGTGAAGGTAGGATGATAGTGTCAATCATTGAGCTTCAGACTAGTCCACAGAAGAGTTTAGGAGCCATTGCTGGCAGATAGTGGGAGGCTGTGTACGTGGAGCTTTGACTATGCCCTCTCTTCAACCAGAACACTTCCCTCCACTTTCACTTGTTTGTATATGTGGATTTCATTTAAAATTTTGATTAATAGATGTGTTTTAATCCTAAAGATATTTAGGGGACTTTTAAAGGCAGAACACAATCTAAAAAGTGCAATCTTTTTTTTTTTTTTTTTTTTTTTTGAGACAGAGTCTCACTCTGTTGCTGAGGCTGGAGCGCAGTGGTGTGATCTTGGCTCGCTGCAACCTTTGCCTCCTGGGTTCAGGCGATTCTCCGGCCTCAGCCTCCCGAGTAGCTGGGGTTAAAGGCATGCACCACCATTTCTGGCTAATTTTTGTATTTTTAGTACAGAAGGAGTTTCACCATATTGGCCAGGCTGGTCTTGAACTCCTGACCTCAAGTGATCTGCCCTCCTCAGCCTCCCAAAGTGCTGGGATTATAGGTGTGAGTCACCGTGCCTGGCCTAAAAATTCCAATCTTCAGGTTCAGAAAACCTTTCTGAGTTCTATTAACTATACAGTCTTGGAGAAATCACACTCTATGAGTTCTTCAGTCTATAAAATGAAAATAGTAGTAGCACAGTTGTGGATTTGAACAAGATGATGTTTATGAAAGCACTTTAAAAGTTGTGAAGCACAATCTAAATGTTATTTCCATTTTCAGGTGTGACTGAAGAAATATCAAATGTTTCCTAGTAAGACAGCAACTCAGGTGAGATGGAAACTCCAAGTAACGATATAATGGATCTAGCGTCTGATTTTCAAAGATTAAAATTATGTAGAAAAAAGTCTCTTTATTGTTGAAGAGACTTTAAATATGATGCCATCCAACTAACTAGTAAGTGCTTGAGTTCTCACTAAAATTCCCTGTCAAGTGAACTTTTAATCTGGACTCTTTATCTGATATTACTTTCCTTCTGCCTGGATTTCACTCTTTACAATTGCATTAAATGAGGTTCTCCAGGTCAAATCTCTGTTTTTGTTTCTGTGAAAATAAATATATTTATTTTGCTCTCCTCCATGAACAATATTGTCAATAGATATAGAATAGTAGGTTGACAGTTCTTTTCTCTCATTACACTGAAATTATTCCACTGTCTTCTTCCTCAGTTGTTTCTTCCTCAGTTGTTTCTGATAAGTCAGCTAGAAGTCTAATTGTTGTTCCTGTGAAGATAGCCTGTCATTTTCTGGCTGATTTTAAGGCCTTCCCTTTGACATTAATGTTTTGAAGTTTCATTATAATGTGTCTAGGTGAGGATTTTTTGTGTCTTTATCCTATTTTGGATTTGCTACATTTTTTTTGAATCTGTGGGATGGTGTATTTCATCAGTTTTGGAAATTTATCAGTGATAAATCTCTTCAAACATTGACTCTGTCTTATTTTCTCCTCTCTCTCTCTCAGTCTGTGTCTCTGTCTCTCTCTCCGTCTCTCCCTGCACTTCCCTTTTCCTGAGGCTCCAGTTATATGTCTGTTGATCTTCTCATTCTCCCTTCTGTCTCTTAATCTTCATTTTTTTTTATCATTTTATTTCTTATTGCTGCTTTCTGGATATTTTCTGCAGATGTCTTTTTCCATTTACTAATTCTTCCATTAGCTGTCCTTAACTCACGACCTTGTTTGTTGACAAGGTTTTTTTCAGTAATTAATATTTTTTCATATTTATACATTTTGGGGATCCTTTTACTTTTTCTTTTTTTTTGCTTCTGAAGAAAAAATAAAATTTCATTGTTTTAATAATTACTAGCGGGGCGCAGTGGCTCACGCCTATAATCCCAGCACTGTGGGAGGTCAAGGCAGGCGGATCACGAGGTCAGGAGATCGAGACCATCCTGGCTAACACAGTGAAACCCCATCTCTACTGAAAATACAAAAACAAAAAAAAAAACAAAATTAGCTGGGTGTGGTGGCGGGTGCCTGTAGTCCCAGCTACTCAGGAGGCTGAGGTGGGAGAATGGCATGAACCCAGGAGGTGGAGCTTGCAGTGAGCCAAGATCATGCCACCGCACTCCAGCCTGGGCGACAGAGTCAGACTGCATCTCAAAAAATAAATAAAAAATAAATAATAAATAATTACTTCAAAATATGAAAACATTGATAACTAGATTTCCTTCACATATTTATCTTGGCATGTAGAGTACATATGGCCTATGTTACCTTTTCAATAATATCATAACGTTCTTTTTTATTTTTTTTTTTTGAGACAAAGTTTTGCTCTTGTTGTCCAGGCTGAAGTGCAGTGGCGTGATCTTGGCTCACTGCAACCTCTGCCTCCTGAGTTCAAGTGATTCTCCTGCCTCAGCCTCCTGAGTAGCTGGGATTATAGGCACCCGCCATCATTCCCAACTAATTTCTTTTTTGTATTGTTAGTAGAGATAGTGTTTCACCATGTTGGCCAGGCTGGTCTCAAACTCCTGACCTCAGGTGATCCATCCACCTCAGCCTCCCAAAGTGCTGAGATTACAGGTGTAAGCCACTGTGCCTGGCCAATAATATCATACCATTTTTCTACCCTTTGAATTCTGTCTTGTACAGTTGTACTCACTTTTTTGTACTTCCGAAATCACCCATTATATTCTTTCTCAGTTAAATCTCTATACACAACACAGAGAATTCTCAGACCTTTTGTAGCAAAATATTCCAGATGGGTTAATGTCTCCTGAACAAATAGAGAATCTTCTGAAAGTCTCTCATAAATCACTGTATCAGCCCCTTTGCAGTAGAGCCAGAGCTGTCCCATAGGGGTTCAGACAATTAGAGACATTCTTTTTCTATTACTAGAGAACTCCAGGACATTAAGAATTTCAAAAGCATTTTTCTCCTGTAGCTTCTGTGGTGACAGAGTATGGTGTTCTTGTACAAAGAACAAGCCATATTCTTTTGCTCCTTTCACTAAAGCTGCTTTGGCTGGGGAGGAAGCCTGGTAGATTATATTATTTCCATCTCTCAGGAATAACAGTGTGGCACACAGATAACAGGGTAAGAAATTGCATTATATAGTCTTTTGTGGGATGGCCATTCTCAAAGTTCTCCAATAATTTGGGGTCATTAAATTCACAGGACTCTAGGATGGAAGAAGGTGTCTGACCGTAAATTACACCTGCAATGGTACACTTCTTAAATGTCATAATATTCCTGTTTTATTAGAAAATAGATGTTTTACCTGCCCAAGTTCTTCATTGAGATTGAATGTTCTGGCCATGGCGTAGACGTTATTTACTTTATAATGCATATCTTCATTCCAGTGTATAAGCTGGGCCTGAATATATTTCACAATTTTCTCACAGCAACCAGCAGACTAATGGGGATGAGGTTCTGGTACAAGATGATGAACACCAGTATGTCAAACAATGACTTGGGAGCTGGAATCAAGGACATGACCAAGAGCAGCAGGAACAAAAGGGAGACTGACACATTGATCACTTTCTCAACCTTTGATCTCTTGAGAGGTGATTTGACAGAATTCTGCATGAATTTTGTTTCAAATCCAGTGCAAACAACTATGCCAATAATCCGCTGAGTATTTCTCAGCTGTATACCTCTTAACAAGACCTGGTCAGGCCCAATTGGAACAGAGCTTTTACCACTTAGGCTCAAGGTTCCATCTAAGCTATGAAATGACGATTAGGTCTATTTTTCCAGATAGGCTGAACAATCGGTTTTCTGATTGCATTCAACCTGTTTCTGGCAAAGCCTGCTGTAGCTTTAGATCTGTCTCTCCATCCAGATTAGGCATTGCTATGTAACAATCAACTGAGGTTCACTGGAAGACATCAGGACTATGTCTGTAGGAAGGAACTCCCAGTTCTTTGTATTAACTATTTTGTCTGCCATATGTCATTTACAATCTTCTATAACCTCTTTGGTCCCTGAAATCAGAGGCAAGAGAGTTGTATATTTTCCTGTTGGAGACACATCTGGAATTTGCTGCAATACATTAATGAACAAGAAAGCATTGGCAGGTTTGGTAAATTGCAGATACAAAAACTCAGGGAGAAATGACCACATGCTGTACTTGGCCGTGCTGATGAAGTTTTTGCAGCAAATGGTTCTTAAGGGGGTCATTGATGTAAATGGTGCAGCCTTTTGGCCCTTGTAAGCCTTGCATAGTTCATAGCCAGGGCATTCTCTCCTCCACCTTCTGACTGCCCAAGGAGAAATGAGTAGATCTCAGACTGCTCAGCTGGTGTATGATAGTGGCAAGAGTACTATTGGTTACACATTCAAGTTCACTGGTAATCCCCTCAGGCAGAGCTCCCTGGCACAAGTGCTGGGGCTTGGTGTTCCTCTTCACTAAAGGCATGGCTCACAATCATATGATAGTTGACTGCGGGTTGCAGAAATTTCCTTCAAGTAGCATCACTACTTTGGCTCAGTTATCAGTAGTAGTAACAGCAATCAAAACTAAAATGGTCTGTGTTCCCACCGGGGCTGCACTCGAGCCCCATGGTCCTGCCACATCCACCTTGCACCACACTGCCAAAGGGTACTTTTTCAACTTTATTTAGTTATTATTTAGAGTTTCTTATTCCCTACAGTCAGTTTAGATGTATCTTTATAAATAGTGAATGTGGGTTATTTTACATGCTGTATATCCACAGTACTTCAGGTCTGTTTTTGCTGTTCCTTGTTCATGGTTATATGTTTCCAATGTATTCTGTTATTTTTTGCTATGAGCTACTCATTTTTCTTGGAATTTTATTTGTATCAGTATTTTTGAGCCCTTGGATAAAAATAGATTTCTCCAGCAAGGATTATATTTACTTCTGCCAGGTGCCTGGCAGCAGTACCAGCCTGAGATCATTCTAAGTTACTGGTCTGCAGTTTTCTAGACTAGACAGAGAGCAGCTTGTGAGGAATGGGTTGTGGTTCCAGATCCTTAGATGTGATGTTCCCTACCCTAATCCACTCAGCATCAGAATTCCACATAATTTATTTTTCCTTGCAGTTTTGGTTGGAGGGTAAAGATAAGTTTCTGTTCACTTTTAGACAAAAGCAAAGAAGCCGTTTGAGGTCTCAGCTTTATTAGAGAGGGAATTGTTATTGGCCTGCTCCCTTACCCTGTTAACTTGTGCCCACAAAAAGCCCTAAGTTTACAAAAACCCTGAAGATCCAGTTCATCTGGTTTATCAAATGTTTTCAAAGGCGGCTGAGGTCAGCTGACCCTTCTGGGTTCCTGCCTTCAGGAATCCTGGGAATTCTGTAATTTTTCAGAAGCTCATCAGTGCATTTAGAAAATATTTCAAAAAAATGCTTAATCCAGGATTTAGTTGTTTGATCCTGTTACCTACTTACTACATTCCTGGAAATGTAATTCTCCTCAATACCATTTTAAGGTATCCAGATAGACAGAATTGCATGAAATATTTCACCTTTAACAAGATACATCATGCCTTTTGTGTGAGAGATTCTTGTTCTGTCTTTCCTGCCCTTCTCCCTTTGCCGTATTTTTCTTCTCCCTTTGCCGTATTTTTCTTCTCCCTTTGCCGTATTTTTCTTATCTGTCTTCAACTTATTTTCATTGTAGTATATGTGCTTTCATAATGATATAGGAGGTAAGAAAGTACTTAGGCAGATAGTAGGGATATGGGAATCCTCGGTAAGGCTTTCCTTTTTAATGAAAAGCAGCCCCAAATTATTTTCCTTTCTAACGAAGAGCTGCAGACATAGATACTGGCAGTCATGCCAATCATGTTAAAGATGGAGCCTCCATCTTCCCTTCTCTTTGTCAGCCACGTGTACAGAAAGAAGCAGACAACGTGGCACTGATCAACTGGAATGTCCATTTGCATAATAAGATTAGGGTGGGGTAACCAGCCTTCCCTGTGCATTATGTAGACGTCATACCTGATTAAACCAATCTATGAGCCCTATGTAAATCATACACCGCCTCCTCAAACTGGACTATAAAACTTGGCACATTTGTGCTAGCCAATCCTTTTTCTGTTCGGAGACCCTCTCTTGGATGACCTGCTTTCTCTGCATGAGGAAGCTTTCTCTCTCTCTCCTTTTTCTATTTAACTTTCTGCTGCTGAACCCACTCCTCGTGTGTGCCCATGTCCTGAATTCTTTCTCAACCTTGACCAAAAATCAGGGTATATAGCCCAGACAATGGAGCTGTTTCAGTAAGCCACCATAAATCATTTCTTAAGTGAGTGTGCAGATAAATAATTTCTTTTTAATCTACATTTGCTCTGACCTTGGCAAGAACAGACTGAGGGCATTTATCTATAGTGCTGATTCTCAGCACTTTTGAATATGAGAATGCTTTGAAATGACAAATTTTGACAGTTTCTGCATGGTGACAGTATAATTTTAGTGTCCAGTGATGAAAAATATATAATAGAATGCTAAGTGACACTTTTTAATTAATCATAACCTCATCTATATAGTTATGTATAATATTAACACAGGTATATGTGACAGGTATTCAGTCTTTAGACATTTTTTATGCACATATGGATGCATGGATCATGTACAGTACTCCATTGTCAGCAGCCCACAGGAAGAAGATACTCTTTCAGATAATCCTTTAAATGCTACTTAAGTTTATTTAACTTTTTGTTAGCCATGTGACTTTTTTAAATCAAAGTAAATATAACACCACTAGCTCTTTTATCACATGGTCTATGGCTAAATCACATTTTTATTTTAGTGCGGTGGCTGGGGTGGAGTCTCACTCTGTTGCCCAGGCTGGAGTGCAGTGGCACGATCTTGGCTCACTGCAACCTCTGCCCCCCCAGGCTCAAGTGATTCTCCTGCCTCAGCCTTCTGAGTACCTGAGATTACAAGCACATGCCACCATGCCCAGCTAATTTTTTTTTTTTTTTTTTTTTTTTTTTTTTTTAGTAGAGACAGGGTTTCACCGTGTCCGCCAGACTGATCTCAAACTCCTGACCTCAGGTGATTCGCCCACCTCGGCCTCCCAAAGTGCTGGGATTACAGGCATGAGCCACTGTGATAGGCCGCTAAGTACATTTCTATCATATGTATTTGTATAATTGACCGTGACATTTTGTGGATTTGTTTGAATTTTTCCCACTTTTTATTAAGGAAAATCTGATATGTAAAGAGAAGTTAATATATATAATATAATAGTAATAATAAACTGTATATACCTTCTACCTGCTTTCAAAATCATTAACATTTTGCCATATTTGCTTTATAGATGTATGTATATATGAATATCTATATAAGTTTACACATTTATTTACTTGCAGAACTATTTGAAAATAAGTTTTAGATAAGACCTTTCACTCCTAAGTGAAGGCATTCCTAAAGAATAAAGGCATTTTCTTTCATAACCATGATACCCTTATTATATGCAAGCAAATTAACAAAAATTCTATAATAATTCAAATTTCTGCCAATGTCACAAAACTATTTGTAGTAAGCAGAATAATGCTTCCTCTGTACCCAAAGGTAGCCATGTCCTAATCCTCTGAACCTCTGACTATCTTATCTTACATGGCAAAGGGGAATTAAGGTTGCTCATCAACTGACCTTAAAATAGTGAGATTATACTGGATTATCTGGTGGGCCCAGTGTTATCACAAGGGTCCTTAAAAGTGGATGATAGAGGCAGAAAAACAGAGTTAGAGGGAAATGTGACTATGGGAGAAAGGCACAGAGAGAGACAGTGTTGCTGGATTTGAAAATGGAAGAATACAAGCCAAGGAATGTCAGTGGCCTCTGGAAAAGAGACTGGAAAGCACAAGGAAATGGATTCTCTCATATACCTTTCAGAAAGGAACCTATCCCTGCTGAAACCTCGATTTTAATCCAGTAAGACCTGTTTTGGACTTCTGACCTATAGAATTATAAGATAATAAACTTGTATGATTTTAAGCCACCAAATTTGTGGTGACTTGTTACACAGTCACTTATTACAGCAGCAATAGAAAATGAATACACTGTTTTTTATAGCTTTATTTTTTTTCTCCCCAAACTAGGATCCAGTCAATGTTCACACCTTGTGTTTAGTTGCTTGTTACCTTTGGTTGTTTTTAAAAATAAATTTGATAATGTATTTGATTTAACCTATCAAAATATTATTTCAACATATAATAAATATTTAATTTTTTTTTTTTTTTTGAGACAGAGTCTCCTTCTGTTGCCCAGGCTGGAGTGCAGTGGTGTGATCTTGGCTCACTGCAATCTCTGCCTCTTGGGTTCAAGTGATTCTCCTGCCTCAGCCTTCTGAGTAGCTAGGATTACAGGTGCCCACTACCTTGCCCAGCTAATTTTTTGTATTTTTAGTAGAGATGGGGTTTCACTGTGTTGGCCAGGCCGGTCTCGAACTCCTGACCTCGGGTGATCTGCCCACCTCAGCCTCCCAAAGTGCTGGGATTACAGGCGTGAGCCACCGCGTCTGACCAGTATTTTAAAAATTATTAATAAGTTATTTTACTTTTTAAAAATCATACCCTTTGAAATCCAGTTTAGACTTACAACACATCCCAATTCAGACTAGCCACATTTCAAGTGCTTAGTAGCTACATATTAATAATGGCTATTGTATTTGATAGTGCTCTACATATTTGGGAATTGCTTTACTGTCTAAAAGGCAGTTCTAGCAGGGGGGATGTCTGCCAGGCTGTTTTCACTCTCATTGAAAGTGCTGGCTAAGAGTGGCAGACTAGGAGTCAGGAGATGGGTTCCTCACCTAGGCTCAGCTAGCTTCATCTCACGGGTGTGACCTTTCTGGAGCTTGATTTCTTCATCTTCAGAATACAAAACTTTGAATAGGCCGTATTTGAGGCCGAGCTCTAGGCCAGGTGGCATATCTGTTACTCTAGGGAGGAGCTTTTCAGGTGTTTTGGATACCTTTGCTTTGATCAGTGCCAGCAGGTGATGAACGTGCCTTCCTTGGTCAGCTGTTTAGACTTCCCTTGAGTGTGAGGGGAAAAAAAAGAAACTGTTCTTCATGCTTACCAGTGGCATTATATATGAAGAAAAATAACCAGCACAGCAAAAAGGAAGTGTTGCACTTTCAGCCACTGATTCTGCAGTACCAAATAAGTAAGAACCAGAAAGTGGAATCTTCTTAGTATTGACGTTTCTCTCTCTCAGTGACTGACTCAGCATTTCTCTATTTTTTTAGACTATATTTTTAGGACAGTTTTCGGTTTATAAAAAACTTGAGCAGAGTACAGAGAGTTCCCATATGACCTCCTCTTGGTCACTTGTGATGTGAACAGTCCTCCACCTTTTTTTATTAATCCGCTCATTACGATGTTGTCTTTGTTAAGAGTTCAGGCAAGCTGTCTTATAGACCATCCTATTTTTCTGGATTTATTTGCTTGTTTTCCTCCTGGTGTCGTTTAACATCTTCTAGCCTTTGCATTTCTTGTAAAGTGGAAGTTAGGCCTAGAGAGAGGCTTGATTAAATTCAGGTTAAATATTTTGGGCAAGAATAGTTCATGGGTGATGTATTTTTATTCTTCTTAGATATCGTTTTGTGAGGTTGTGCTGTCACACCCAGTGTCAGTTTCCAGCCTATGCTGAGGTCTGAAGGGAGTGGGTGGATGGGCAACAAATAGCTGAAAGAACACTCAAGGGGCTGTAGGCAGTGAGTATGGCTTTATTCAGCAGCTCTTTCATCAGCAGCTCACTTGCACTAGCTCTCTCATCAGCAGCTCTCTTGCAGCAGCTCTCTCACACTGCTTTTATCTTGGCTGTCGGCTCCAGCTCTGCAGCTCCTGCCACTCCCACACACAGCTGCATTCCCTGGCCTACAAGGCAGGCTTTCCCTTACAGGGTTGGCAGCTTAACTCTTTCTCTGGGTGCAAGACGAGCCGAGCCTTGGCTCCCCCTTGTCTGCCTACAAGATGGACAACTCTGGCTCTCTGTCTGTCTTTCTCCGGGTGCGCCCGCACAAGCCCTGTGCACGGTGACAGCAGGGCAGTTATACCTTTCTCAAACAATACTGGCTCCGAGCCCAGTATGAGCTTACACAAGCAGGTTATATAACAAGTGGAGTATGCGCCTGCACCCTAAACTCACTGAGTCATTCTGGCCCAGAGGTCCACCTTGGCCTATTCCTTGACCAAAGCACATCCATATACCTTACATTTCACCCTCTAGGCCAAGAGAGATAGGTTTAGGGCACAGAAGCCCAATAAACACACACAGGCTTCATACACAAGCCTGACATAAGCTTTGGGCATGCAGGCCTGATACACAGGTTTGGCACATAGGCCCCAGGTCCAACACATATATAAGCTTCTGGACACACAGGCCCATTACATACATAAGCTTTGATAAACTGCCTAGCTATTAGTGCAGATTACTGTAGGTGTCACCTCCTTGGTGATCATCATTCACATTGCACTGAGTTCAGCCCATTGGCTACTTTGCCTGCACTTGGTTTCAAACCATATGGTGTCAGTACTAGGCTAGACTGTGACAGCAATCCAGGCAGCAGTAGCACCCCAGCTAGACCTATCTGTGTTCCCTGCCCTATTAAGAATGGGAGGATGTTCTTCCTAACAGTGAAGGCTTAGGGTCTAGGGGTGCTTCAGGCCCCATGGCCTTATCTTGCATGAGGACTACAGGTGCCAAGACCTCTTGTAACACTGCAGCTAAGGTACTTGTACTCAGCATACTCCGCTATTCTAAGGAGGTGCTACACTTTGCTAAAGTGGATATCTACGCCATCCCATTCTGGGGGCTTGTTACCTATGAATGCACCCATCCCGCTATTGGGTAAGTCGTCTGTCCTGCCATGCTCTCATTAGCCTGAAGGGAAGCATATATAGCTGCTAACTGCTTCCCTATCAAAGTATGAGAGCTCAGCTCCCTTCCATAGTTGGGACTAAAAGCATACTGTCACTCCCAAGTGCCTCATGCATTGATATAGGCCCTAGCCAAAACTATCTGTGGTCACATGCACATCCAGCTTAAATGAGCACCCCTGGTCAACTACCCATAGGGCTTATGTCTACCGAATAGCCTGCTTGGCTATTGGAAAAGGCTGCCTCAGTTTCATTATCCCAATCCCAGGCAAGAGGGGCATTCCCGCTTTTAAACCTGTAAAAGAATCAGAGGTTAGCATAACATCATTAATAAGACTATGACACCACCGCAACACTGTGAAAGTCCATTGTCGCCCTCCCATGAAGGCAAACTGTTCCTGGCTGTCTGGAAAAGAAGTCCCAGTTCCATTGTCAAGTGGTCCATCAAGTATGTGACAGACAGCACAGCTGCCAAGCTGTGCAAAACATCCACCCCCAGAATGCATTCAGGCACTGGGGAGAGATACACAATACATAAGCAGAGAGCCAAGCGGCTGATGGCAAGGTGCAAAGATACAGGTCTCACTTTCACTGACTGGCTTTCATAGCCATTAATTGATGCAGCCCTACCCAGAAACTTATACGTGTTCAGGGACCAGTGGATTGCCAAGTCCACATGTGGCTGCGGTGGTCCAGTGTCCCTCTGAGCAAGGCACCTCAGCCAGTTCCCTCATCAAACAGAAAAGTCTTTACACTTCCACTTGACTGCAGCAGGTACTCCCTGAACTGGAACACTTAGGCAGGACTGGGCTGTACGGTAACATCCTTCTCCCGATTGAGTTGCACCAAGTCTATACTTGACTTTCATCGTCTGACAGTCTCTGGTACTTCTCTGGACCAGCATCAGTCCACATTTTAACTAAAAAAGCCAGCTTCTCCATCTTGGAGGCAGAGCAGGAAATGTGTCAGCTCCTTCGTCTCAGAGACGGAATATCAGGCAGGGAGGGGACCCCCCAGACGCTGCCGACATTACTTGCCTAACTCCCACAACTCAATGGGGGTGGGGGTCCCTAGGCCTACCTTTGGGGCCCAACAGCTGCTTATGCTCTATTTTCTGGCGGACCACTGGGTGAGCCTGCAACCAAGGTTCTTCCTCCTCCCTGCGCTGCATCCCACAGGGACTGGGCATGCATGTCCTGCAGCACAGTCATAAACACCCATCTGACTCTGCTGACAAAAGTATGTACTTTCTCGGTGCTGTGCACTTCCAGGTGCTTCAGTTCCATCTCCACACTCACAGGGGACCTGTCCACTGCCACCCATGTCTCCACTGGAGCCCATCCATGCAGCACAGCTGCCACCAGTTACCACAGCCCATGCTGTAGCCACATTGCCGACCTGGGAGTCTTGTGGGCTGAAGACCCATTCATCTCATTCTGCCGAGGACTACACCAAATGTCAGGTTCAGGGTCAGGTTCCAGCCCATGCTGACGTCCAAAAGGAAGGGGTGAATGGGTGACGAATGGCTGAAAAGAACACTCGGGGGACCGTAGCAGTTGAATATGGTTTTATTCAGCAGCTCTTTCATCAGCAGCTCTCTCACAGCAGCTCTCTTACACTGTCTGCCTTTATCTCAGCTATCTGCTCCAGCTCTGCAGCTCCTGCCACTCCCACACACAGCTGCGTTCCCTGGGCTACAAGGTTGGCTCTCCCTTACAGGGTTAGCAGCTTAACTTTTTCTCTCTCTGGGCACAAGCCAAGCTGGCTCTCCCCTGTCTATCTATAAGACGAACAACTCTGGCTCTCTCTCTTTTCTCTGGGTGTGCAGGGCATCAGCAGGGCAGTTATACCTTTCTCAAAGAATAGTGACTCCGAGCCCAGTACGAGCTTACACAAACAGGTTATGTAACAAGCAAAGTATGCACCTGCACCCTAAACTCACCGAGTCACTCTGTCCCAGATGTCCAACTTGGCCTATTCCTTGACCAAAGCACATCCATGTACCTTACATGTGCCTATCACTTCCAGTATATTGGAATACATTTGGATCCTGATTCTGTCATATCAGCTGCTACTCCTTTCTCTCATTTGAAAATATGATAAAGTACCTCTTTTGTTCTTCACTTTACCAATGAAAATATTGACAGAACAAAGGAAAGAGAGTATCAACTCTTTGGCTGCCTTATCTTACAATGTCTGGGACACAGTAGCACTCAAATATTTGTTAAAATAAATTTTCACTGCTTTTTTCTTGAAATTACCTCTTCCTTCAACTTATAAAATATTCCTCTTTTCATATCCTACCCTTATTTTAGCTTCTTTTTTTTTTTTGTCTCTTTTTGCACTAATGACCTCTTTAATGTTGTTTCCAATGTTCTATTCCATGCTCTCATCTTCTTTCTTCCTTAACCCTGAGGCCATCTCAAATGTGACTTCAATCCCACTTCTTTGCTGTCTCCTGTAACTTTTTCTTTAGCCCCTACTTCCTACCTGGGATATGAATGCATATCTCTCACTGCCTGTTTGACATTTCCACTTGTGAGTTTAAGGGCCTCCTGAAACTGAGCATATCTAAAAGCAAATGCATTATTTTCCTTTTTCTATTTTTTTGAGACAGAGTCTTACTCTGTTGCCTATGCAACAGAGCAGTGGTGCAATCTCGCCTCACTGCAACCTCTGCCTCCCAGGTTCAAGTGATTCTCCCACCTCAGCCTTCTGAGTAGCTGGGATTACAGGCACCCGCCACCATGCCCAGATAATTTTTGTATTTTTATTAGAGATGGGGTTTCGCTATGTTGGTCAGGCTGGTCTCAAACTCCTGACCTCAGGTGATTGCACCAGCCTCAGCCTCCCAAAGTGCTTGGATTACAAGCGTGAGCCACCATGCCTGGCCTATGTTATTTTTCAATTTACTATAGCCCTCAAACAATTTTTTTTTCATTATTACCTATATTAATGTTATAACTAACCTAGTGGTTGTCTGGATCTTGATTCTTTTGTCTCTAGAATAATGCCCTCTCTCGGCCACGCACGATGGCTCACGCCTGTAATCCCAGCACTCTGGGAGGCCGAGGCAGGCAGATCACTTGAGGTCAGGAGTTTGAGACCAGCCTGGCCAACATAGCGAAACCCTAAAACTACTCTACTAAATACATCTCTACTAAAAATACAAAAATTAGCTGGGCATGGTGGTGCTCGCCTGTAGTCCCACTTGTTCAGGAAGCTGAGGCAGGAGAATCACTTGAACCCAGGAGACGGAGGTTGCAGTGAGCTTAGATTGTGCCACAGCACTCCAGCCTGGGTAACAGAGGGAGACTCTGTCTCAAAAAAAAAAAAAAAAAAAAAAAAAAAGTGCCCCTCTCTCATAATAACAACCAATTTCCAAGACTATAAACTCTACTTCCAGTGTCTTTCAAATCAGCTAGTATTTCTTCATCTTCACGTTATCTCTAGCAGATATATTATTAATAGGTTAAATCATATGAAATTGTTAATTCTTAACTATTTTTGATCTATGAGAATGGCCATTTTATATCAACCTAATAATTTATCTAATTTTACTACATCAAGTTTGTGTTATTTTATCTACAAGGATATTGATAGAGATTACTTAAAATGCCTTACTAAAATCTCTTATCTGCCAATATTCAGGACTTTATCAAAGAAGGAAATGAAGTAACTTTCAGGTCTTAGTGTGAATCTATGTGAGTTCTTACGGAAGACTCCCTTTTCTACTTAAAAATATATTTATTACAACATGTGTCATGTAAAAGAACATGTAAGATGCAGCTATTTGGTTAAAGACTAATAATAAAATGTATATCTATGTTACCACTACCCAGGTTAAAAAATAGAAGATTATATATAACTAAGAAGACCCTTGCTAGTCACAGGCCCTTCCTTTTTTCCTAAAGGAAGTCACTATCTTGAGTTTTGTATTTGTTGATCCCTTCCTTTTCTTTATAGTATAAACCCAAACAATATAGGGTTTAGGCTTGCCAGTTTTGAACTTACTATAAACTCAATCATGGTGTGGATATTCTGTTACTAGGTTCTTTTCTTTTTTTTTTTTTTTTTTTTGAGATGGAGTCTCTGATCTCGGCTCACTGCAACCTACACCTCCTGGGTTCAAGGATTCTTGTGCCTCAGCCTCTGGAGTAGCTGAGATTACAGATGCCCATTACCATGCCCAACTAATTTTTGTATTTTTAGTAGGGACGGGTTTTCACCATATTAGCTAGGCTGATCTTGAATTCCTGACCTCAAGTGATCTGCCTGCCTCGGCCTCCCAAAGTCCTGGGATTATAGGGGTGAGCCACCACGCCTGGCCTCTGTGACTAGCTTCTTTTGCTCAATATTGTTTTTTAGCCATATTAATGCAGATATTAGTAGTTCATTTATTTTCACTACAATATCATATTCCATTTTATGAACGTAGTATAATTTGCTTATTCGATCTATTGATGGATAGATGGGTTGTTTTCAGATTTTTGCTACTCTGAAGAATGCCCTGTAGCCACGTGCTGGAATTTCTTTAGGGTAGTAGTTTTTAAATTGTAGGATGTGACCAATTAGAGGGCCATAAAATCAATTCGGTAGATTGCAACCAGCATATTAAAAAATATAACAGTCTCACATACCTAGCAGTTAAGAAACAAAACTAGGCCGGGCGTGGTGGCTCACGCCTATAATCCCAACACTTTGGGAGGCCGAGGCAGGTGGATCATGAGGTCAGGAGTTCGAGACCAGCCTGACCAACATGGTGAAACCCCGTCTCCACTAAAAATACAACAATTAGCCAGGAGTGGTGGTACACACCTGTAATCCCAGCTACTCAGGAGGCTGAGGCAGGAGAATTGCTTGAAGCCAGGAGACAGAGGTTGTAGTAAGCCGAGATCATGCCATTGTACTCCAGCCTGGGTGGCAGAGGGAGACTTTGTCTCAAAAAGAAACAAAACTAAAATAAATATGCATTTTCCATTTTATATATGCATTATAGTTTTACATATGCTTTTACAGTGTGCATTACATATACAGTATATTATGGGAAAATACTGTTCTGTGAAACTCTTTTTGTGGCTGTGTGTATGACTGTGTGTATTGAGAAAGGCTATAAAATAAATTTCTTATTTTGAGTAACAGTCAAAAAAGTTTTAAAGTTGCTATGTTCTCATTGTGGGTCCATCAATATGGATTTATAAATCATATTGGGGTTACCTAAGAGTAGGATTGCTGAGTTTTAGGGTGGTGACCTGTTTGGTTATTTTACATAATAATCATAATGTTTTCCACAGTGATTGTGCTTTTTTATACCCCCACCAACTGTGAAGAAGAATTTTTTCTAGATTCGGGCTGGGCGCAGTGCCTCACACCTGTAATCCCAGCACTTTGGGAGGCTGAGGCCAGTGGATCACAAGGTCAGGAGTTTGAGACCAGCTTGGCCAACATGGTGAAACCCCGTCTCTACTAAAAATACAAAAATTAGCTGGGCGTGGTGGCAGGCACCTGTAATCCCAGCTACTCTGGAGGCTGAGGCAAGAGAATCACTTGAAACCGGAAGGCAGAGGTTGCAGTGAGCCGAGAATGAGCCCCTGCACTCCATCCTTGGTGAAAAAACAAAACTCTGTCTAAAGAAAAAAAAAACAAACAAGAATTTAGATTCTTGTTAACACTTGGTATTGGATGATTTAACAATTTTGTTAATCTGGCAGACATGAAATTTTATCTTATTGTGGTTTTAATTTGTATTAGTTTTATTACTAATGAGGTTGGGTTTTTTTCATGTATTTTGGACCATTTGTATGCCTTTTTATGATTTTTACTTATTTTGCTATTTAGTTATTTTATCTCTTATTGATTTGTAGGATTTCTTGATGTACTTTTGTCAGTCAGTAGTCTATATCTAGTAAGGAAGAGAGAATACACTCTAGATATTTCAAATAGGGGGATTTAATATAAGGAATTGGTTAGAAGGTCATTGGAATGGTTGGAGAAGCAAAAAGTGGATGTTAAGTTTCCAAAACCTTGATATATGCAAGAAGCTGCAGTTATTCCTAGTGCTAGAAGAGTGAAATAGAAAATGAGGTTACCCAGAACCCACGATTATTGTGCGTTGAGGCTTCTCCTGTTGGACGTGAGCTTTCTCAACAGCAACTCAGGAGCCTTCACTTGTGTGTTGCAACAACTCTGTTGGAATTGCCATCAGAAGCCAGAAAAAAACACAAACATATTTTCCCCCTCTCACCTCCAGTGTCCTACCAATAATTTCTATTGGTAGAACCTAGGAAATGAGCTGGCAAGAGAACCTGCAGCAGGGATTATAATTAACATCTTCATTTGTAACAATCCAGTTAGAATTTACCAACTTAGTTTCAATTACATACAACAACTTTTCTCATATATCTCTGTTCCCTCCATTATATTGTTGTTGTTGTCACAAATTACATCTTTATGCATTGTGGTCCATCAGTATGGATTTATAAATATTGTTTTATGTAGTTGTCTTTTAAATCATGTGGAAAAAAGACTTACAAAGCATATATTGACTTTTATATTTACCTATGTAGTTTCCTTTGCTGTTAGTCTTTTTTGTTGTGGTTGTTATTTTTTATTTCTTCCCATGGATTTGAGTTACTATGCAGTGTCCTTTTATTTCAGCCTGAAGAATTCCCTTTACCTTTTTTTTTTTTTTTTTTTTTTGGTCATGGGCAGGTAGGGCCATTCTACTAGTAGTGAACTCTCTTGGTTTTTGTTTGTCTGGGAATATCTTAATTTTTCCTTCATTTCTGAAGGATAGTTTTACTGGGTATACAGTTCATGGTTCACAGTATTTTTCTCTCAGCACATTGAAAATGTCAACCCACTGCCTTCTGACCTTGGTAGTTTATGGTGAGAATTCAGCTCTTAATCCTAACACTGATCTCTTATAAGTGCCCTTTTTTTTTTTTTTTTTTTGAGACCAAGTCTTGCTCTGT
Organism: Gorilla gorilla gorilla; assembly: GCF_029281585.2. Taxonomy (NCBI): domain Eukaryota; kingdom Metazoa; phylum Chordata; class Mammalia; order Primates; family Hominidae; genus Gorilla; species Gorilla gorilla. The sequence goes on along the minus strand of NC_073238.2, from coordinate 46,784,956 downwards.
TGCCCAGGCTGGAGTGCAATGGAGGGATCTCTGCTCACCACAACCTCTGCCTCCCAGGTTCAAGCGATTCTCCTGCCTCAGCCTCCCAAGTAGCTGGGATTACAGGCGCCTGCCACCATGCCTGGCTAATTTTTGTATTTTTAGTAGAGATGGGGTTTCACCATGTTGGCCAGGCTGGTCTTGAACTCCTGACCTCAGGTGATCTGCCTGCCTCAGCCTCCCAAAGTGCTGGGATTATAGCCGTGATCCACCCCACCTGGCCTATGTGCCCTTTCTAATCTTCTAAGACTCCCATTATGCTTAGGTTGGTGTACTTGATGGCGTCCCGTAGTCTCTTCAGCTCTTCTCCACTTTTCCTCATTCCTTTTTGTTTGTGACACTTAGACTGCATTATATCAGTTGCCCTGTCTTCAAATTCACTGTTCTTCTGCCTGCTCAAGCCTGCTGTAGAACCCCTTCTACTGGATTTTTTATTTCAGTTGTTACACTCTCCAACTCTAGAATTTCCATTTGGGTCTCTTTTGTACTTCCATCTCTTTTTGTTTGTTTTTGAAATTTTTTTATTAATGTATAATATTTGTATATTTTATTTATTTATTTTTGAGACAGAGTCTTGCTCTGTCACCCAGGTTGGAGTGCAGTGGTACAATCTCAGCTCACTGCAGCCTCCGCCTTCTGGGTTCAAGCAATTCTCCTGCCTCAGCCTCCCGTGTAGCTGGGATTACAGACATGCGCTGCTGTGCCTGGCTAATTTTTGTATTTATTTATTTATTTATTTTTTTAGTAAAGACAGGGTTTCACCATGTTGGCCAGGATGGTCTTGATCTCCTGACCTTGTGATCCACCCTCCTTGACCTCCCAAAGTGCTGGGATTACAGGTGTAAGCCACTGCACTGGCCAATATTTGTACATTTTAATGGGGGTATTTGTAGTATTTTGTTACATGCATAGAATGTCTAATAATCAGTCAGGGTATTTAGGGTATCCATCACCTTAAGTATTTATTTATATGTGTTGGGAACGTTTCAAGACCTCTCTTCTAGCTATTCGGAAATATAAATACATTGTTTTTAACTATATAGTCACCCTACGCTGCTATGAAACATTGAAACTTATTCCTTCTATCTAACAGTATGTTTGTGCTCATTAACCAACCTCTCTTCATCCATTCCACACCCCACCCACTCACCCACACACAGACCCCCCTCAGCCTCTGGTAACTATCATTCACTTTCAACCTCCATGAGATCAGCTCTTTTAGTTTCCATGTATGAATGAGAACATGTGATACTTGTCTTTCTATGCCTGATTATTTCACTTAACATGACCTCCAGTTCCATTCATCTTACTGGAAATGACAGGATTTCATTATTTTTTCTATGTCCAAGTAGTATTTCATTGTGTATATATACCACATTTTCTGTATCCACCCATCCATTTATGTACACTTAGGTTGATTCCATGTTTTTGCTGTTGTGAATAGTGCTGCAATAAACATGGGGGTGCATGTATCCCTTTGATATAATGATTTCCTTTCCTTTGGATAAATATCCCGAGGTGGAATTGCTAGATCATATGGCAGTCCTGTTTTTAGTTTTGTGAGAAATATTTATACGGTTTTCAATAACGGCTGTGCTAAATTACATTCCCAACAACAGTGTATGAGAGTTCCTTTTTGTCCATATCCTCCCCAGCATCTGTTATTTTTTTTTTGTCTTTTTAATAACAGTCATTCTGTGGCCGGGTGTAGTGGCTCACACATACAATGGCAGCACATTGGGAGGCCAAGGTGGGAGGATTGCTTGAGCCCAGGAGTTCAAGACCAACCTGGCAACATAGTGAGACTCTGCCTCTACAACAACAACAAAAATTAGCCAGGCATGACGGTGCACATCTGTAGTCCTAGCTTCTCAGGAGGCTGAGATAGGAGGATCACTTGAGCCCAGGAGTTCAAGGCTGCAGTGAACTATAATCACACCACTGCCACTCCAGCCTGGGCAACAGAGTGAGACCCTGTCTCTAAATAATAATAATAGCCATTCTAACTGGGGTAGAATGATATCTCATTGTGGTTTTGATATTCATTTCCCTGATGGTTAGTGATATCAACCATTTTTTCATAGACCTGTTGGCCATTTGTATATCTTCTTTTGAGAAATGTCTATTTAGATCCTTTGCCCACTTTTTAATGGGATTGTTGTTTTTTCTTTGTTTTGCGTTTGGGTTGCTGTTGTTTGAGTTCTTTGTATATTCTGGATATTAGTCCCTTGTCATAAGATTAGTTTGGAAATATTTTCTTCCATTCATCATGTTGTCTCTTCACCCTGTTGTCTCTTCACCCTGTTGATTGTTTCCATTGCTGTGCAGAAGCTTTTAAATTTAATTAAGTTGCATTTATCTACTATTTTATTTTGTTGCCTCTGCTTTTGAGGTCTTAGCCATAAATTCTTTGCTTAGACCAATATCCTGTGGTGTTTTCTTCCGGTAGTTTTATAGTTTTGGATCTTATGCTTAGGCCTTTAATGCATTTTGAGTTGATTTTTTGTATATGGTGAGATTTGACTTTTCTATAGGGGTCTAGTTTCATTCTTCTGCATATGGATATTCAGTTTTCCCAGCACCATTTTTCAAAGAAGGTGTCCATTCCCTAATGTATGTTCTTGGTGCCTTTGTCAAAAATCATTTGGCTGTAAATACATGGATTTATTTCTGGGATCTCTATTCTGTTCTACTGGTTGATATGTCTATTTTTATACCAATGTCATGCTGTTTTGGTTACTATAGCCTTATAAGTCAGGTAGTGTGATGCTGCCAGCTTTGTTTTTTATTTTTATTTTTTGTTCATTTGTTTGTTGTTGTTATTTTGCTCAGGATTGCTTTGGCTATTCAGACTCTCTTTTTGGTTCCATGCAAATTTTAGAATTGATTTTTTTCTATTTCTTTGAAAAATGTCATTGGTATTTTGATAGGGATTACATTGAATCTGTAGGTTGCTTTGGGTAGTATGTTCATTTTAATAGTATTAAGTTTTATAATCCATGAGCATGGTATGCCTTTCCATTTTGTGTGTATGTGTTGTCTTCCATTTTTGTGTGTGTAGGTATTATAAATGGAATTGCCTTTTTCATTTCTACTTCAGATATTCCACTGTTGGTATATAGCAATACCACTGATTTGTATATGTTGATTTTATGTCTTGCAACTTTACTGAATTTGTTTATCAAATTAAGAATTTTGTGGTAGAGTCTTTAGGTTTTTCTAAATACAAGATCATGCCCTGTGCAAACAAAGACAGTTTGACCTTCTCTTTTTCAATTTGGATGCTTTTTATTTCTTTCTCTTGACTGACTGCTCTGGCTAGGACTCTCAGTACTGTATTGAATAGGAGTGATGAAGGTGAGCATCCTTGTCTTGTTTCAGTTCTTAGAGGAAAGGCTTTCAGCTCTTCCCCATTTAGTATGATGTTACTTAAGAGTTTGTCATATTGGTCTTTTTTATGTTGAAGTATGTTCTTTCTGTGCCCAGTTTTTTGAGAGTTTTTATCATGAAGGGATGTTGGATTTTATCAAATACTTTTTCTGCATCTGTTGAGATGATCATATGGTTTTGTCCTTCATTCTGTCAATGTGATATGTCACGTTTATTGATTTGTGTATGTTGAACCATGTTTGCATCCCTGAGATAAATCCTACTTGCTTATAGTGTATTATCCTTTTGATGTACTGTTAGATTCCATTTGTTCATATTCTGCTGAGGATTTTTGCATCTGTGTCCATCAGGGATACTGACCTATAGTTTTCTTTTTTTGCTGTGTCCTTGTCTGACTTTGGTATCAGGGTAATCCTGGCCTTATAGAAAGAGTTAAGGACAATTCCCTCCTCTTCATTTTTTTTGGAATAGTTTTAGGAGAATTGCTTTGGGTAGTATGTTCTGATCAATGAGCATGGGATATTCGTTATAAGTTTGGTAGAATTTAGCAGTAAAGTTATCCAGTCCTGGGCTTTTATTTGTTGGGAGAGTTTTTTATTACTGATCCAATCTCATAACTCATTATTGGTCTGTTCAGGTTTTTTATGTCTTTTTGATTCAATCTTGTAGGATGTATATATGTCCCAGAATTTATCCATTTCTTATGGAATTTCTACTTTGTTAGCATATAGTTTTTCATAACAGTCTATGATGATCTTTTGTATTTCTGGTGGTATCATTGTTATGTCTTGCTTTTCATTTCTGATTTTGTTTATTTGGATATTCTCTCTTTTTCCTTGGTTAGTTTAGCTAGTGTTTAATTTTGTTTATCATCTCAAAAAAACCACTTTTTGTTTCATTAATCTGTTGTTTTGTCTTTTTTTGATCTCTGTTTTTTAACTTCTCTGATTTTTAACATTTCTTTTCTTCTATTAATTTGGGGTTGGCTGTTTTTGCTTTTCTAGTTCCTTCAGGTGCATCATTAGATTGGTTATTTGAAATCTTTCTAGTTTCTTAATATAGGCATTTATTGCTATAAAATTCCCTCTTAGCACTGTTTTTGCTGTATCCCACAGGTTTTTGTAGTTTGTATTTCCATTTTCATTTGTTTCAAGAAACTTTTTGATTGGCATCTTAATTTTGTTGACCCAAAGGTTGTCGAGGAGCATATAGTTTAATTTCCATGTGTTTGTACAGTCTCTAAAGTTCCTCTTGTTATTGACTTCTAATTTTATTCCATTGTTGTCTGAGAAGATACTTGATATGATTACAGTTATTAAAAAATTTGTTGAGACTTATTTTGTGGCCCAACATGTGGTCTATCCTGGAGAATGTTACGTGTGCTGATGAGAAGAATGTGTATTCTACCGCTATTGGATAAAATGTTCTGTAGATATCTGTTAGGTCCATTTGGTCTAAAGTGCAGTTTAAATCTTATGTTTTTTGTTAATTTTCTGTGTAGGTGATCTATAAGGCTGAGAGTTGAATGTTGAAGTCCCCAACTATAATATTATTGTTCTAGAGTCTATCTCTCCCTTTAGATCTAATAATATTAGCTTTATATATCTGGGTGCTTTGATGTTGGGTGCATACATATTTAGTATTATTATATCCTATTGCTAAATCAGTCCATTTGTCATTATATAATGACCTTCTCTGTCTGTTTTTACTGTTTTTGACTTAAAGTCTGTTTTATCTAAGTATAGCCACTCCCACTTGCTTTGGGTTTCCATTTGCATGGAATGTCTATTTCCATCCTTTACTTTCAGTCTGTATGTGTCTCTATAGGAGAAGTGAGTTTCTTGTAGGCAGCATGTAATTGGGTAATTTAAAAAATCAATTTGGCCGGGCACAGTGGCTCACGCCTGTAATCCCAGCACTTTGGGAGGCCAAGGTGGGCGGATCATGAGGTCAGGAGATTGAGACCATCCTGGCTAACACGGTGAAACCCCGTCTCTACTAAAAAATACAAAAAAGTAGCTGCGTGTGGTGGCGGGTGCCTGTAGTCCCAGCTACTCGGGAGACTGAGGCAGCAGAATGGCATGAACCTGGGAGACGGAGCTGGCAGTGAGCCGAGATCATGCCACTGCACTCTAGCCTGGGCGACAGAGCAAAGACTCCGTCTCAAAAACAAAACAAAACAAAACAAAAAACAAATCAATACAGCCAGTCTGTATCTTTTAAGTGGAAACTTTAATCCATTTACATTTGAGGTAATTATTGATATGTAAGGGCTTATTCCTGTCATTTTGTTCATTGTTTTCTGGTTGCTTTGTATATACTTTGTTCTTTTGTTTCTCTTTTATTGTTTATCTTTATGGTTTGGTGGTTTTCAATAGTAGTAACATTTGAATCCCTTGTCTTTTTCATTTTTGTGTTTGCTCTACCAGTGAGTTTTATACTTTCATGTGTTTTCATGATGGTAGATACTGTCCTTTCACTTCCATGTATAGGACTTCTTTTAACATTTCTTGTAGTGCCAGTCTAGTCGTGATGAATTGCCTCAGTTTTTGCTTTTCTGAGAAAGACTTTATCCTTAATTTTTGAAGGATAACTTTGCTGGGTATAGTATTCTTGGTTGATAATTTTGTTTTTCTTTCAGCACTTTGAATATATCATCCATTTTCTCCTGACCTATATAAGGTTTCTGCTGATAAATCCACTGTTAATCTGATAGGAGTTCCCTTATATGTAACTAGATGTTTTTTTCTTGCCATTTTCAGAATTGTCTCTTTGACTTTTGACAGTTTGGCTATAATGTGCCATGGAGAGCTTTTTGAGTTACATCTATTTGGGTTTCCCTGAGCTTCCTGTATCTAGATGTCTAAATCTCTTGCTAGACATGAGAAATTTTCAGCTACTATTTCATTAAGTAGGTTTTCTGTGCCTTTACTCTTCTCTTTACCTTCTAGAACTCTCCAAATTTGTGTATTTAGTAATTTCATGATGTCCCATATGCCAAGTAGGTTTTGTTCATTCTTTTTATGTATTTATGTATGTATTTATTTATTTATTTAGTTGTTGGTTTGATTTGTTGTTGTTGTTGTTGTTGTTTTTGAGATGGAGTCTCGCTCTGTTGCCCAGGCTGGAGTGCAGTGGCATGATCTCAGCTCACTGTACCCTCCACCACCCAGGCTCAAGCAATTCCTGTGCCTCAGCCTCCCGAGTAGCTGGGACTACAGGCATGAGCCACCATGTTGGGCTAAGTTTTTGTATTTTTAGTAGAGATAGGGTTTCACCGTGCTTTGGTCAGGCTGGTCTTGAACTCCTGAGCTCAAGTGATCCACTCACCTCAGCCTCCCAAGGTGCTGGGATTGTGGGCATGAGCCACCACACCCAGCGTATATATTTATTTTTTAACTTTGTCAGACTGGGTTATTTAAAAAGACTTGTCTTTAAGTTCTGAGATTCTTTCTTCTGATAGCTCTAGTTTATTATGGAAGTTCTCAAATGTATTTCTTGTTTCAGTCATTGAATTCTTCAGTTCCAGGACTTCTGTTTGGTTCTTTTTTATGATATCTATCTCTGGTGAATTTCTCATTCATATCTTGAATTGTTTTTCTGATTTCTTTGTATTATTTATCTGCGTTCTCTTGTATCTCACTGAGCTACTTTGATTATCATTATTTTGAGTTCTTTTTCTGGAATTCCATAAAATTATTTTCCACTGGAATCTATTGCTGAAGAATTATTATGTTCCTTTCAAGTTGTCATATTTCCTTGTGTTTTCATGTTTATTTTCTCCTTATGTTGATATCTGCACATCTGGTATAACAGTCACATCCAAATTTTTGGCTGTGCTTTTATAGGGGAAGACTTCTTCCTAAGGATGTATCTATGGTGTTGGTTGGGTAGGACACTTTAGCTTTTATTCTGGGTGCATGAAGTCATGCAGTTTCCATATGATTTCTTCAACTGTAAACAGCATCTGTGGTGTTTGTGGTTTTCTCAGTGGATTAGGCTGAGTTTGTTAGTGGAAGTTGTGATGAGGTTTACTGTGGAAGGGGATGCAAGTCCTCAGTCCTCAGGCCCAAGTGGTGGCACTGACAGGCTGAGTGTGCCTATCCTTGGGCCTCTGGGTGGCATATATGAGCACCAGTGTTAGTGGGTCCCAATATGATGATTCTTCAGCCTCTAGGCACTTGCTCAGGTGCCAGGAGTAGCAGCAGTGAACCACGTAGGGGGATAGGTTCTCGGTCTCCTGGGCAATGTGCTTGTTTGGGTGATGGCAGTCGTGGTGGTGGGACAACCATCAGGCTCTGAAGTAGCATATGTTTGTGTTAGCATTGGCTGTGACAGGCTGGGTGGGCCAGTCCCCAGACCTCCAGGTGGCACATTTGAGTGGGTGCTGGCTGTGTTGATAGTGGCAGACAGGGTAAGCCTGTCCTCAGACTCTGAAGAGGAGTGCAGAGATCCCGCCAGTGGTGGATAGGGTGGGGCAATCCTCAGGCCCCAGGGTAGTGGGCTTGGGCACTGGTGGGGAGGCAGTGTTAGGCTGAGCAGGCCTGTCTTTGGTAGTGCCAGTAGTATGCTGAGGCACCAGCTGTAGTGGGCAGGGCAGGGTGAGCCCCAGGCCCCTGGTGGAATGCTTAGGTGGTTGCAAAAGTGTTGAGAGTGCGGGGGTTTGGGACAGCTGAGGGACCTGTCCTCGGCATGTGCAAGTGTGCTGTGACCTTGCTGCTGAAGAGGGTGTGATTACTGCCTGTAGTACGTGCTTTGGCCCCTGCAGCAGCAGTGGCAGCTGCAATGGGCAGCAGCAGAGTCTGATCTCAGGGCTTGTGCACATCAGCCCTGCTGCTGGGAGAATGGGGTTGCTGTCTGT